>NC_092707.1:387201108-387569185 GCF_047496885.1 Scyliorhinus torazame
CATCTAGCCCCGAATGGAACACCTGCCCCACCCAACCTTTGCATAGTCTCACCTGGTCTATCAGTTTCAAGTGCGTTTTCTGTAACATTACCACGTCTGCCTTAAGTTTCTTAAGGTGTGCGAGTACCCGTGCCCTCTTTATCGGCCCGTTATCCCTCTCACGTTCCACGTGATCAGCCGGGTTGGGGGGCTTTTTACCCCCCCCCCCTTGTCGATTAGCCATCCCCTTTTTCCAGCTCCTCACCCGGTTCCCATGCAGCTGTGTCCCCCCCCAGGCGGTGCCCCCCCGCCCATCCCACCCCATACCAGCTCCCCCCTCTCCCCAGCAGCAGCAGCCCAATAATTCCCCCCCCCGCTAGATCCCCCACTAGCTTAGTTACACCCCCCATGTTGCTCCCAGAAGTCAGCAAACTCTGGCCGACCTCGGCTTCCCCCCGTGACCTCGGCTCGCACTGTGCGACGCCCCCTCCTTCCTGCTTCCCTATTCCCGCCATGATTATCATAGCGCGGGAGCCGAGCCCGTGCTTCCCCCTTGGCCCCGCCCCCAATGGCCAACGCCCCATCTCTTCCACCTCCTTTCCTCCCCCCACCACCTGTGGAAGAGAGAAAAGTTACCACATCGCAGGATTAATGACATAAAACTCCTCTTTCCCCCCCTTTTTGTCCACCTCTTCGCCCCCCATACTCGCCCCAACACTTTGTTTCAAACGTTCTTTTTTTTAATAACCCGCTCATTCCAATTTTTCTTCCACGATAAAAGTCCACGCCTCATCCGCCGTCTCAAAGTAGTGGTGCCTCCCTTGATATGTGACCCACAGTCTTGCCTGCCGGCTGCAGCATTCCGAATTTTATCTTCTTTTTGTGAAGCACCGCCTTGGCCCGATTAAAGCTCGCCCTCCTTCTCGCCACCTCCGCACTCCAGTCTTGGTATACGCGGATCACCGCGTTCTCCCACTTACTGCTCCGAGTTTTCTTTGCCCATCTAAGGACCATCTCTCTGTCCTTAAAACGGAGGAATCTCACCACTATGGCTCTAGGAATTTCTCCTGCTCTCGGTCCTCGCGCCATCACTCGGTATGCTCCCTCCACCTCCAGCGGACCCGCCGGGGCCTCCGCTCCCATTAACGAGTGCAGCATCGTGCTCACATATGCCCCGACGTCCGCTCCCTCCGCACCTTCAGGAAGACCAAGAATCCTTAGGTTGTTCCTCCTCGCGTTGTTCTCCAGCGCCTCCAGCCTTTCCACACATCGTTTATGGTGTGCCTCGTGCATCTCCGTCTTCACCTCCAGGCCCTGTATGTCATCCTCATTCTAGGCAGCCTTTGCCTTCACGACCCGAAGCTCCCGCTCCTGGGTCTTTTGCTCCTCCTTTAGCCCTTCGATCGCCTGTAATATCGGGGCCAACAGCTCCTTCTTCAATTCCTTTTTGAGTTCTTCCACGCAGCGTTTCAAAAACTCATGTTGTTCAGGGCCCCATATTAAACTGCCACCTTCCGACGCCATCTTGGTTTTTGCTTGCCTTCCTTGCCGCTGCTCTAAAGGATCCACCGCAATCCGGCCACCTTCCTCTCCTTTTTTCATCCGTATCCAGGGGGGATTCCCTTCTGATTCACCGCGCAGTACTTTTAGCCGTTAAAATTGCCGTTGGGGCTCCTATCAAGAGCCCAAAAGTCCGTTCCACCGGGAGCTGCCGAAACGTGCGACTCAGCTGGTCATCGCCGCACCCGGAAGTCGCAATTTCTGCTTTTAAATGAAGGAACTATATATATTTTCTGGATTGCAATTTACATATATATGTCCTGATTTTAACTCTTAATAGGCTCTGGGGATGGTGAGGTGAATTGGGAACTCAGGCAATGCTGTAGAAATCTGTAGGCTATTAAACTTATGGGTCTCATTAATATGCCACAAAAATATCTGGTTGCGCATAGCCAGCTGCTGACATTCTGGTAAGTGCTGGCAAGAGGGTTCCAGGGAGGTGTCTCGGAAAGAGAGTGCAGGAGTGGGCTAAAAATTTCCATGTAGAACCCAGAGTCTCATTCCTGCTCTGTTTTTAAATTGTACCTGCTCGAGCCTCTTCATCTTCCCAGCAAATCCCGACTGTTCGGCTCGCTGGGAAAACCACAGCACCTTCCTTGCTCAAGCCTAAGTTATAATAGCAGTCCGGGTTCAATTACAGAATCAGACCCCGGCATGATGCTCTTTAAGGAAGGGCCTTACCAGTTCTAACTGGGTGTCTTGGGGCGTGATTCAACTAATTGGGAACAAAGTCCCATAGCGAGCACATTTAGCCGCGTATTTCCTGGCGCTCGCAGCCAAGATGGCACCAGCAGTGCCAGGGCACCACCCTGCCAAAGGGCATACAGCTGGGGGCCTCCGATCCCATGGGTGACCCCCACGAGTGCCGTTCCGTCTGGTCCCCGTTTGTTGAGTGAAGTACCAAACAGTGCTTGCTCGTGGTCTCCGAGGCGAAGGTGATGAATCCCAAAGCCTCTTGATACCCCAGGAATCTGCATTAGAGTGAGACTAAAAGTTATCCCGTCCACAATGGGCAGAATTTACATCGCATGATCTCGCGCAATCAAGTTGGATCTCGCAAGACGCTGTGAGCCGGGTAGATCCCGGGAGCGGGGTTCCCCGGCTTTTATCGGTCACGTTGTGCCGGTGAGCTGCTTTTCAGGCACCGCATGCCCATTGGATCGCGCCCAAAGTCTTTTTTCCAGAAGCTTGTGGGAACTGGGTAATCTACGGGAAGTGATTTGGTTGGTAATTACTCACCCTCGCTAGTTTTGTGCTGGTCAGGTGAGGTTAAAATTGCTCCCATTGCACAATAGGTCAGTAATTGAAGCCATACCATTCAAAGGTTCCTAAACTTTTGATATGTTGTTTTACTTTGGCCTTTTGTCGCTGTGTGGTGCACTCCTGAACTGGGTTTGCAATTTTCGCAGGAGGATGCAAAGTTCCAGACATATCCTTGCATTGTACAGAACGGAAATGATTGTATGTATCATAATAATTGTTAATAATGTAATGTTTTTGCTGATTTGTTTGCAATAAGCTGAGTGAGATCCTTTTGTTTACAGCCAGCTCGCCAGACACCAGTGTGTCTATTTTCAGTTGGCAGGTGAATACATACGGACAACGCAAGCCATCCACCTACCTGGGTATTTTTGATATCAATCGTTGGTATCATGCACAGATGCCTGATTCACTACGGTAAGAAATCTGAATTTCCTTATTTTCCTAGTAATATTCCTCAGTTTGAGTAGAGAGAAATTGGAAGCATGAAATCTTTCTGTAGAAGGTCATTCTGCCTCCTATTGGGACGTCCCAAACTTTCAAGCCAGTGCGCCATCTAATTGACTTGATTGTGTCATTTTATTTCAGCAAGAACATAAACGTTGTCCTGGATTGGGTGAGCAGGGATAGTCCCTAGGCTAGCTTGGAGAATTTCCTGTTAATGTGGAAGCTTGTCACCTTACATGGGTTTGATAATTGAGATAAATTTCCAGATCTTCTGTCTAATTGTCAAAATGCAATATAAGAAACTGAGATATATACACTGGTTATTCAAACACTTGATACAATAAACAGAAAGTCTGTTACAATAAACGATCCAGCTTCCAGGTGATTAGTTTTTGCACGGGTCAGTATGGAACAATTGGAGTGTTGCATCCACATTTTATGTGCAAGTTTCTTTCAAAGTGCAGAAACAAATTTTCAAATTGTTGAAAATACTGCAGATCCTGGAAATCTGAAATTAAAACAATAAGTGTTGGAAATACTCAGTAGGTCAGGCAGCATCTGTGAAGAGAAGTTAGTGTTTCGGGTCAATGACCTTTCATCAGAACAGGTACTGGTCTTTTTCATTATTTGTTCATGCTAGGCCAGCGTTTATTGCCCTGGAGAAGGTAGTAGTGCGCTGCTGCCGTGAACCACTGTGCAGTCCACAGTGCTGTTGGGATGGGAATTCCAGGATCTTGACCCAGCGACAGTGAAGCAACAGCAACATCGTTCCAAGTTAGGATGGTGTGCAACCTGAAGGGAAAGTTGCTGGCGGTGATGTTTCCATGCATTTGCTACTTTCTCCTCGGTTGTAGAAGTCTTGGGTTTGGAAGGTCTCATACCAAATTGTAATTGTGATTAGACATGATTATTTTAATTTTATGGTTTCTATTATATAGGGCGGGAGAGCAACTTCATAACTGCCCCTACTTTGCATTATGGTCCCTTGATGCTATTGTGTGCCTGACATTTCCGTATTACCTGATGGATGTTTTGGTGCATGAAAGAAGTCTTAGTCGTGGGGTTCCTCCATCTTATCCCCCGCCAGAGCAGTTCTTTAATCCTAGTACCTACAATTTTGGTGAGTACTCATGTGGTTTAGAACTTTTATGGTTCTATCATAGAATGTAACATTTGTGTCATTTTCAAGGTTCATGTTTGTGTAATGGCCACTTAGGCGGGTTAACTTAGAATGATCTATGCCCATTGTTTACGGTATAATCTTTTGTGCCGTTGTAGTTTGTAAAGTGTTCATTGAACCTCGTGCTTATGATGCGCTGCTGCTTGTCTTAATTATGTCCAATTTGTAATTTGGTTTGTTTCGCTCCACCATTGGCAGCTGTTCCTTCAGTTCTAGAATTTCCTCTTAAACATCTTCACTTCACCTTTTTTTTTTTTAAAGGTGGTCTTTAAAATCTACCTCTAACCGAGCATTTGATCGCCTGGCCTAATAATTCTATCTTGCTTGGTATTAAGATCTAATAATCTTTATTGTCACAAGTAGGCTTACATTAGCACTACAATGAAGTTACATTGTGCTTAAATCTAACTAACTTTTGTATTTTACAGATGCAACGTGTTTGGTAAATTCCGGACTTGTGCATATGACATGCTCTGGGTTTCAAAAAGAGGTGGGTTTTTATGCCGTTTAATGCAGCAATATTTCAGTGTCACTTAATTTAACTGAGGTCATTTTAAATTAACAAAACATCTGATTGCCAGTTAACATTGTAAAATTGTAACACCTTAAATTTCAGATTTATGCTGACCCAACCAAAGCTGCTTCAGCCAGATATTAGACTAGTCTCTTATTGACCGGGGAGAAAGAAACAAAAGTGTGTGGGGGGGAGGGGAATAAATATATTTTTAGTTGATTTGACTATAGCCAAATCTGTTTAAGAATATAGAATCTGTAACCTTGAATGTGCTGCTTCCGGTCTGATATTTTGATGACCTTCAGTTAACCTGTTAGTCATTCGGAACAGTAATGAATTTGCACTTGTTCTGAGTGTAAACTATTTGAATTCCAGCTTTCTAGTCAAGACACTGACTACTCCGCCATTGTAGCCATGGAGCTAGCCTTACCTATTACTCAACTGGACCTTGGCTTTATTTCCTCCTCTACTGCTCCGTGCCATCACTTATTTCAACAAATCTACAGTTCACTGTGGTATAATTTGCTAAGACTGGTATTTGACACCAGGTTTTATATGTGGAAATTCAGTAGAATATGGCAGCCCCCAACTAGCCACCCACATTCCAGAAAGCTGTAATTTCAAAACTGGTATCATGCAAGTTTTGAAACGGATTGTGCATTTTCAGAACTAATTTTAAATCTCTGCATTTATTTACCCATACCTGTGATCCATAACTCTCTCGGCCTTTATCAAAACTGGAGACTTGAACCGACCATTTTTTGTTATATGTTCAACTTGTTTTAAATCCGTTCTTCGTCGTCTACAAGAAAATGTTTTATTGGCCTAATGTGATAATGTTTATCCTATAATCATACATTTAATATACTGAGAACTTTGTTGGAGATTGTTTATCATCACATTACTGGCATCAAATTTTGTTTTCTAGACATTGAATTATTTGAAGAAAACTGGTCCTTTTCTCAGTGAAGCTATACCTGATGGTTATAGTCGTTGCCTGATGGCTGGCCTTCTGTCTCCAAGGCTAGCAGATGTGCAGCCTTCTTGCCTCACACAAGTAAGTTGGAAATGTGAAATCTTCTATTGATGGATCGGAGGGAACATTGAAAGATAAGAAAAAAACATTTGACCCATCAAATTTTGTTCTCCATATCTTGTGGCCCATCATTCACGTTGCGCACTGATTTTTCTGTGGATTTCATTTTAGTTAGCTGTTCTTTCATCTGTAACTTTGTTGAAAGATTCCTGAAAAATTAACTTAATAACCAAATGAAGCATTTGAATAAATTGTTGTCATTTAGTTCTCCTTCTGTCTACTTTACTAATAATAATCTTTACTAGTGTCACAAGTTGGCTTACATTAACACTGCAATGAAGTTACTGTGAAAATCCCCAAGTTGCCATACTCCAGCGCCTGTTCGGGTACACAGAGGGAGAATTCAGAATGTCCAATTCACCTAACAAGCACATCTTTCGGGACTTGTGGGAGGAAACTGGAGCACCCGGAGGAAACCCACGCAGACACGAGGAGAACGTGCAGACTCCGCACAAACAGTGGCCCAAGCCGGGAATCGAACCTGGGTCCTGTATTATTTTGCCTGTTTCTGTAAAGCCAATGGACCTATATCTACTTGGGTTTAATTTGTTGCTCTCTGAAAGTTTAAGCATGTGATTTCCTTACTTGCTTGTTTCAGTCTATAGTGCCTGGTGCCTTTGAAAATACCCAACAAATCCATTCACTTGTCTCTTTGATCATCCTCAGTTGGTATATGCGAACAGGTCCGAGAGATTGCTAGCCTTCCACTCAATTTATCTAGATACTATTCCTCCCTCGCTGATCTCTGAATGTTTCCGAGTTCAGTTTACTTTAAGAAATTGATAACAATAGTATTATCCGGTTCAGCATCTCTTCAAAATATTCATGTTTTAGACTAATTTCCTTTCAACTACTATCTCTTGGAGCACCAAGTAACTATTTTAATATTGTTTAGCATGTTTTGTTGTGGCTATCTTTAGGATATCAATTGTACTTTGTATACTTCCCCACTGGTTTTAGAACCTTATACTTGGTGTCATTTGGAAGTACTACTTCCTTTTGTATTATTGTGGCTGTGGGATCAAACTTCACTCCCAAGATTTGAGCACCTTATTTAATCTGACGCATCAATGTAGTACAGAAGTAGTCTTTTGGAGAAGGTGTTAGCTAAATCAAGTCCTAGTTTATCCTGTTTAGTGTAGGTAAATGATTTGATTCAGAGAAGGACAACGTTCTGCTTTGTTCCTAGTCTGCATTCTTCCCTCAATGGGCAGAAATTTTAAAAATTCGGATCAGTTTTTTTGGAGATTTTGTTGTGTGCAAATTCGCTGCGAATTAAGTCCTTTGCCATTGAGGTGCTTTCAGTTATCCTGAGGTCATGCACGGTATGACTTAAACTGGTACTCTTTCTCCCAGTTTTCTTTTTTCGTGCTCCCTGCCCCACCATGCATAAACAATTTTGCTTCTTTATTCATCCTCTATGGTTCTGCTTGTTTAGCTTGCATCTATTTGTCGTTAATAAAAGTGCTGGGGATACTCAGCAGGTGCTATGATCTCGCGGGAGACCGTTGGAACATATTTTGCATTTTAAACAAAAATATTATATTGTACAAGATTTAAACCTAACACCACCGTTGCTATTTAAATGCAAAACTCTCAACAGACCACTACCCATTCTGATTTTGATCTGACCCAAGAACACCTCTGTAGCTTAGAAAATATTGAAGGTTCCTTCTCTCTTTCTACTCATCTCTGTCTGTCTCTCTCGCTCTCTCTGAGGTGCTCTCTCTCTCTCTCTCCCTCTGAGGCACACTCTCTCTCTCTCTCTCTCTCTCTCTCCCTCTCTCTCTCAGGCACGTTTGCTCTCTCTCTCTCTCTCTCTCCCTGAGGCACGTACGCTCTCTCTTTCTGAAGCGCATTCGCTCTCTTTCTGAGGCGCGCTCGTTCTCTCTCTGAGGCATGCTCGCTCTCTGAGGTGCGCTCGCTCTCTCTGAGGCACGCTCATTCGCTCTGAGGCGCGCTCGCTCGCTCTGAGGCGCGCTCGCTCGCTCCCTGAGGTGCGCTCGCTCGCTCCCTGAGGCGCGCTCGCTCGCTCCCTGAGGCGCGCTCGCTCGCTCCCTGAGGCGCGCTCGCTCGCTCCCTGAGGCGCGCTCGCTCTCTCCCTGAGGCGCGCTCGCTCTCTCCCTGAGGCGCGCTCGCTCTCTCCCTGAGGCGCGCTCGCTCTCTCCCTGAGGCGCGCTCGCTCTCTCCCTGAGGCGCGCTCGCTCTCTCCCTGAGGCGCGCTCGCTCTCTCCCTGAGGCGCGCTCGCTCTCTCCCTGAGGCGCGCTCGCTCTCTCTCTGAGGCGCGCTCGCTCTCTCTCTGAGGCGCGCTCGCTCTCTCTCTGAGGCGCGCTCGCTCTCTCTCTGAGGCGCGCTCGCTCTCTCTCTGAGGCGCGCTCGCTCTCTCTCTGAGGCGCGCTCGCTCTCTCTCTGAGGCGCGCTCGCTCTCTCTCTGAGGCGCGCTCGCTCTCTCTCTGAGGCGCGCTCGCTCTCTCTCTGAGGCGCGCTCGCTCTCTCTCTGAGGCGCGCTCGCTCTCTCTCTGAGGCGCGCTCGCTCTCTCTCTGAGGCGCGCTCGCTCTCTCTCTGAGGCGCGCTCGCTCTCTCTCTGAGGCGCGCTCGCTCTCTCTCTGAGGCGCGCTCGCTCTCTCTCTGAGGCGCGCTCGCTCGCTCTCTGAGGCGCGCTCGCTCGCTCTCTGAGGCGCGCTCGCTCGCTCTGAGGCGCGCTCGCTCGCTGAGGCGCGTTCGCTCGCTGAGGCGCGCTCGCTCTTTCTCAGGCGCGCTCGCTCTCTTTCTCAGGCGCGCTCGCTCTCTTTCTCAGGCGCGCTCGCTCGCTCTGAGGCGCGTTCGCTCGCTCTGAGGCGCGTTCGCTCGCTCTGAGGCGCGCTCGCTCTCTGAGGCGCGCTCGCTCTTTCTGAGGCGCGCTCGCTCGCTCTGAGGCGCGCTCGCTCGCTCTGAGGCGCGCTCGCTCGCTCTGAGGCGCGCTCGCTCGCTCTGAGGCGCGCTCGCTCGCTCTGAGGCGCGCTCGCTCGCTCTGAGGCGCGCTCGCTCGCTCTGAGGCGCACTCGCTCTCTCTGAGGTGCGCTCGCTCTATTTCTCAGGCGCGCTCGCTCGCTCTCTGAGGCGCGCTCGCTCGCTCTCTGAGGCGCGCTCGCTCGCTCTGAGGCGCATTCGCGCTCTCTGAGGCGTGCTCGCTCTCTGAGGCGCGCGCGCTCACACTTTCTGAGGCGCGCGCGCTCACACTTTCTGAGGCGCGCTCGCACTTTCTGAGGCGAGCTCGCTCGCTCTGAGGCGCGTTCACTCTCTCTGAGGCGCGTTCGCTCTCTCTGAGGCGCGTTCGCTCTCTCTGAGGCGCGTTCGCTCTCTCTGAGGCGCGTTCGCTCTCTCTGAGGCGCGTTCGCTCTCTCTGAGGCGCGCTCGCTCTCTGAGGCGCGCTCGCTCTCTCTGAGGTGCGCTCGCTCTATTTCTCAGGCGCGCTCGCTCTTTCTGAGGCGCGCTCGCTCTCTTTCTCAGGCGCGCTCGCTCTCTTTCTCAGGCGCGCTCGCTCTCTTTCTCAGGCGCGCTCGCTCTCTCTGAGGCGCGCTCGCTCTTTCTGAGGCGCGCTCGCTCTCTTTCTCAGGCGCGCTCGCTCTCTTTCTCAGGCGCGCTCGCTCTCTTTCTCAGGCGCGCTCGCTCTCTCTGAGGCGCGCTCGCTCGCTCTGAGGCGCGCTCGCTCTCTGAGGCGCGCTCGCTCTTTCTGAGGCGCACTCGCTCTTTCTGAGGCGCGCTCGCTCGCTCTGAGGCGCGCTCGCTCGCTCTGAGGCGCGCTCGCTCGCTCTGAGGCGCGCTCGCTCGCTCTGAGGCGCACTCGCTCTCTCTGAGGTGCGCTCGCTCTATTTCTCAGGCGCGCTCGCTCGCTCTCTGAGGCGCGCTCGCTCGCTCTGAGGCGCATTCGCGCTCTCTGAGGCGTGCTCGCTCTCTGAGGCGCGCGCGCTCACACTTTCTGAGGCGCGCGCGCTCACACTTTCTGAGGCGCGCTCGCACTTTCTGAGGCGAGCTCGCTCGCTCTGAGGCGCGTTCACTCTCTCTGAGGCGCGTTCGCTCTCTCTGAGGCGCGTTCGCTCTCTCTGAGGCGCGTTCGCTCTCTCTGAGGCGCGTTCGCTCTCTCTGAGGCGCGCTCGCTCTCTGAGGCGCGCTCGCTCTCTCTGAGGTGCGCTCGCTCTATTTCTCAGGCGCGCTCGCTCTTTCTGAGGCGCGCTCGCTCTCTTTCTCAGGCGCGCTCGCTCTCTTTCTCAGGCGCGCTCGCTCTCTTTCTCAGGCGCGCTCGCTCTCTCTGAGGCGCGCTCGCTCTTTCTGAGGCGCGCTCGCTCTCTTTCTCAGGCGCGCTCGCTCTCTTTCTCAGGCGCGCTCGCTCTCTTTCTCAGGCGCGCTCGCTCTCTCTGAGGCGCGCTCGCGCGCTCTGAGGCGCGTTCGCTCGCTCTGAGGCGCGCTCGCTCTCTCTAAGGCGCGCTCGCTCTCTCTAAGGCGCGCTCGCTCTCTGAGGCGCGCTCGCTCTTTCTGAGGCGCGCTCGCTCGCTCTGAGGCGTGCTCGCTCGCTCTGAGGCACGCTCGCTCGCTCTGAGGCGCGCTCGCTCTGAGGCGCGTTCGCTCGCTCTGAGGCGCGTTCGCTCTTTCTGAGGCCCACTCGCTCTCTCTGAGGTGCGCTCGCTCTATTTCTCAGGCGCGCTCGCTCTTTCTGAGGCGCGCTCGCTCTTTCTGAGGCGCGCTCGCTCTCTCGATGAGGCGCGCTCGCTCTTTCTGAGGCGCGCTCGCTCTTTCTGAGGCGCGCTCGCTCTCTCGATGAGGTGCGCTCGCTCTCTCGATGAGGCGCGCTCGCTCTCTTACTGAGGCGCGCTCGCTCTCTTACTGAGGCACGCACGCTCTCTTACTGAGGCGCACTCTGAGGCACGCTTGCTCTCTCTGCCCTTCTTTCTCACTCTCGCTCTCTTTTTTTTCTCCCCACCCCTTTCTCCCCCTAACTAAAAGTTGTATTCCTCCAATATATGAATCATGAAATTCCGTATTCACAACACAGATACTGCCAGATCTGTGTTGTGGGAAATGGTGTGAATGAGTCGAATATGACTACTACACCTTTCTCTGAAGAAGTCACGTATGACTCCAAATGCTAAATTTGCTTCTCCCTCAACCTGAAGCGTGCAGGCAAAAAAGTTTCTGCATTAAAACTGATGCTTTCTTCTGCATACATCTGACACACATTTTAGAATTGGAGAGATGTTTACTGGACATTTTTACAAGGAAACACTACTTTATTGACTATATATTTTGACAATAAAAATGCTGTGCCTTTAACAACATTTACAGGCAGCTGTCTAAACATTCATTGTTGATAGGATCTAATTTGTAGATAGCTTTCCACGTGTATGTCCCGAAGAGACCTGACTGCTTCATTTCTGGAAGTAGTGGAACCATGAACAACCTCGGCAAGATCACGCCACTGCCAACAAGCAACATATTGAGCTGTACATAGTAGTTGATGGATACATGATTGACAATCTTTTCTATGAATAATCCCATGAATCAGCTATTTTTGTCAATTTTGTAGGATGACCAAAGCATGAGCACATGGGCAATAATTCAAGCCCAGTTAGACCTCTAACTAAATTCATTGTCTGTTTTAAGTGTTGCAACTATTTGATGAGGTCTTGTAACCTGATTTTTTTTTGGAGATGGTTAATCGGTTACAGGGGCTGGTTTAGCACGGGGCTAAAGAGCTGGCTTTTAAAGCAGACCAAGGCAGGCCAGCAGCACGGTTCAATTCCCGTACTAGCCTCCCCAAACAGGCGCCGGAATCTGGCGATTAGGGGCTTTTTACAGTAACTTCATTTGAAGCCTACTTGTGACAATAAGCGATTTTCATTTCATTTTGGTGTGTTTCAGCAGGGTCTTGCTGTAATGAAACGAAGGTGACAAAGTTGACACGCAACTTATTTTTATCCTTCTAAGCTAATCATGTTTTACTCTTGTGTTTGACTTTATTAACTGTCTCTAAAATGTAATTCTAGGTCGCTTAATAAGTTTTTTTACATGCAGACTACATCACTTTCCTTTTTGAGTTTGCAGTAATTTGTTGATTTTTTTTGAATTTGTGGTGATGATCTATAGCCCAGGCGGGATTTACCAAGCATTCCCCTGTGTGTCTCGCGACAGCGGGAGGCACCCTGCCATTGCCCAGCGGCGGGGTCATCTGGTCCCACCAATGTCAACGGGGTTTCCTGTTGAATGCACCCCTCGCCGGGAAACCCGCGACCAGGGTGTGTTGTCAGCGAGGCCAGAAGATCCTGGCGGCGTGAACGGCCGGAAATCTCTCCCATATGTCTATTGTGCACTTTCTATCAGTACTATGATTCATTGTTCACTTTGAGGCTTACTGTACCAGGCTATTTTATACATGAGGTCCTGTTTCATTTCATCGGGGCTTGTGGACGCATCTGTGGAAACAGATCTTTAAAGCTGGGATGGGATAATATCAGGAGTGCAAATTCGAGGAGTGCCCAATTCATTTTTTCCAATTAAGGGGCAATTTAGCGTGTTCAATCAACCTACCCTGCACATCTTTGTGATGTGGGGGCAGAACCCACGCACACACAGGGAGAATGTGCAAACTCCATACGGACAGTGACCCAGAGCCGAGATCGAACCTGGGACCTTGGCGCCGTGAGACTGCAGTGCTAACCACTGCACCACCGTGCTGCCCTTGCAAATTTGATTATAACACTTGTTCTTTTTTCGAAGGAAGAGAAGCTTGAAGCGATCCTGTCGGCAGCTGTGGAATCTAGTTCTTTGGGGTTAATAACTGGATGCATCAAACAATGGACAGCAGAAGGTAAGCCTGTTGAAACTATGTATAATAACCTTGTTTCAACCTGGTTGCTCTGTTCATTTTCAAAGTTTTTATTGGATTTGCACATATGATTTGCGGTTTTGTGATTGAACGGAGTGCATCAGGGTAGCCACGGGCCAAATTATGATGTGTACTTTGAAAATACTACTATTCCAACCTCTTCAAAATTTCAGCGTGGTATTCTGGCCTTGTTAATAATGGTGCACTCGTTAAATTTTTATAATGCTGGTTAAATTTTTTTTAAAAAAGTCATTCGCACCACTGGCCGTATATTTACAGAGCCGAAAGGAGGCCTCTGGACTGAAAAGTGTGTAAGCTTTTAGTATTGCTCCTCCATTTTCACCTCAAAAATTACCAATGGGACAGTTGAGTCTTCCACTTGAAACAAAACAGAATGACAACGAAAGAGACTCCATAGTTCAAAGCAGGTGTCTGAAAATGTTTTACTGTTAAGAGGGCAACATTTTTTAAATACTCAAATTTTACACATTTCCCCAATACTTAAAAACTGAAATACTGTGTTTTAAAAAATAAAAGTTGGTAGTTCAATTCTGGAAAATACAGCTACAGTTTTCTCAAATTATGGAATTATTGGGCAAATCCAATAAATAAATTCCGAAGGATTTTTTTAAAAAACTGCTTCAAAAATGTAATATGCACCAAGATATAAATCACAGCCAATCCATTCCTGTCCTCCTTCAGTAGATATATTCTTGACTGACACAACAAGTAGTTAACTCTAGCATCCCCCCCCCACCACCCTAAATAAACATTGTACTTCTGTAATTGTGTAAATGTGATGCCAAAAAATTACATTTTTGAAATGTAAAGCTTATATACTTGAGATAAAAGTTGTTTCACTGTGGAAAATCTGGACAATAAAGTTGGAACTTATAATTTTTGATTAGCTTTAACTTTTTCTGATCAAAAATAACAACGAAAACAGGTGAGCCATTTTATAGCTTTAGGAAAGATTGCGGTGCTGTGTTTTATCAGAAAATTAAATCCCTTGGAACTGATTTCTTTGATTTTTAATGTACTTCAGGAAGGAATAAAGTCTGTGTACATAATGGTAAATATACTTTGTTCAAAAACCCAATAAAAAACATTTGTATTTTTTTTAAAAAGGAATAAAGGAGCACCCGTAAAATGAATATTTTATTTTCTAACAGTTATGATTTTCCCAATAATTCCATAATTTGAGAAAACTGCAGCTGTAGTTTCCAGAATTGAACTACCAACTTTTATTTTTTAAAACACAGTATTTCAGTTTAAGTAACGGGGAAATGTGAAAAATTTGAGTATTTAAAAAATGTTGCCCTCTTAACAGTAAAACATTTTGACTTCCGGTTGCGGTGATGCCGAGCTAGCCGCACGTTTCGGCGGCTCCAGCTCCGACGGACCTTCGGGCTCTTTTAAGAGCCCCAACGGGGAATTTTTTGTCGACCCAACCCGGTGTGGGAGAAGGGAGTGGTGTCCCCCCCCCCCCCCCCCCCCCCCCCCCCCCAAACGAAGGAGGAAAAAACCGGCGGCGGCGGCTGCAGCCCGAGGAATCGTCGACCAAAAGGTCAGAGGGAGAGAAGTACAAGATGGCGGCGGAGAAAGCGCAGGCGACATGGGGGCCTGAGCAGGATGAAATCGTGAGACGGTGCGTGAAGCTGCTGAAGAGGGAGGTGCTGACCCCGATGCTACAGGCAATTGAGGGGCTCAAGGAGACATTAAAGACCCAGGAGACAGAGCTTCGCGTGGTGGAGCAGAAGGTGACAGATATTGAGGACGAGATCCTGGGCCTGGCGGTTAAGACTCAGACGCACGAGGCACTTCATAAAAAGTGCACTGAAAGGATCGAGGCCCTAGAAAACGGAGCGCGAAGGAAGAACCTTCGGATACTTGGTCTCCCCGAGGGTGTGGAAGGAGTGGACTGTGGAGCGTACGCAAGTACGATGCTGAGCTCACTGATGGGTGCTGAGGCCCCTACGGGCCCCATGGAGGTGGAGTGGGCAAATCGGATTCCGTCGAGAAGACCAAAAGCGGGAGAACCACCGAGGGCGATAATCGTGCGATTTTACCGCCTTAAGGACAGGTGCGGAGTAGCAGATGGGAGAACGCTGTGGTACGGATATACCAGGATTGGAGTGCGGAGGTGGCGAGAAGGAGGGCGAGCTTCAACCGAGCCAAAGAGGTGTTGCATAAAAGGAAGGTGAAGTTTGGGATGCTGCAGCCGGCAAGACTATGGGTCACGTATCAGGAGAGACACCATTATTTCGAGACGGCGGAGGAAGCATGGTCCTTCATCAAAGAAGAGAAATTGGATCGGAACTTAGGGACTGATGCTGCAGGAAATGTTATTGTTATTGATTTTGTTAATGTTATGGGTGAAGTTAATTGAGAAGCAAACTGGGAAGGGGGGAGACATTGGGGAAATGTGGGCGCCGGTGAGGGGGGAAAGACGGGACATAGTCGGAGAATAGGGGAGGGGAAAGGGAGCTGCGCCATAAGAGGCGGGTCAGGTAAACTGATGTTCCCGCGCCAGAAAGAATAAGGCGGGAAGACAGGCGCAAGGCGGATGGGAGTTCCCCCACACCGGGGGGGGGGGGGGGGGTCGAGGAGTGAGCAGGAGTAGCCGGGGTCAGTTGAAGTCAGCTGACTTACGGAAGTGATATGGGGGAGCAATCATGCTAGGTGGGATCTAGTGGGGGGGAGGGGGGGGACAACTGGGTTGCTGCTGCGGAAATCCAAAAGGAAATGGCTAAAGAGTGGGTGGGCGGGGATGGTGTGCGACGCTGGGGGAGCGAGCGGGAGCGCGGAGGCAGGATATGGGACTGGCCTAGAGAAGGTAATGTCTAGTCGACACAGGAGGGGGGCAGGTAGCCCCCTAGTGAGGCTGATCACGTGGAACGTGAGAGGCCTGAACGGACCGATAAAAAGGGCCCGAGTGCTCGCGCATTTGAAAGGACTAAGGGCAGACGTGGTTATGCTCCAAGAGACGCACCTAAAGGTGGCGGACCAAGTTAGGCTAAGGAAAGGATGGGTGGGACAGGTGTTCCACTCAGGACTGGACGCAAAGAACAGAGGGGTGGCCATTTTGGTGAGGAAACAGGTAGCATTTGAAGCAAAGAACATCGTAGCAGATAGCGGAGGTAGATATGTAATGGTGAGTGGTAGGCTGGAGGGAATGGAGGTCGTGTTGGTTAATGTGTATGCCCCAAATTGGGACGATGCGGGATTTATGAGACGGATGCTGGGGCGTATACCGGACCTGGAGGTAGGAAACTTGATTTTAGGAGGGGACTTTAATACGGTGCTGGACCCGAGGCTAGATAGATCCAGCTCAAGGACCGGAAGAAGGCCGGCAGCTGCCAAGGTACTTAAGGGGTTTATGGACCAAATGGGGGGAGTGGATCCATGGCGATTTCTTAGACCTAGGGCTAGGGAGTTTTCCTTCTTCTCCCATGTCCATAAAGTGTACTCCCGGATAGATTTTTTTTGTTTTGGGAAGGTCGTTGATATCTAGGGTGGAAGAAGCTGAGTACTCAGCCATAGCGGTTTCGGATCATGCCCCACATTGGGTGGACCTTGAATTAGGAGAGGGCAGGGAGCAGAGAACACTCTGGCGATTAGATGTGGGACTGATGGCGGATGAGGGAGTGTGTGCAAGAGTGCGGGGGTGTATTGAGAGATACCTGGAGGTCAATGACGACGGCGAGGTCCCTGTGGGAATGGTTTGGGAAGCACTAAAAGCGGTGATCAGAGGAGAGCTGATCTCTATTGGGGCCCACAAAAGGAAAACAGAGGCCAAAGAAAGGGAAAGATTACTGGGGGAGATTTTAAGGGTGGACAGGGAATTTGCAGAGACCCCGGAGGAGGAATTGTACAGGGAGAGGAGACGACTCCAGACGGAGTTTGACCTTCTGACCACCAGAAAGGCGGAGGTACTGTGGAGGAAGGCACGGGGGAGGGGGTATGAATATGGGGAAAAGGCTAATCGCCTGTTGGCTCATCAATTGCGAAAGAGGGCAGCAGCGAGGGAGATAGGAGGAATTCGAGACGAAAGGGGAGACACGGTGCGAAGGGCAGGAAAGATAAATGAGGTGTTCAAGACCTTTTATGAGGAACTGTATAGGTCTCAACCCCCAGAGGGAGAGGAGGGGATGCGGCAGTTCCTGGACCAATTGAGGTTCCCGAAAGTGGAGGAGCAGGAGGTGGTAGGCCTGGGGGCACCGATTGAGGTGGACGAGGTCATTAAGGGACTGGGAAGCAGGGAAGGCCCCGGGGCCAGACGGGTTCCCGGTGGAATATTACAGAAAATATGTGGACTTGTTGGCCCCGTTGTTGGCAAGGACGTTCAATGAGGCCAGGGAAGGGGGGGCTCTACCCCCGACGATGTCGGAGGCGACGATATCGCTAATTTTGAAGAGGGACAAAGATCCGTTGCAGTGCGGGTCCTATAGACCTATTTCACTATTGAACGTGGACGCCAAATTGCTGGCAAAGGTACTGGCATCGAGGATAGAGGATTGTGTCCCGGGGGTGGTGCACGAAGACCAGACAGGGTTCGTAAAAGGGAGACAACTGAATGTTAACGTGCGATGACTATTAGGGGTGATAATGATGCCCCCAGTGGAGGGGGAGGCAGAGATAGTGGCGGCAATGGTCGCAGAGAAGGCATTTGATAGGGTGGAGTGGGAGTATTTATGGGAAGTGTTAAGGAGGTTTGGGTTTGGGAACGGGTTTATTAGCTGGGCTAGACTTCTTTATGGGGCTCCAACGGCAAGCGTAGTTACAGGTCGAAATAAATCGGAGTATTTCCGACTATATAGGGGAACAAGACAGGGATGCCCGCTGTCTCCATTGTTGTTCGCGTGGCAATTGAACCTCTGGCCATGGCGTTGAGAGACTCCAAGAAATGGAGAGGGTGATTAGAGGGGGAGAAGAACACCGAGTCTCATTATACGCGGATGACCTATTGTTATACGTGTCGGACCCAGCGGGGGGGATGATAGAGGTTATGCGAATTTTGAGGGGGTTCGGGGAATTCTCGGGGTATAGGCTAGACATGGGGAAGAGTGAATTATTTGTGATACATCCAGGGGACCAGAGTAGAGAGATAGAAAGCTTGCCGCTAAGGAAAGTGGAAAGAAACTTCCGATACCTGGGGATTCAGATCGCTAGGAGCTGGGGAACCTTGCACAGACTTAATCTGACACGGCTGGTAGAACAAATGGAGGAGGACTTCAAGAGGTGGGACATGCAGCCTCTATCGCTGGCGGGCAGGGTGCAAGCAATTAAGATGATGGTCCTCCCGAGGTTCTTATTTGTATTTCAATGTCTCCCTATATTAATCACCAAGACCTTTTTTAATAAAATAGACAGGAGCATCACGAGCTTCGTGTGGGCAGGGAAAGTCCCGAGAGTAAGGAGGAGGTTCTTTCAGCGTAGTAGGGACAGAGGAGGATTGGCACTACCGAACTTGGGCGATTACTATTGGGCCGCCAATGTGGCAATGATACGTAGATGGATGATGGAGGGTGAGGGAGCGGCGTGGAAAAGACTGGAGAGAAAGTCCTGTAAAGGGACGAGTTTAGAGGCGCTGGTGACGGCGCCGCTACCGTTCTCACCTAAAAAGTTTACCACGAACCCGGTGGTGGCGGCAACACTGAATATCTGGGGACAGTGGAGGCGACAGAGAGGGGTGCGGGGAGCCCTGGTGGGGTCCCCTATCAGGAACAACCATAGGTTCGCCCCAGGAAGAATGGATGGAGGATTTCAGAGCTGGTACCGGTTGGGAATTAGGAGGGTGGGAGATTTATTTATAGATGGGACTTTTGCGAGCTTGGGAGCATTGGAGGAAAAGTATAAGTTGCCCCAGGGAAATATCTTGAGATATATGCAGGTGAGGCCGTTTACTAAACAACAGGTGAGGGAATTTCCGTTGCTCCCGACACAGGGGATACAGGACAGGGTGCTTTCAGGGGTGTGGGTCGGAGAGGGCAAGGTGTCAGAGATTTATCGAGAGATGAGGGAAGAGGGGGAGGAGTCGGTGGGCGAACTAAAAGGAAAGTGGGAAGAAGAATTAGGGGAGGAGATAGAGGAGGGTATGTGGGCTGATGCCCTAAGCAGGGTGAATTCCTCTTCCTCATGCGCCAGGCTTAGCCTGATTCAATTTAAGGTGCTACATAGAGCACACATAACGGGAGCAAGATTGAGCAGGTTCTTTGGAGTGGAGGACAAATGTGTGAGGTGTGGCGGGAGCCCGGCAAACCACGCACATATGTTTTGGGCGTGCCCGGCACTGGAAGGGTATTGGAAGGGAGTGACGGGAATGATTTCGCAGGTGGTGAAGGCCCGGGTCAAACCAGGCTGGGGGTTAGCTCTATTTGGAGTTGCGGAAGAGCCGGGAGTGCAGGAGGCGAAAGAGGCCGACGTTGTGGCCTTTGCATCCCTAGTCGCCCGGCGTAGGATCCTACTCATGTGGAAGGAGGCAAAACCCCCCGGACTGGAGGCCTGGGTAAACGATATGGCGGGGTTCATTAAACTGGAGCAGATATAGTTTGCCCTGAGAGGATCGGCTCAAGGGTTCACCAGGCGGTGGCAGCCATTTCTCGACTACCTAGGGGAACGTGAGAGGGAAGACAGATGACCAGCAGCAGCAACCCGGGGGGGGGGGGGGGGGGGGGTTTAGTTTAGTTTAGGTCAATAGATAAGGGGGTTTTGTTACTTGTGTATTGTTAAAAATTTCTGTGTTGTTACTGTTGCGTTTGTTTTGTAAGAGGAAAAATTGGGGAAAAAAATTTCAATAAAATATATATTTTTTTAAAACAGTAAAACATTTTCAGACACCTGCTTTGAACTATGATTCAACTAATATATATAGTAATGCTTTTTCAGAGAGGCACGGTGGTGCAGTGGTTAGCACTGCTGCCTACAGCGCTGAGGACCCAAGTTCGGTCCCGGCCCAGGGTCACTGTCTGTGTGGAGTTTGCATATTCTCCCCGTGTCTTTGTGGGTTTCACCTCCACAACCCAAAGATGTACAGGTTAGGTGAATTGGCCACACTAAATTGCCCCTTAATTGGAAAAAAACAATTGGGTACTCTAAATTTTCCCCCAAAAAAGTAATGCTTTTTCCTTTATTCCGCAAGAACAACCTAGGTCAGCTGCCAGCCTGCGCTTTGTGCTCGAGTGGACCTGGAAAAAAATAACTCGTACCAAGGAGGAACTCGACAACATCTGTAAGTCCACAACTTCTGAAAGTGCTTACTGCCAGTAATTTTCTCAGCTTTTATGATACATAGTTTAGTAAAAGAGGTGATCTTGTCTGGGGTGAGAGAGTCTGAGGTGGTAGAAAGTATAAACTACAGAAAGTATAAACTACATTTCCCCCCCCCCCCCTTCTAGTTTTCTGCTGTTTGAAAAGTGGTGACTTGCATCTTTGCAGAATTAACATGCGTTTTTAAGCTGTCTCATCTTTCAATTTATTATCTCAAATTCGTACCCATAAAATTATCATTCTTTGCTTACTCTGGCATAACTGTTCGTTGATGTTTATGATATTAAGTTTTGATTGTCTCTCTCATCCCCCAATAAAAACTCTTTATCTATTTTTGCATCTCCAGGACTATTATTTTAGATCTTCCCTGTCAGCCTCCCATTTTACAGCTGTCATAAACTCCCAACTTGACCAAAGCTTCTCCTGCCTGTAGCCTTTCCTGCCACTACCTGCCTGTAGCCTTTCCTGCCACTATCAGCTTTCTGTTCTGTGGACTTCATTGGTTTGCTGTTTCCACAGAAGTGAAAATTTTCTCCTCACCCCCCACAGTCTCACCTAACTTTTATTTGTAGCATTTCTAACCCTCACACTCATAACTTTCAGTCCTCTGACTCTGCCTTGCCTGTGTCCCCACATCTTTTTGTTCCATTTGGTGGTAGACTTTTCAGCTGCACTGTCCTATTTATCTGGAATTCCCTTCCAAAATCCCATCTTTCCAACCATCCTGTTCAGTCACCTCTCAAGGCTGTTTCCTGCCATGCTCGTCTGTGCTCCTTCACTTTTTTTTGTTGTTAAATCCATTTTTCCTCCCTCTACCCCAACCCTCACTCTGCCCTTTACTACAGAGCTTTGGGATGTTTTCTACGTTAAAAGTGCTGTATAAATAAACGCAACCTTTCTGCATAATATTGTGAGTTATTTTCATCTACATGGTGTAGTCTTTATAGAAAGCCAAGCTGACTGCACAGAACAAATAAGTGTTTGACTATCTTTGAGGTAGCTGCCGGTACTTAATAAGTCTCCTTGGAAAGATTTTTGTAATGGTAGGTTACTGATTTGTAGCCTTGCCCTTCTACTTAATGTTTTACTGTTTGGTTGGTTCGTGATTAAAGCCATTGGCATTATTTTTATTTGTTAATAATGTGGGCATCTCTGGTAAGGCCATCATTTATTGCCATCCCTAATTGCCCTTGAGAAGATGATGAGCTGGTGTCTTGAACAATTGAAGATTAAAGGTGACTTGATTGAAACACACAAAATCCTAAGGGGTCTTGACAGGGTGGACAAGAAAGGGTGTTTCCTCTTGTGGGAGAATCAAAAACTAGGGGTCCCTGTTTAAAGATAAGGGGGTGCTCATTTCAGGCAGATGAGAATGTTTTCCCCCTCAGTGTAGTGAATCTTTGGGACTCCCTCCCTCAAAAGGTGGTGGAAGCAGAGTCTTTGAATATTTTAAAGTCCAAGCTCAGTTGATCTTTGTTGAGGTTAAGGTCAGGTCAACCATGGACTTCCTGAATGGCAGCAGGCTCAAGGGTCTGAGTAGTCCACTGCTGCTCCTAATTTGTATGTTTGCATTATAGTGTCAGTAGATCCACAGTGCTGTTAGGAAGGGGGTTCCAGGATTTTGACCCAGTGACAGTGAACAATTCAAGGGGAACTTGTGGCAGTGTTTCCATGTGCTTTCTGACCGTGTTCTTCTAAACGGTGCAGGTTGTGGGTGTGAGTAGTGCCATCGAAGAAATCTTTTCGAGCAGCTGCAGACCAGCTTGTAGATGCTATGCACTACTATCGTTCTGTACCAGTGGTGGAGGGGATTCTAATCAAGCAGACTGCTTTGTCCTGGACAGTATTAATTAAGCTTCTTGAATGCTGCTGGTGCTGAACTCATCCAAGCAAGTAGGAAATATTCCATCATACCCCTGACTTGTGCTTTGTAGATGGTGGACAGGCTTTGAGGAGTCAGGAGGAGAGTTGCTCACTGTAGAATCCCTAGCTTCAGACTTGTGATAATAATCGCTTATTGTCACAAGTAGGCTTCAATGAAGTTACTGTGGAAAAACCCCTAGTCGCCACATTCCAGCACATGTTCGGGGAGGCCGGTACAGGAATTGAACCCTGTTGGCCAGCGCTGCTGGCCTTGTTCTGCATTACAAACCAGCTGTTTAGCCCACTGTGCTAAACCAACCCCTTGTGTGGTTAATCCAGACTGGTGTGGCTAATCCCGTGGTTTCTGATCAATGGGAACACCAAGGATATTGATGATGGGGCAGTTTGGTGATGATATTGAAGTTGAATGTGATGGGGAGATGGTTAGATTCTCTTGTTGGAGTCTCTAAGGAATTGGAGGTCATGGAGCTGCTTTGAAAAGGTGATGTATACAAGCTGCATGCTACTAAAAAAAGTAGCCACAGCTATCACGTGCTGCTGCTGGATGAAATTATTTGGTGAAATATGGACTTGGTCTGTTATGTAGGTGTGTTAGAGTAACACAGAATTAAATTAGCATTTCGCTGTTAACTAAGCCATGTGAATTATGGCCACACCTTGAACAATAGCAGTTGCATTTTTTTACCTAGTTCATATTTATATTTTTGCACCCATAAGCAGTTTCCTAAAAACTATGTGTGTTTCTTTTTGTTTGGTCTTGTTATGCTATTATCCTCTGGCTGAAACTTTTTGCCAGCAATCTACCTCCTGGCCGCAAACTAACATATAACTGGGAGATCTGATAATCAGCCAGGAGTGAATCTACGTCTTATGGGTGGTGGGGTGGCAGGATTTGGTACTGCTTCTCATCACGTCTGAAAGAGGCTAGTGCTCTGGAGATTCCTCTGATTCATGAGGCTGACACCATTAACTTGCATGCATCGTGTACTGTAAGCATGAGATAAGTGGATCACCCCAACTTTTTTTTTAAAGCTTGCATTTCAGGTACATTTATTCTCATTTTGAAGCAGATACTTGTGCAAGTCTAAAGTTCTGAGGGTTAACAGCTGTGAAAGATGGTTTTGAGAAAGTTGCTACTTGCTTAACTCTAGTGTGTTTCACTTTATCCTTTAACCACTAGGTATTCCACTTTTTGATGGATCCTGTCACTTTATTGACCCACACACACTCCAGTCTTTGCAGCATTGCCAGATGTTACTTAGCAACCTCACCACCATTGTCAGCTGTTTCCTTACTGAGGCCCAGGAGCTGACTGAGCGAGGTGTGTGTATGTGTGTTACAGCTGTGTTTCTTTGTGTATATTGTTACTAATGTGCCATTTTAGTTGAGGTGTGCAGCAATATTTTTAAGCCGTTGCTAATTATGTTTTGTTAATCATATTAACAAGTAACCACCAAATATTCAATATACAGTTGTGTGGCATTAACCTACAAATAAACATTTTGAGGCAGCTTTTCCAGAAAAAGAGGTTTCAGCTAAATATGTATCTTTGCTACATTGTTTGAATACCATTAGCCATATAAATGAATCCTTTTGTTAAGTATATTCATGAAAATATTTTCCAACAGGACTGATTGATTTGATGAACAAACGCCTTGTAGGTACTCTACTTTCCCAGTACACCCAGGTTGTGTTGTGGTTCTGTCGTGCCGGCCTACTCCCGGAGGGGTCAGGTAAGATCAAGATGTATATTTTTAAACTCTTCATCAGTTAAGCAGGAATAACATTTTATGCCGTACTTCAGTTGGCATAATCTTTATTAACATCATTTACTTTTCTTTTAGATGATGTTGATGTGTTACAGTTATCCAGGCCCATCTACAACTACCCCATTATACAAAATTATTATACCAGCAGGCGGCACAAGTTGGAGCGTCTATCCAAGTATGTTCCTAATGGATTTTCTTTTTTTTAAATATTTTATTGAAAATTTTTGGTCAACCATCACAGTACATTGTGTATCCTTTACACAATAATATAACAGTATAAATAACAATGGCCTGTTTTATAAACAAAGAATAAATAATATATAACAAAAACTAAAACTAAATGGCCAACTGCCTTGTCTCAGATAAACACTCTCCAAAAATATGATTTAACAGTCCAATATACAATTATTTATAGCAACGACCTATACATATATATTAACAACCCTGAGAGTCCTTCTGGTTCCTCCTCTTCCCCCCGACCCCCCCCCCCCCCCGGGCTGCTGCTGCTACCTTCTTCTTTTCCATTCCCTCTATCTTTCTGTGAGGTATTCGACGAACGGTTGCCACCGCCTGGTGAACCCTTGAGCCGATCCCCTTAGGACGAACTTAATCCGTTCCAGCTTTATAAGCCCTGCCATGTCATTTATCCAGGTCTCCACCCCCGGGGGCTTGGCTTCCTTCCACATCAACAGTATCCTGCGCCGGGCTACTAGGGACGCAAAGACCAAAACATCGGCCTCTCTCGCCTCCTGTACTCCCGGCTCTTGTGCAACCCCAAATATAGCCAACCCCCAGCTTGGTTCGACCTGGACCCCCACTACTTTCGAAAGCACCTTTGTCACCCCCACCCAGAACCCCTGTAGTGCCGGACATGACCAGAACATGTGGGTGTGATTCGCTGGGCTTCTCGAGCATCTCGCACACCTATCCTCTACCCATAAAAATTTACTGAGTCGTGCTCCAGTCATATGCGCCCTGTGTAACACCTTAAATTGAATCAGGCTTAGCCTGGCACACGAGGACGATGAGTTTACCCTACTTAGTGCATCCGCCCACAGCCCCTCCTCAATCTCCTTCCCCAGCTCTTCTTCCCATTTCCCTTTCAGCTCATCTACCATAATCTCCCCCTCATCCCTCATTTCCCTATATATATATCTGACACCTTACCGTCCCCCACCCATGTCTTTGAGATCACTCTGTCCTGCACCTCATGCATCGGGAGCTGCGGGAATTCCCTCACCTGTTGCCTCGCAAAAGCCCTCAGTTGCATATTCCGGAATGCATTCCCTTGGGGCAACCCATATTTCTCGGTCAGCGCTCCCAGACTTGCGAACTTCCCATCCACAAACAGATCTTTCAGTTGTGTGACTCCTGCTCTTTGCCATATTCCAAATCCCCCATCCATTCTCCCCGGGGCAAACCTATGGTTATTTCTTATCGGGGACCCCACCAAGGCTCCCGTCTTTCCCCTATGCCGTCTCCACTGTCCCCAAATTTTCAAAGTCGCCACCACCACCGGGCTTGTGGTGTATTTCTTCGGTGAGAACGGCAATGGGGCCGTCACCATAGCTTGTAGGCTAGTCCCCCTACAGGACGCCCTACCTAATGGATTTTCTTTTACAAATTAAATGTACAGTATGTGATCCTCACTGACTTAATGAACAGCACAACTTTTTTTGTAACCTGGTTCATAATTTCTAGTTTTAAAATCAATGCTTTGAACCTAGGGTTTTCCCTGGAAAATTGTCTGTTGAGGAAAAATTGATTTTTAGACCAGAAACATTGGGTAGTCGCAAGTTGACTCATAATATTTCATATTCCTTCACCCAGAGGCAGATGGTGTTCCGACTGCCTGTTGATCGATGGAATGGTGTCAGAAACGGGGGACTGCATAGAGCACCTGTGGAAGAGGGATGAAGGAGGGACAGGAAAATATCCACCCTCAACTCTTCACGTAAGACATGATGCACAAATGGTAAAATTGGCTAATTTGAAATTTTGCAATATTAAACTGACCTTATTTTTAATAGGCTCTTCTTGATGTGTATTTACTGGAGAATGTGGATGAAACAACGAAGCATGCCATTGTATCCTTCAGCTGTATGGAAGGGTTTTTTGGTCGCGTGCAGCCTTTCTGGCCTGCTGATGAATTAGTTCTTGCAAATGTCAGGCCTCCTGTTGTGATTCTAATTATATAGGTAATTAATTATTTGGGTGATTCCACTTCTTCTGTTTTGGAGCCTTGACCTCTGATTTACAGGCTATTTACCTGCTGCTGGATGTACTTTCTTCTGCTCCTAACAAGAATGAGTCTTCAATTGAATCCTTTCCACCTGCTTTTGCCGTACCTGTGGGTCTGGTGAACCTTATCCAAGGTTTTTGGCTTTTGGATCATAGTGACCATGAGGTAAATAACCGCTGCTTTCCTGTCAGTTGAAGCATGTTGGTGAAATGTCTAGGTGGACAACTTGTGCATTGAAAATCGGCAGTTAACATTGCATGTGATGACTTAAAAACTTTTAAGATGTCCATACTAACCATGGTACGTGACCAAAATTCTGAGCTGTGTAGGACATTTTTACTTCATTCAAACTCTTGGATGTTCAGGAGCCAAATGTTTGTTCATTGGCCGTTGCAAGTAAAGACAATTGTGGTCAGATACCAGTGAAATATGTGCCGAGAAGAAGATTTTTAAAGTATTTTTAAGAATGCATGAAATCCAAGTTAGCTGGGGGAGGCAGTGGTATTGACGCTGGACTTAGTAATCCAGAGACCCAGAGTAATAATGTTCTGGGGACTCCGGTTCGAATCCCACCATGGCAGATGGTAAAATAGGAATTCAATAAAAATCTGGAATAAAAAGTCTAATGATGACCATGAAACCATTGTCGATCGTCGTAAAAACCCATCTGGTTCAATAATCATCCTCACCTGGTCTGGCCTATATGTGACTCCAGATCCACAGCAATGTGGTTGACTCTTAAATGCCCTCAGGGATGGGCAATAAAATAAAAGAAAGAATTCACAGGGAAAATGAGAGAAATGGGCATTTCTCCATTAATTTTTAAGCATCATTGTTACTGGAAAAAAGATTGGTGGATGATCAATTGCTATCATTATATGATGTGGAGATGCCGGCGTTGGACTGGGGTGAGCACAGTACGAAGTCTTACAACACCAGGTTAAAGTCCAACAGGTTTGTTTCGATGTCACTAGCTTTCGGAGCGCTGCTCCTTCCTCAGGTGAATGAAGAGGTCTGTTCCAGAAACACATATATAGACAAATTCAAAGATGCCAAACAATGCTTGGAATGCGAGCATTAGCAGGTGATTAAATCTTTACAGATCCAGAGATGGGGTAACCCCAGGTTAAAGAGGTGTGAATTGTACCAAGCCAGGACAGTTGGTAGGATTTCGCAGGCCAGATGGTGGGGGATGAATGTAATGCGACATGAATCCCAGGTCCCGGTTGAGGCCGCACTCATGTGTGCGGAACTTGGCTATAAGTTTCTGCTCGGCGATTCTGCGTTGTCGCAGGTCCTGAAGGCCGCCTTGGAGAACGCTTACCCGGAGATCAGAGGCTGAATGCCCTTGACTGCTGAAGTGTTCCCCGACTGGAAAGGAACATTCCTGCCTGGTGATTGTTGCGCGATGTCCGTTCATTCGTTGTCGCAGCGTCTGCATGGTCTCGCCAATATACCACGCTTCGGGACATCCTTTCCTGCAGCGTATGAGGTAGACAACGTTGGCCGAGTCGCACGAGTATGTACCGCGTACCTGGTGGGTGGTGTTCTCACGTGTAATAGTGGTATCCATGTCGATGATCTGGCAGGTCTTGCAGAGATTGCCATGGCAGGGTTGTGTGGTGTCGTGGTCGCTGTTCTGAAGACTGGGTAGTTTGCTGCAAACAATGGTTCGTTTGAGGTTGCGCGGTTGTTTGAAGGCAAGTAGTGGGGATGACCTTGGCAAGATGTTCATCGTCATCAATGACGTGTTGAAGGCTGTGAAGAAGATGACGTAGTTTCTCCGCTCCGGGGAAGTACTGGACGACGAAGTGTATTCTGTCGGTTGTGTCCCATGTTTGTCTTCTGAGGAGGTCGGTCCGGTTTTTCGCTGTGGCGCGTTGGAACTGTCGATCGATGAGTCGAGTGCCATATCCCGTTCGTACGAGGGCATCTTTCAACGTCTGTAGATGTCTGTTACGCTCCTCCTCGTCTGAGCAGATCCTGTGTATACGGAGCGCTTGTCCATAGGGGATGGCTTCTTTAATGTGTTTAGGGTGGAAGCTGGAGAAGTGGAGCATCATGAGGTTATCCGTAGGTTTGCTGTAAAGCGAAGTGCTGAGGTGACCGTCCTTGATGGAGACCAGTGTGTCTCCACTGGTCTCCATCAAGGACGGTCACCTCAGCACTTCGCTTTACCGCAAACCTACGGACACACTGGTCTCCATCAAGGACGGTCGCCTCAGCACTTCGCTTTACCGCAAACCTACGGATAACCTCATGATGCTCCACTTCTCCAGCTTCCACCCTAAACACATTAAAGAAGCCATCCCCTATGGACAAGCGCTCTGTATACACAGGATCTGCTCAGACGAGGAGGAGCGTAACAGACATCTACAGACGTTGAAAGATGCCCTCGTACGAACGGGATATGGCACTCGACTCATCGATCGACAGTTCCAACGCGCCACAGCGAAAAACCGGACCGACCTCCTCAGAAGACAAACATGGGACACAACCGACAGAATACCCTTCGTCGTCCAGTACTTCCCCGGAGCGGAGAAACTACGTCATCTTCTTCACAGCCTTCAACACGTCATTGATAACGATGAACATCTTGCCAAGGTCATCCCCACACCCCCACTACTTGCCTTCAAACAACCGCGCAACCTCAAACGAACCATTGTTTGCAGCAAACTACCCAGTCTTCAGAACAGTGACCTCGACACCACACAACCCTGTCATGGCAATCTCTGCAAGACGTGCCAGATCATCGACATGGATACCACTATTACACGTGAGAACACCACCCACCAGGTACGCGGTACATACTCGTGCGACTCGGCCAACGTTGTCTACCTCATACGCTGCAGGAAAGGATGTCCCGAAGCGTGGTACATTGGCGAGACCATGCAGACGCTGCGACAACGAATGAACGGACATCGCGCAACAATCACCAGGCAGGAATGTTCCCTTCCAGTCGGGGAACACTTCAGCAGTCAAGGGCATTCAGCCTCTGATCGCCGGGTAAGCGTTCTCCAAGGCGGCCTTCAGGACCTGCGACAACGCAGAATCGCCGAGCAGAAACTTATAGCCAAGTTCCGCACACATGAGTGCGGCCTCAACCGGGACCTGGGATTCATGTCGCATTACATTCATCCCCCACCATCTGGCCTGCGAAATCCTACCAACTGTCCTGGCTTGGTACAATTCACACCTCTTTAACCTGGGGTTACCCCATCTCTGGATCTGTAAAGATTTAATCACCTGCTAATGCTCGCATTCCAAGCATTGTTTGGCATCTTTGAATTTGTCTATATATGTGTTTCTGGAACAGACCTCTTCATTCACCTGAGGAAGGAGCAGCGCTCCGAAAGCTAGTGACATCGAAACAAACCTGTTGGACTTTAACCTGGTGTTGTAAGACTTCGTACTATCATTATATGGGAAGAGGCATGGTTTATAAAGTGGACAACGAATCACCAAATATCCGTAATGAGAAAAAACACTTGATGGCATTCTACATCAAAAGCAAATCCATAAGGTGTAATCAGCAGAAGAGTCTGAGGCATTCTGCACTCCCATCTCACCAATCTGCTGGAATGTTTTGAGACGGTAACTAAAGTCATGGTTCTGGCAATCACAAAGCAGATGCACATGAAGGAGGTACTTTGACCAATCCAATAAGAGCCTACAGTGCTCCTTTATTCTGTTAGTAATTCTGCAAAGGCAGAGAAGAGTTTTTTTTAAATGAATTTAAGGCTGCTAAAAATGTTAATTATACATTGAGTTACAACTTTTGAGGGGTGGGGGATGGGGCGAGAGACTAAAAATCAAACCACATTATTCTCCTTTTGTATAAGATCACTGGTACAACCATTGTTTTTGAGATGTTGTATGCAGTTTTGGGTAACTTGCCCACCATAAGGGTATTGATGCATTGGGAAGGAATTAGTAAAAAAATAAGCAAAAGTAATGTTGGTTGGGTACCTGGTAATACCTGTGAAAGATGACAAACTTTTGAATGTCAATCCTATCATGCTGCAAATTATGCACAATCACTTTGACATGATGCCAGTGCTATCTGAAACTATTGGCCACTGTGTGTGTTATTAGTTGAGAAATATAAGGATTGCATTTAAGAAAGTCTTAATGAGGTGAGAAGCATGTTACACAGTGGGGTATGTCTCCACAGCAAAATTGGGGTGATTGTAATAGAGAGGTGTAACATGCCCTCTTTCTCTGAACTGATGATGTTTTAAATAACGATTACAACATCCTGCTGGGGCAGCACAGGGGCTAGACACAGAAACAAAGTTTCCAGTATGCTACCCTACTAAAGGGCCTCGTCTCTTTATCAAGCCAATGCAACAATTTTTATAACTACATCAGCTGTCCTCTGAATGAATCCTCAGCTGATCCGCCACTCCTGGAACTGGGCCCTTAGCTCACTTTTGAGTACCATAGGGAAGAGGCAATTCTGTGCATAGCTGATGAACTGATGGCATCTCCTATGACCCAAACAGTTACCTCTTTCTAAACGTCATTAACACAATTACAATTGGCTCCAATTTAGTACCAAATCTTACTCAAACATTTATTTGCCTGTGGTACACAAGTCCAATATGCGGGTGACAGAATTTTGTTTGCTGATGAGATTTCTACAATATATCCTAGAAACAAATTCCCATTTAATTTCCGTTTTAAGATGCGTAAAACAATCTGTTAGATGACTTGGCTGAAGTAGGCTGGGAGAAAGCTCATGTGGAGCAAAAATAGACTGACTGACCTAGTTTCTGTGCTGTAAATTCTATTATTGATGAAGACGCAAGGTATAGATAGAGGACAGCATCTTATTCGTATACCCAGGAAAGTAAGATTCAGTATATTGTGTAGCAAGAACAGCCATGAAAATCACTTAAGTAAGATCTGACAAGTCTAAAATTAATTTAGTATTAAATGGGAGTGTTCTTCAATTGGAAAGTATTGCATTTTGATCTCTTTTTTTCTTTTTCTCAGAATGCTTTGGATCGTATTTTGCATCCAGCCACCAGCAGGTCATTGTCCTCATGGCAGCATGTCCGGATCATACAAGCCTTGATGTGCCAAGGAGAGCATAGAAAGGCCCTTCGATACATGCAGGCAATGAAACCTTCAATGGCTGGCAGCAGTGAGGTTAAACTACATCTTACCGTGTTGCTGTTTAACAGGTAACTTAAGTAGTAATCAGCTTATTTTTCTAGATTCTTCTCATTGATCGTAAGGTAGTCCATTTATCCATTCAGTTGCTAGAGGTAGATTTAGTTACCTATGTAGTTGATCTAGCAATTCTGCCAAGCATGAAGAACACAAGTGTACTTTCTCATTGGGCTCTTTGTTCTTTTGTGTAGCAGGAGGGGGGTGGGGGAAGAGATAAAATGTCACGTCTGTTGACCAGAATGATCCAGGTTGAGTTTGAGTGCAAATCAAAGTACAAATATCTCCAGTAACTTCATTGAAGCCTACTTGTGACAATAAGCGATTATTATTATTAATAAAAATCAATTGAACTTGCAATAATGACACACTTCAAATACAAGCAAAGCAGGAACATAACAATAGCAGTGAGATAGCACCGCTGCAGCATGCACCATTTACAAGGTGCCACAGCTCGCCAAACCGGTGCGTCGAGAATCACGGCTGGCCGCTGGGAGAATCGTCGTTTGTAACGGGCGAGCAGCGATTCTCCGGCCCGGATGGACCGAGCGGCCTGCCCAACACGACGGCTTTCCGCCGGCGCCATCCACACCTGGTCGCTGCCGGCAGGAACAGCGCGGGAACACTGGGGAGGCGGCCTGTTTGGGGGGGGGGGGGGTTCCTGCACCGGGGGCAGCTTCAAAGGGGGGTCTGGTTTGGTACCCACCGATCGGCGGGCCGGCCTCTCAGAAGGAGGACCTCCTTTCCTCCGCCAGCCCGCAAGATCCATCCGCCATCATCTTGCGGGGCGGCCTCGGTGGAGGACGGTAACCGCGCATGCGCGGGTGACATCATTTATGCAGCGCGGTCGCATCATTTGCGCGCGAGCCCCCTGGGGGCGGGAGACTAGGGGGCTGGGAGTGGCCTCCGACGCCGGAGTGTAACACTCCGGTTTTCACTCCGGTGTCGGGACTTAGTCTCCCGATGGGAGAATTGCGTCCAGGTTGTTCACCATGTGAAGCTTGCCAGTATGGGAAGCTGCAGATGTATATTTACACTCCCTGTTTTTGTTTACTATATTATTTATTGCACAGGGACTAAATGAATTATATTGTTATTATGTGTACAAATATATAAAACAAAAAAGAGTGGCTAAGATAAATATTGGTCCTTTAGAGGATGAGAAGGAAGATTTAATTATGGGAGATGAGGAAATGGCTGAGGAACTGAACAGGTTTTTTGGGCCGGTCTTCCAGTGGAAGACACAAATAACATGCCAGTGACTGATGGAAATGAGGCTACGACAGGTGAGGACCTTGAGATGATTGTTATCAGTAAGGAGGTAGTGATGGGCAAGCTAATGGGGCTAAAGGTAGACAAGTCTTCTGGCCCTGATGGAATGCATCCCAGAGTGCTAAAAGAGATGGCTAGGGAAATTGCAAATGCACTAGTGATAATTTCCCCAAATTCACTAGACTCCGGGGTGGCCCGGCGGATTGGAAATTAGCAAACCACTGTTTAAAAAAGGAGGTAGGCAGAAAGCGGGTAATTATAGGCCAGTTAGCTTAACTTCGGTAGTAGGGAAGGTGCTGGAATCTATTATCAAGGAAGAAATAGCAAGGCATCTGGATGGAAATTGTCCCATTGGGCAGACGCAGCATGGGTTCATAAAGGGCAGGTCGTGCCTAACTAATTTAGTGGAATTTTTTGAGGACATTACCATTGCAGTAGATAACGGGGAGCCAATAGATGTGGTATATCTGGATTTCCAGAAAGCTTTTGACAAGGTGCCACACAAAAGGTTGCTACATTCGGGGGCAGCACGGTAGCATTGTGGATAGCACAGTTGCTTCACAGCTCCAGGGTCCCACGTTCGATTCCGGCTTGGGTCACTGTCTGTGCGGAGTCTGCACATCCTCCCCGTGTGTGCGTGGGTTTCCTCCGGGTGCTCCGGTTTCCTCTCACAGTCCAAAGATGTGCAGGTTAGGTGGATTGGCCATGATAAATTGCCCTTAGTGTCCAAAATTGCCCTTAGTGGTGGGTGGGGTTATGGGGATAGGGTGGAGGTGTTGACCTTGCGTAGGGTGCTCTTTCCAAGGGCCGGTACAGACTCGATGGGCCGAATGGCCTCCTTCTGCACTGTAAATTCCATGATCTATGATAAGATATAAGATGCATGGCATTAAGGGTAAAGTAGTAGCATGGATAGAGGATTGGTTAATTAATAGAAAGCAAAAGTGGGGATTAATGGGTGTTTCTCTGGTTGGCAATCAGTAGCTAGTGGTGTCCCTCAGGGATCAGTGTTGGGCCCACAATTTACATAGATGATTTGGAGCTGGGGACCAAGGGCAATTTGTCCAAGTTTGCAGACGACACTAAGATGAGTGGTAAAGCAAAAATTGCAGAGGATACCGGAAGTCTGCAGAGGGATTTGGATAGGCTAAGTGAATGGGCTACAGTCTGGCAGATGGAATACAATGTTGACAAATGTGAGGTTATCCATTTTGGTAGGAATAACAGCAAAAGGGATTATTATTTAAATGATAAAATATTAAAACATGCTGCTGTGCAGAGAGACCTGGGTGTGCTAGTGCATGAGTCGCAAAAAGTTGGTTTACAGGTGCAACAGGTGATTAAGAAGGAAAATTGACGAGGACCTTTAATGAGGCAAAGGAAAGGGGACAACTGCCCCCGACTATGTCTGAAGCAACGATATCGCTTTTCTTAAAGAAGGAAAAGGACCCGCTACAATGCGGGTCCTATAGACCTATTTCCCTCCTAAATGTAGATGCCAAGGTCCTGGCCAAGGTAATGGCAATGAGAATAGAGGAATGTGTCCCGGGGGTGGTCCACGAGGACCAAACTGGGTTTGTGAAGGGGAGACAGCTGAACACAAATATACGGAGGTTGTTAGGGGTAATGATGATGGCCCCACCAGAGGGAGAAACGGAGATAGTAGTGGCGATGGATGCCGAGAAAGCATTTGATAGAGTGGAGTGGGATTATTTGTGGGAGGTGTTGAGGAGATTTGGTTTTGGAGAGGGGTATGTTAGATGGGTGCAGCTGTTGTATAGGGCCCCAGTGGCGAGCGTGGTCACGAATGGACGGGGATCTGCATATTTTCGGCTCCATAGAGGGACAAGGCAGGGATGCCCTCTGTCCCCATTATTGTTTGCACTGGCGATTGAGCCCCTGGCGATAGCGTTGAGGGGTTCCAAGAAGTGGAGGGGAGTACTTAGGGGAGGAGAAGAACACCGGGTATCTTTGTATGCGGACGATTTGCTACTATACGTGGCGGACCCGGCGGAGGGGATGCCAGAAATAATGCGGATACTTGGGGAGTTTGGGGATTTTTCAGGGTATAAATTGAACATGGGGAAAAGTGAGTGTTTGTGGTGCATCCAGGGGAGCAGAGTAGAGAAATAGAGGACCTACCGTTGAGGAAGGTAACAAGGGACTTTCGTTACCTGGGGATCCAGATAGCTAAGAATTGGGGCACATTGCATAGGTTAAATTTAACGCGGTTGGTGGAACAGATGGAGGAGGATTTCAAGAGATGGGATATGGTATCCCTGTCACTGGCAGGGAGGGTGCAGGCGGTTAAGATGGTGGTCCTCCCGAGATTCCTCTTTGTGTTTCAGTGCCTCCCGGTGGTGATCACGAAGGCTTTTTTTAAAAGGATTGAAAAGAGCATCATGGGCTTTGTGTGGGCCGGGAAGACCCCGAGAGTGAGGAAGGGATTCTTACAGCGTAGCAGGGATAGGGGGGGGCTGGCACTACCGAGCCTAAGTGAATATTATTGGGCCGCTAATATTTCAATGGTGAGTAAGTGGATGGGAGAGGAGGAGGGAGCGGCGTGGAAGAGATTCGAGAGGGCGTCCTGTAGGGGGACTAGCCTACAGGCTATGGTGACAGCCCCATTGCCGTTCTCACCGAGGAACTACACCACAAGCCCGGTGGTGGTGGCTACACTGAAGATTTGGGGACAGTGGAGACGGCATAGGGGAAAGACTGGAGCCTTGGGGGGGGTCCCCGATAAGAAACAATCATAGGTTTGCCCCGGGGGGAATGGATGGGGGATATGGAATGTGGCAAAGAGCAGGAATAACGCAACTGAAAGATCTGTTTGTGGATGGGAAGTTCGCGAGTCTGGGAGCGCTGACCGAGAAATATGGGTTGCCCCAAGGGAATGCATTCAGGTATATGCAACTGAGGGCTTTTGCGAGGCAACAGGTGAGGGAATTCCTGCAGCTCCCGACACAAGAGGTGCAGGACAGAGTGATCTCAAAGACATGGGTGGGAGATGGTAAGGTGTCAGATATATATAGGGAAATGAGGGACAAAGGGGAGACTATGGTAGATGAACTAAAAGGGAAATGGGAAGAAGAGCTGGGGGAGGAGATCGAGGAGGGGCTGTGGGCAGATGCCCTAAGCAGGGTAAACTCGTCGTCCTCGTGTGCCAGGCTAAGCCTGATTCAGTTTAAGGTATTACACAGGGCACATATGACTGGAGCACGGCTCAGTAAATTTTTTGGGGTGGAGGATAGGTGTGCGAGGTGCTCAAGAAGCCCAGCGAATCATACCCATATGTTTTGGTCATGCCCGGCACTACAGGGGTTTTGGATGGGGGTGACAAAGGTGCTTTCAAAGGTAGTAGGAGTCCGGGTCGAACCAAGCTGGGGGTTGGCTATATTTGGGGTTGCACAAGAGCCGGGAGTGCAGGAGGTGAGAGAGGCCGATGTTTTGGCCTTTGCGTCCCTAGTAGCCCGGCGCAGGATATTGCTAATGTGGAAAGAAGCCAAGCCCCCGGGGGTGGAGACCTGGATAAATGACATGGCGGGGTTTATAAAGCTAGAGCGGATTAAGTTCGTCCTGAGGGGGTCGGCTCAAGGGTTCACCAGGCGGTGGCAACCGTTCGTCGAATACCTCGCAGAAAGATAGACGGAATGGGAAAAAGAAGGCAGCAGCAGCAGCCCAGGATCCGGGGCGGGGGGGGGGGGGGGGGGGGGGGTGGGGAGGAACCAGAAGGACTCTCAGGGTTGTTAATATATACTGTCTAGTATGTATAGGTCGTTGCTACAGATAATTATATATTGGACTGTTAAATTATATTTTTGGAGAGTGTTACTTGTGACAAAGCAGTTGCCAATTAGGGCTAGTTTTCATTTTTGTTATTTATTATTTATTCATTTTTTGTTTATAAAATAGGTCATTGTTATTTGTGTTGTTATAATATTGTGTAAAGGATGCACAATGTACTGTGTTGGTTGACCAAAAATTTTCAATAAAATATTTAATTAAAAAAAAGAAGGAAAATTGAGTTTTGTACCTTCATTGCTAGAGGGATGGAGTTTAAGACTGGGGAGCGTATGCTGCAATTGTATATGGTGTTAGTGAGGCCACACCTGGAGTATTGTGTTCAGTTTTGGTCTCCTTGCCTGAGAAAGGGCGTACTGGCACTGGAGGGTGTGCAGAGGAGATTCACTAAATTAATCCCAGAGCTGAAAGGGTTGGATTACGAGGAGAGGTTGAGTAGACTGGGACTGTACTCGTTGGAATTTAGAAGGATGAGGGGGGGATCTTATAGAAACATATAAAATTATGAAGGGAATAGATAGGATTGATGCGGGCAGGTTGTTTCCACTGGCGGATGAAAGCAGAACTAGGGGGCATAGCCTCAAAATAAGGGGTAGATTTAGGACTGAGTTTAGGAGGAACTTCTTCACCCAAAGGGTTGTGAATCTATGGAATTCCTTGCCCAGTGAAGCAGTAGAGGCTCCTTCATTAAATGTTTTTAAGATAAAGATAGATAGTTTTTTGAAGAATAAAGGGATTAAGGGTTATGGTGTTCGGGCCGGAAAGTGGAGCTGAGTCCACAAAAGATCAGCCATGATCTCATTCAATGGTAGAGCAGGCTCGAGGGGCCAGATGGCCTACGCCTGCTCCTAGTTCTTGTGTACGTTACAAGAGCTTCTCCAACCTAAGAAACCCCGCCATGTCATTGACCCAAGCCTCTACGCTTGGGGGCTTTGCGTCCCTCCACATTAACACGAGCTTTTTCCGGGCTACCAAGGAGACAAAGGCCAGAACTCAAGCCTCTTTCGGCTCCTGCACTCCTGGACCATCCGACAACCCAAATATCGCTATCCCCCAACTCGGTTTTACCCGACTATCTAAGACCTTGGACATAGCCTTTACAAAGCCCTTCCAAAACTCCGCCAGTGCCGGGCACGCCCAGAACATATGGGCGTGGTTTGCTGGGCTCCCCGAACACCTCACACACCTGTCCTCTACCCCGTAAAACTTAAACATCCTCGCCCCTGTCATATGCGCCCTGTGCACCACTTTAAACTGGATCAGGCTGAGCCTGGAGCAAGATGAGGAGGAATTGACCCTGCCCAGGGTGTCAGCCCACAGGCCCTCATCCAGCTCCTCCTCCCACTTTCCCTTCAGCTCCTCCACAGAGGCTTCCTCCACCTCTTGCAGCTCCTGGCATATCGCCAAAACCTTACCCTCTCCAACCCACATGCCCAAGGTCACCCTGTCCTGTATCCTCCGGCAGGCAGCAGCGAGAATTCCCGAACCTGCCTCCTCACAAACGCCCGAACCTGCATATACCTGAAAGCATTTCCCGGGGGCAACCCAAATTTCTCCTCCAGCGCTCTCAGACTGGCAAAAGCCCCGTCGATGAATAAATCCCCCATCCTTCTAATTCCTGCCCGGTGCCAACTTAGGAATCCGCCATCTAACCTGCCCGGAGCAAACCTATGGTTCCGTATCGGGGACCAGATTGAGGCCCCCACCTCCCCCCTGTGCCGTCTCCACTGCCCCAAATCTTCAATGTCACCGCCACCACCGGGCCCGTGGAGTACCGCGTCTGCGGGAGCGGCAACAGTGCCGTCACCAGTGCCCCCAGACTAGTACGTACACAGGACGCCACCTCTAGTCTTTTCCACGCCGCCCCCTCTCTCCATTACCCATTGCATTTTGAGCTTTTAAAGACAATGGTTGAAAGCTTATCTGTAGGTACTAAAGCAATCAAGGCAGAAAAGTCGAGAACGAGAGGGTTATAACCTTAAAATAGAGCTAAGCAATCCAAGAAGAAATTATCAGAAAAGGCAGTAAAATTCTGGCATGTTCTCGCGCCCCCCCCCCCCCCCCCCCAAAAAAAACTGTTGAAAGGTAAGTCAATAAAAAATTTCCAAACCAGAATTAACGCATTTTTATTACACAACAAAGTTAAAGATTATGGAGCCACGTTGGGTGGATGGAGATTCAGCTCGGCCATGATCCGATTGAACAGGCTCGAGGCGATGAATGGTCTAATGTGGCACTGATGTTGCAAAAGGGAGGCCTTGTTGGTTAGCTCTTTTCCATCAGCAACTTCTTATTTTTGCGCACTAGTCTATCGAAGGTTCCTATGTGTCACTTTGTTGTATAACCTCCCAATGGTAGGTTGTGCATGTTAAGTTTAAGTTTAATGATTGTGAAAACTGGCATTGAAACTAATGACTCATAGGATGCGATCGTCCGGCCATGCTGCATCTCGTCATGGCGCAGCATGGCCGGTGAAAGCTGGGAGACCCTGCTCCGAGGTTCTACCCAGCTCGCAACACCTCGTGAGAGTCAATACAATCTCGTGAGACATTGCAAGGGGAATCCTGTCCACAATGGACTGGATCAGTTTCTGGCAAATCTGCATGTTGAGGCAGTAAGCCTTACTCTAATGTTCAGATTCCCAATGTACCTGAGGCTTTGGGATTCGATTCCTTCACCTCGGGGACCTCCGTGAACGCAGTTTGGTACTGGTCCTCACAAACGGGAACCAGGCGGAATGGCACTCGTGGGGGTCTCCAAGGGGATCGAAGGCCCCCAGCTGCATGCGCTTTGGGCACGGTAGTGCCCTGGCACTGCTGGTGCCACCTGGGTACCCTGACAGTGCCAGCCTGGAACGGCCAAGGTGCCAGGTTGGTGCTGGCAAGCTGGCTTTTATTTGCACACGTGTGATCGGGCCAGGGTTGCCTGGCAATGGTGTTGGGGGGGGTGACCCTCCCATGATGCGTTCGGGGTGGGAGGAAGGTTGGGGTTTTTTGGGGGGGGGGCCTCTGAGATCAGGGCACCATTTAAAAATGCCATCCCGATCTCGCTGTGACGGGGAGTTCTGGCGAGCAGAGCTCTCCATTGTAAAACTGGGGCTATGTGCGGTCTCGGCTGCGTGTTCTCCGTTTAGGCCCCTAATTCAAAGGGAGTCGCTTTGAATAGTCATGTGTTTCTCAGCACTGCGAGTGCCAACTAACACACGGCTAAATGCGCTCGCTAGAGGACTTTGTTCCCTTTTGGGAAGATCGCAGCCATAATGTTTATTTTGTAACTTAAACTTTCAGGTGCATGGTGGAGGCTTGGCATCTACTTCGGCTAAATGCAAACAGAATAAATGTAGAGGACCTGCTAAAGCACATGTATGAGCTTTGTCAGGAGAATGGGTTGATGGAAGAACTACTTAAACTCCCTTTCACTGCTACTGAACAGGTATGGTACCCGCAAATCTCTAATTCCTAAAGACACCTGTAGTTGGGAAAGAAGACTTAACTTTTAGGTGTAATTTGAAACCAGAAATATTTTCCCAATGTACCAGATGTCTTTTTAGTAGACATGCGTTTACTGTTATATGGGTTTTGTATAAACACATCATGATCACTGTATCCTGCAATATTTATATTGTGTTATATATCATCGATTTGCAGGAATGTTTGGAGAAGTTCTTGAAGAAGAGTGGCAGTCTTCAAAACCAAGAATATCTTCTAGTTCACCATCTTCAACGTGCCAACTATGTCCCAGCCTTGCAGCTTAATCAGTCACTGAAAATGAATTTGGTAAACAAGAAAAACATCCTTTTTGAATTGTTTTTAATCTTTGTTGACTGAATTTATTAACTCTGCCTCTAATCTACAGAAATGTTTGCCTGAGATAGTGGGGAAAGAAACCTGCCTATTAGGTCTTAGCTCTGTCAGCTTTGACCCCATTTTGTATCACTGAGTGTAGGATAACACTGAGCTGTAATATACCATTATAAAAATATTAATGTTAAAACATTTATTATAGTTACAAATATTGCAGCTCCCTTTATTAAAAATACTTTATTCACTTAAGCCCATCTGAAATTGTTCAAACCTTCTGTTTGCAACTAGGGAGCAATGTTAGTTACCCATCATAAACTCATGTATGTCATCTAACTGTGGTTTTCTGTGACAGTGATTGGGTCCCTCCCTGACGCTTCCCCCTCCTCGATCCATTGTTCAGTTCACAAGTTTTTGAGTCCCAAGGTTATGCTCTAGGGCAGTGAGTCAACTCCCAAAATTGGTCATGGCAAATGTTGCTAAACCTGAGACTGTATCCATGGAGTACATGGAATTTGTAACATTTAGTAAGAAAATGATGTAATCTCTCCCAATCACCGTCACCCCATTCACTAAATCAAGTTTCACTCTCTCCTGTCACCGAACTGGAACAAGAAGTTGGCACCCCCCTCCATCTAATGGTGCATGTGTGGTTCCTCTGACCGCTGGCATCATTGTGCAGCTATTGAACATTTGCCATCCATTCCCTGCCTCCTGCTTGCCATACTGATTCCAACCCTTCACCACACCGCTTGAAGCCCTGCTCTGAACCCATGGCCACTTTGCTCACCAGTGCTTGCCTGAGCCCTTACTGCTTCACTAGCACCGGACAATGGACAGTGAGCGAGCAGGAGGGAGGCAGTGAGATGGTGTGCGAGGCAGACAAAGAGTTAGGAGCAGGGTGGCAAGCGAGGCCAAATCACAATCGCGATCCTAGGTTTGTTTAACTAGTACGAAGTCTTACAACACCAGGTTAAAGTCCAACAGGTTTGTTTTGATGTCACTAGCTTTCGGAGCGCTGCTCCTTCCTCACCTGAGGAAGAAGCAGCGCTCCGAAAGCTAGTGACATCGAAACAAACCTGTTGGACTTTAACCTGGTGTTGTAAGACTTCGTACTGTGCTCACCCCAGTCCAACGCCGGCATCTCCACATCATGTTTAACTAGTGTTTTGGGGATCACTGTTTTGTGAGAGTTGCAACCATGGTATTTAGACTCTCAGCAGGAGCTCACACGTCAATTAAGACTCTGCACATCAGAGAAATTTGAGGGGGGAAAAAACACTTTATTGATTATTCACTTTTTAAAATACTTTTTATGCTCCTCAATATTACTCACCGTACTATTCTTTGATGCTGACAGCTACCTGCAGTGTTGCTGGCAGTGATATCTCGGACAATGACTGCATGGACGGCGAGTGTTAGCAAATGCAGCCGTTAAGCATTGCTGTTCAGCTACTCTTTGTTTTAGACCATGTCTGCAATTGACCATGGTCATTATGTCTACCAGACTTGATACGTTCAAAGTAGCCTTTAGACAGTGTGCCAACAGCTTATAGTTGATTCCCTCTGTCAGAGATATAGGAAGGAACATACTGCTGTAGGAAGAAAAATAGAAAGTTAAAGATGTGGATGTAAAACAGGAAAACAACAGGAATAAAGTATTTTTAAAACATTTTTTTGTCAGAATGACCGTGATCCTCAAATTCGCGAAAGAACAGCTGCTCGGAATTCCATTCTGGAGCAGTATGGAAAAGTTCTTCCAAGGGTTCAAAGAAGACTCGCAACTGAACGCGCAAAACCGTATCATCATTTAGCAATTTTACGTGAAGGTGAGATTGTACTTTGATATATTTTGAAATCTGCAATGTTTAAAGCTACCTGAAGTCATTGTTTTGACAAGACACATACAGCTGAAGAAAGCTATTTAAGTGCATTTTGGCTCATCTATCCAAAAAGACCCTTGAATCAACAGATATTGGAATATGTTATGAAGGAGGTGTTAAGAAAGTACTTAGAAAATCATATATTTAGGTAGGGTGGATGGTTTTATGAAAGGGAAATCGTGCCTGACAAAGTTTTGTTTTTGTAGAATATAATGGGCTAGATAAAGGGGGAACCAGTTGATCTAATATTGTGAACATAATGTTCTGAGATCCTAGAATTCCAATTATACGGTGCTACATAACGGTTATTACACAACAATGAATCATGGGGTTGGGATAATGTAGTAGCATAGGTAGAGGCTTGGTTAATGGACAGAAAGCAAAAGTTCATTCAAGCTGGCAGGCGGTAACATGTGGCTGCCGTACGGATCAGTGCTGTGACCTCAGCTATTTGCAATCCATTTTAATGAAGGTAATGAGTAATGTAAAGTTTTCTGACTGCACAAAGCTAGATTGAACAGTAAGCTATAAGAAGGACAGAAAGGGGCAGTGGAGAGATATGGGCAGTAAAGCGGCAGTTGGAGTGTATTGTGGGGAAATGGGAGGTTATTCACTTTGATAAGAATAGATATCAGAATTGTTTTAAATGAAGAGTAGTTTATAGATGGAATACAATGTTGACACATGTGAGGTTATCCATTTTGGTAGGAATAACAGCAAAAGGGATTATTATTTAAATGATAAAATATTAAAACATGCTGCTGTGTAGAGAGACCTGGGTGTGCTAGTGCATGAGTCGCAAAAAGTTGGTTTACAGGGGCAACATGTGATTAAAAAGGCAAATGGAATTTTGTCCTTCATTGCTAGAGGGATGGAGTTTAAGACTAGGGAGGTTATGCTGCAATTGTATAAGGTGTTAGTGAGGTGTTCAGTTTTGGTCTCCTTACTTGAGAAAGGACGTACTGGCACTGGAGGGTGTGCAGAGAAGATTCACTAGGTTAATCCCAGAGGTGAAGGGGTTGGATTACGAGGAGAGGTTGAGTAGACTGGGACTGTACTTGTTGGAATTTAGAAGGATGAGGGGGGATCTTATAGAAACATATAAAATTATGAAGGGAATAGATAGGATAGATGCGGGCAGGTTGTTTCCACTGGCGGGTGAAAGCAGAACTAGAGGGCATAGCCTCAAAATAAGGGGAAGTAGATTTAGGACTGAGTTTAGGAGGAACTTCTTCACCCAAAGGGTTGTGAATCTATGGAATTTCTTGCCCAGGGAAGCAGTAGAGGCTCCTTCATTAAATAATTTTAAGATAAAGATAGATAGTTTTTTGAAGAATAAAGGGATTAAGGGTTATGGTGTTCTGGCCGGAAAGTGGAGCTGAGTCCACAAAAGATCAGCCATGATCTCATTGAATGGTGGAGCAGGCTCGAGGGGCCAGATGGCCTACTCCTGCTTCTAGTTCTTATGTTCTCATAAGGGTGGTTTGGGGGTCCTCCTAAAAGAACCGTAAAGTTAGCATGAAGGTACAGCAAGCAGTTCAGAAGGGAAATTATTTCAAGGGGTTTAAATGAAATGAAAATGAAAATCGCTTATTGACACAAGTAGGCTTCAAATGAAGTTACTGTGCAACGCCCCTAGTCACCACATTCCGGCGCCTGTTCGGGGAGGCTGGTACGGGAATTGAACCCGCGCTGCTGGCTTGCCTCGGTCTGCTTTAAAAGCCAGCTATTTAGTCATGTGCTAAACCAGCCCCTCTTGAGTACAAGTCTCGAGTACAAGGGTCTAGAGTCTTGCTACAGCTGTGTACAGGGCTTTAGTGAGACCACACCTGGAGTACTTTGCACAGTTTTGGTCTCATTATCTAAGGATAGATGTACATGAGTAGGAGGCAATGCAGTGTAAGTTTACCGGGATTCATTTCTGGAATGAGAGGTTTGTCTTACAGTGAGAGTTTGAGCAGATTGGCCCCATACAGTCTGGATTTTAGACAAATTAAGGATCATCTAAGTGGAATGAAGGATGATCTAATTTGAACATCAGGTTTTGAGAGGGCTTGGTATGCTCCCCCAGGCAACTAGTCTCAGGATAAGAGGCAAAATTCTCCGTAATCGACGTGATGTCCGCCGACCGGTGCCAAAAATGGCGCAAATCAGTCCGGCATCGCACCGCCCCAAAGGTGCGGAATCCTCCGCATCTTGAGCGGCCGAGCCCTAACCTTGAGGGGCTAGGCCCGCGACGGACTGATTTCCGCCCCGCCAGCTGGCGGGAGAGGCCTTTGGTGCCCCGCCAGCTGGCGCGGAAATGACATTGCCGGGCGGCGCATGCGCGGGAGCGTTAGCGGCCGCTCACGGCATCGCCGCGCATGCGCAGTGGAGGGGGTCTCTTCTGCCTCCGCCATGGTGGAGACCATGGCGAAGGCGGAAGGAAAAGAGTGCCCCCACGGCACAGGTCCGCCCACGGATCGGTGGGCCCCGATCGCGGGCCAGGCCACCGCGGGGGCACCCCCCGGGGCCAGATCGCCCCGCGTGCCCCGCCCCCAGGACCCCGGAGCCCGCCCGCGCCGCCTTGTCCCGCCAGTAAGAGAGGTGGTTTAATCCACGCCGGCGGGACAGGCATTCTAGCAGTGGGACTTCGGGCCGGAGAATCGCCAGGGGGGGGGCCGCCAACCGGCGCGCCACGATTCCCGACCCCGCCGAATCTCCGGTGCCGGAGAATTCGGCAACCGGCGGGGGCGGGATTCACGCCCGCCCCCGGCGATTCTCCGACCCGGCGGGGGGGTCGGAGAATCCCGCCCATGAGGTCAGTCATTGAAGACCTGAGATGAGAAGGAATTTCTTCAGAGGGTTGCGAATCATTGGAACTCTACCCCCGAGGATTCTGGATGCTCCATCATTGAGTATATTCAATACTGAGATTGGTTTTTGGACACTAGGAAAAAGGGATATGAGGATTTTGTGAAAAAGTAAAGTTGAGAATCAGCCATGATCTTATGAAATGGCGGATGGAACAGGCTCAAGGGGGCTTACGGCCTACTTGTGCTGTTATTTCTTATGCTTTTAATTTCCTGCTGTTACAAAATTGATCTGTTTCTTAAACAATGCATCTATTCCTTGTTTCTTCCTAGGCTTCAAATCCATATTTCCATGTAGAGAACTGTTTCTTGCCATGAAACCAGAGTTTGGCTTTTTATTAAATTGAGTCAGCATTCCTTTATACTGGCGTAGCTTAATTTTAAATATTCTGGTCTTTTTTTACTATACTGTTTACTATCTTGTATATCTGTTTGAAGTTAATACTTAGTTGCCTTTTTTCAAGACTGAAAAGCTCAAATATTTCTAATCTTTCCTGTAACTCAAGTACTCTTATATTCGGGATTGGCTTTAAGGTTTTTCTGAGGTACATTACAATTTCCATGGAGTTAAGAACTGAAAGGTGAAGCATGAATTCATGCTTTAAAACGTTTACTGCAACAAAATACTGAAAAGCGCTGTTGACTAAACACTATCTTTGTAGGCAACTTGTACTTTAAACCACAGAACAGAATACCCACCACCTTCTTTTCAGCACAGCCAAAGAAACAAACTTCAGAGCTGTATGTTACAATGCCTTTCAGTAAATATTCAATTCTCCCACAATCAATTCAAAATAATTTTTGGCTTCCAAGGCATTTTTTTTACTCTCTCAGCCTGGTAACTTTTAATCCTTCAAGACGAGAGTAATAGTGGAGATCCTCCCTCTAGTGCAAGCTGGGCCCATCTTTCAGCTTTGTTTTAAGTCCTCATAAATTTGGTCCTTCAATCCAAGCCGGGCTTCCACCCATGTTCCAGCATGGAGAACCAGAGAGACTTTTGGCCTCTCGCTGCTCTCTCATGGACCCAGGCAGACTAACCCATCTGAGATATTCAGTGATGTTTTAGGAAAGCCTGGAACCTGATTTCACTGGCTTCCTCTCTACCCTTCCCATCTCCAAAACCCATCACCAAGAGAGTCACATTGACTGACTTTGTATCCAGTTAGAGGTGCTGATTAACTATTCTTACGAGCTTGATTTTTTTCACCTTGAAGTAAGTGGGAAACTGTTTACAAATCAACATCCTCAACATTTTTCTCCCACAAGTCCCCAAAGACGTGCTGCTAGGTGAATTGGACACTATGAATTCTCCCTCTGTGTACCCGAACAGGTGCCAGACTGTGGCGACTAGGGGCTTTTCACAGTAACTTCTTTGCAATGTTAATATAAGCCTACTTGTGACACTAATAAAGATTGTATTATATAGTGGTTTGATACATTGAATGTTGAATCTGCTTAAGCTTGGGGATCTTTTGCAAACAGTTACGCGGCCCAAACCATTATCTACTGTGGCAAGGCAGGCAACTTCGGGAAGTGTGATTACTCGTGCAACATTCATCAACTCGGTGCTTTCAAAGGTTAATGAGGTGTGGCAAAAAAATGAACAAGAATCCACTCCATCTCCTCACAACAGGTTAGTAATTCTAGTACTGCCGTAGTGATTTTGCTTATTCCACTGTGTCCAGAAAATGGTTGAGGATAGGTTCCTATCGTATGTCTGCTGTGCAGAATCAAAACTAGATGAGTTGAATAAAAAGTAGTATTTGAAATTAAATGAATGCAAATCGCTTATTGTCCCAAGGATCTTAAAGACTGGAAGGTAAAGGTGAGACTGAGTGATTTTAAGATGCCTGTAATTTTTGAGATGGCAAAAAATTAGCTCAAGCAGCTAATAATAGTGCAATGAGTCTTGATTTTGGCAGGGAAGCGGGATTGTTTGTGGGATGGCTAATTTGTAATTTCACAGGGATGATTAACTAGCTTCAGTATAGAAAGGGATAATAGAGCTTTTTAACTAACTTTAGCAATGGAAGGGATTTGGGAGTTTCATTTAATATTAGGTGAAACAGCCATAATGGCGAAGGACCAATGGTGAAGCCATTAAAGACAGTAAATAGGGATGTTGATGTTGAATTTATGCTGCAATAGAATACATGCTTTAAGTTAGTCATGAAGCACGGTGGTCCCAATCTGGGAATGATTAGAGAATCATGCAGGAGTATATAAACCAGTTCACACTGGGAGAGTCTGTGACTACTTTGCTGTCTTGAAATACAGGCTAGCTTCAGACTCATTCTTCCCCAACATACAATTGTTGGAATTAATACAGTGATAGCTGTGATAGGGTTTGCAAGAAACACGAAGCAACTGTCTTCAAAGAATTGTCAAAATTCAAACATCCATTGCCACAGGGAAGGGTCTGAATCACTCTAATGCATGAGAAGTGGATGGAAAGAAAGTGAGCCCCCCTTAGATTGCTGTGGGTGATTTTCATTCTTTGGAAGCTGCCAGTGAAATGGATGGAGGTAAAACTCCACATTGCTGTTTAATCAGTCTTTCGATGCAGTGTTATTTTCTGAAAGGTGCACTTTGCTCTTATAAGGCAAAGGGCTTGGATTCTACCAGATAAGCTTCAGGTGGAGATTTTATTTGTTTAATAAGCAGAATTTTAAATCACTCTTTGTAGAATGATAAACATGGACGTTGAAAATGGTATAGTAAATTATTTTACGGTCTTATCTTCACCCTGGCTACTTGGTAACTTTTACAGCAGTAAAGTCTTTCTGACATAACCTGCACATGCACATTTTGTAAAATTTAAATATTAGAAAAACATGTTGATCTTGATCTTTGTACTAAAACATATTTTTCTTTATAAAAATAAACTTCAGTCCTAGGAATAGTGAACCACCTTCAGTTAATCCAGCTGTCAAAACTACTGAAGTATCTAATGCTTTTGTTGGGACACCCATCAACAGGCAATCTAAGAGACTTTCCAGGTAGACATTGCTTTATTTAATAAATTTGTTTGCACTCTGTCTCCCATGCGATCTTTATTACTCTTGTGCATTCTTTCCCTGTATTTGGAATGTTACTCCTTATGAGGATTCATTTTAGAAATGAGTTTTTAAAAGTTGTGTACAGACATCTGTTATCAACCTGGATCTTCCAGTAAATGCACAGCAGGCCACTGACTTCCAGCAAGGCTGTCCGCAAAGATCTAGCCAGCTGTGTGGTGCAGATTTCTCGTATCTCAAAGTTAATTTCATTCGGACACCATCTATAGGAGATCTCCGGCATTCAACAACTGTGATATCATCAAGCATGCTAAGTATCCAATCACATTGCAGAATTTTTACAGACACAAACCAGGAATTAACAAGCAGACTTTATCATTCACTTGTGTTACAGATAGTGAAATAAAGTTTGGGACATACAAATGGAATTAAAGTGCAAACCAAAATATCATAAACTTTAAAAATAAGTGAGGGCTTAAGTGGGTCGGTGCTGACTTGATGGGCCGAATGGCCTCCTTCTGCACTGTATGTTCTATGTTCATGAGAGAGAAATAAAAATTGTCACAGTGAAATGTTAAAGCAGAAGGATAAGTTGGAGCGTGAGACCCAAGTAAGTATGCGCTAAGTATAGGGAACAAATTCACTGAATTGAAGGCTCAAGTTCATCTTGGAGGGTTAGGCTTGGTAATCATTACTGTGCATAAGCAGCTGTGATGTGATAAATAGTATAAATGCAGAGATTAGACAAACGTGTAACAAAGTCAGAGCAGTCTCAATGGGGGATTTTAACTTTCATTTAGGGGACGAGCAGACTAGCACATGTAAGAATAGTAATGAGCTTCTTGAATGTGACTGGGAAAGTTTTCTGCAGAATTCTGCGCACAGGTATGCCATATTAGATCTGGTAACAAGTAATGAACTAGATTTAGTTTGATAATCTCTTAAAGGGTTTCCCAAACCTTTCAAGCTGTGGAACAACTAGTGACGTGTTAATTTGCTGAGAAATAGATGTGAACACAGATATCAATTGTCAACAAGTCTTTTCTAGCTATATCTATGCATGTATCAGCAATTAGGAAGAGACACAAATATATTCTCCAGCTACATGGCCCCCCACATTAACCCCTGGCCAAGCTTCCCTCCCATGGTCCATTAATGTTTTTAAAAATAAATTTAGAGTGGCCAATTCATTTTTTTCAATTAAGGGGCAATTTAGTGTGGCCAATCCACCTACCCTGCACATCTCTGGGTTGTGGGGGAAAAACCCACGCAAACGCAGGAGAATGTGCAAACTCCACACAGACAGTGACCCAGAGCCGGGATCGAACCTGGGACCTCAGCGCCGTGAGAAAGCAGTGCTAACCACTGTGCTTCTGTGCCACCTGCATGTCTCTCTCTCTCAGACACATGCAAGTCTCGCTTTTTCTCTTCTCTTTTTCTCTTTCTTCGCTTTTTCTCTTTCTTCTCTTCTTTTTTTCTTTGCCTCTCTTTCTTTTTCTCTCTCTCTCTCTCTCTCTGGCACTGTGAAGCAGCAGTGCTAACCACGGTGCTACCATGCCGCCCGCATATCTCGCGCGCGCACACAAGCAAATCTCTTTCTTTCTCTCTTTCGCTCTCTTTCTACTTATCTTACCAATTCTCTCAATAACCAATAGCATTCTATTAACTTTGTTAATTGCTTGGTGTATCTGCAAACTAGCCTTTTGTAATTCATGCGCTAGGGCTCCCAGATCCCTTTGAATCTCAGACCTTTGCGATCACTCACCATTTAAATCATTTTCTATTCTTCAAAATGGAGAATCCCATATTTGCCCACACTATACTCCATTTGTCAGATCTTTGTCCACTCATTTAACCTACCTTTGTGGTCTCCTTATGACCTCTTCACAATTTGCTTTCCCACTTGTCTTTGTGTTGTGTTATCAGCAAATTTAGCAACAATTCCCTCAGTCCTTTCGTTTTTTACATTACATTTGTAGAAATTGTAAAAACTGAGATCCCAGCACTCATCCCTGTGGCACGCCACTCATATCCTTCAACCAGAAAAGGGCCCATTTATGCCAACTCTGTTTCCTGTCAGCTAGACAATCTTCTATCCATGCCAATATGTTACTCCCTACACTGAGCTTGTATATTTCGCAATAATGTTTGATTTGGCACCTTATCAAATGCCTCGGGAAATTTACTGTACATGCACCACACGTGGCTCTTTGATGTGACACAGAAACATTTCAAACAATTCTTTTGAATTTGGGCATTGTTGGATAGTTCCCCATCAAGTTTGCCCTTAAGCTCAGTGGCTTGCTGATCATTTCAGAGGACAGTTAAGAGTCAACCCCATTGCTGTGGGTATGGAGTCATATGTAGGCCAGATCGGGTAAGATTGGTCGATTTCCTTCCCTTAAAGCAGGACTTTTCAAACTGCGGGTAGCGACTCACGGCCAGGAGTCAGGAGGGTTGCGGAACGATCGGTCGCAGCTTTCCCGATCGTGGATGAAGTCCCCAACAGTCGCGACCAGCTTTTAAGTTGAGAATGCCAGCCGCGACCAGATTTTAAATGCAAACGATGCAGACTTCCCGGCTGAAGCGGCAGCAGAGAACAGGTCACGCACCCAGCACGTACACTGACATCACGTAACCTGTACGTTCCTGTTTGTGGCGCAAAATCACAGAGGAGAGATTCCTCCATTTTCTAGCTGCGAGCAAGCTAGCACATGGATCGTTTTGTTATAAGAAACAGAGGGTCAGAGACACACAGGCCAGGATCTCACAACTGAATCTGCTGGAGAGAGCTGCCCAGGAGAGCCCACAGCAGGACAAAGTTGAGCTAGTGTGAGCTGTATACAGAGCTCCAAGGCCTCTGGTGTACAATCTACTAAGAAGAAGCTGAAATTGGGAACAAAGCAGCATAAAGATGATTTCTTGAGGTATGGCTTTGTTAATTGTGCCAATGCAAATCAGGATGCAACGCCCATGTTTGTGTGTTTATATGCAGGGAAGTACCAGCAAATATTTTAAAGCCCTCAAAACCTCAAAGGCATTTGAAGACTAAGCATGCCAAGCTCAAGGACAAACCTCTTCATTTTTTTTCAAAGGAAGCAGCGAGAACTTGCATCGTCAGCTGAAGTCATTAGCAGAAATGTAACATTGAATGGCAAAGCACGATTAGCCTCTTGTATGGTAACTTACCATGTAGCTGAAGAGAACATTCCCCACACTAGTAGAGGGATTAATTCTCCCTGCAGCATTAGGCTTGGCTTGTACAGTCCTAGATGAGAGGTCAGCTTAAAAGCTTAAATACATCCCACTTAGTGATAACACAGTGGCTAACCAAATTTGTGATATTGCTGAGAATTTTGAAGCACAGCTCATTTATTGTTTTTAAGTCAACACAGGAGTCCTCAATCCAACGGCCTAATTTGTTGAGGATATGCTGTGCTGCCTGACATTACCAACCGGCAAGACTGGCGCAGAGATTTTTGAAGCATTGAATAATTACATGGTAGGAAACTCTGGGCTTGACTGGGTTCATTGCAGAAAAATCTCAAAAAGCAATGGGGCAGCCAACGTGACTGGGAAAAACAGCGGAGTTATAATAAGGATTAATGAGGCAGCTGGTCAGCACATTGTTTAGAATCATTGTTTTATTCACCGTGAGATATTGGCATCAAAAGGATTCCATCCGATCTTGAAGTGGCATTGAAAGGAATTCTGGAAGGTGTGAATTTCATTAAACACAGCTCAATACCAGGCTTTTTGAGGCTCTGTGATCTGATATGGCAGCCGAGCACACACACACATTGTTTCAGACAGAGGTACAGTGGCTGTCATGGGGTCGGTATGAAATCCATGCATTCCTCCTTGAAAAATCGTCCCCTCTGGCTGATTGGTTTGGTGATGAAACGTGGATGCTAACTGCGTCTTACCTTGCAGACATCTTTCCAATTCTAAACAAACCCCCTCAATTTGCAAGGGAACGATGGTGATTCTTTTTGGCACTGTGAAGAAATAGATGCTTTCTATAAGTCATTGAAAATTTAGCAGGTGCAAGTACAAAGCCAAAACTATTACATGTTCCTCACACTGCTACGGCAGAATCGAAGAAAACATTGTAGTAAGACAACTGTCAATAGACTGGCAAGCTTATTCCGTCGTATCTGGCTGCGCTCGCTGATCAACAGTTTTTGTCACTTCCAGAGGAGAAGTATCAGATTTTGAAAGAGGAAGAGGTGGGTGAAAAATCCTTTTGAGTTTGAGTCCCAGAGTGAATGATTTAACTTACAGCTGACTCAAAATGGGTGGCCACAGTAGTTGGCACTGTTGCTTCACAGCTCCAGGGTCCCAGGTTTGATTCCGAGCTTGGGTCACTGTCTGTGCGGAGTCTGCACGTTCTCCTTGTGTCTGCGCTGGTTTTCTCCAAGTGCTCCGGTTGCCTCCCACAAGTCTCGAAAGACTGCTGTTAGGTAATTTGGACATTCTGAATTCTCCCTCCAGATACCCGAACAGGTGCCGGAATGTGGCGACAAGGGTTTTTTCACAGTAACTTCATTGCAGTGTTAATGTAAGCCTGCTTGTGACAAAGATTATTATTATTATTATTAAATGAAGAGACTGAACTTCTGCTTCTCACCCGTGAGAGCTCATTAAAAACACGCCACAAGTCCATGAAGCTGTTAGCATTCTGGGGTAGTGTCTCGGAAGAGTATTCAGTGCTGAGTAAAACAAGGATTTTGTTGCCTTCACAAGACCTACATGTGCAAGGTTCGATTTTCCATACTCACAAAGATGAAGACAGCAGAAAGGAACCAGCTGAACTCTGCACCTGGTATGCGCAGTGCCTTCTCTTCCTGTGAACCTGATTGGATTGAGATCATTGTGGAATCCATAATAAACTGTTTCTTAGTGAATGACGTGGGTTTGCAGAGACAATGATGGAGGTAGCCGAAACAAGTATGTGCTTTCTGTAAACTACAGTAACATCCAAGGGCAGGTGGGGAGATAACTGCAAACGAAGGATTGAAAATGCTAGTTTTTCTATTGGTCCATTTGCCCTGTTTTCTATTGGCTAAAATACTGTCCTTTCATTGGTTTAAAATGAAAATTTAACAGATATTATTGGTTTGTTATTGGCAAATGAAGGATTAGACTGCAAGTGTAAACCTATAAAGCTATGTGTTTCTGCTTCGCTGGACTCAGTCCGAGCAATGCAGTGAGCCCCACTGAGTTCTCCTTGTGCGCAAGTCAATAAAGATTGATCAAAGAGTACTTAATTCCTTGCACAATTCCAACATCATGAGGACAAAGCTGGCTCAGCTGTCGTATTAAAGGTAGGCAAAAATGGTGTTGTGAAGGTCAGCCGACGTGGGTCGCAAAGGTCGGCCCGGTTGGTAAAAGTGGGTCCCCGGGGGGGGGGGGCGGGGGGGATGGGTTGAAAAACACTGCCTTAAAGGATATTAGTGGACCAGATGGGTACTTACAATAATCAATGGTGGTTGTTATGGTCACCATTACTGAGAATATTTTGTTTATTAAATGGTCAACAGAAAATCAACGGCATAACATTCCACATATCATACCAACCATTAGATAACAAGGAGAGGGCAGCACGGTGGTGTAGTGGCTAGCACTGCTGTCTCATGGCGCCGAGGTCCCAGATTCGATCCCGGCTCTGGGTCACTGTCCGTGTGGAGTTTGCACATTCTCCCCATGATTGCGTGGGTTTCGTCCCCACGACCCTAAGATGTGCAGGTTAGGTGGATTGGCCATGATAAATTGTCCCTTAATTGGAAAGAATGAATTGGACACTCTGAATTTTTTTTAAAAAGATAATCAGGAATGTCACCGTTCCATTTTGGTGCCAATACAAAGATATATCAGCTCAACTTCTCACACAAAAACAAACACACGGTATCACTCCTCACAGGTTTCTCAACATAAACGGAGGATAAGCCGGAGAACATGTACAGAACTTTGGCGTAGAAATGATCTGTCCATCAGTGTGTGCTCACCATTACTGAGACTAGCTTTCAATTCCAGACTTGGTTAATTGAACTTAAATTCCATCAGCTGCTGTGGTGAGGATTGAACCCATTTCCTCTGGTCATGAAAACGGGGAGCTGTAGACCAGTGAGCCTAACATCAGTAGTAAGGAAGTTGCTAGAGTTCATTATCAAGATTTCAAAGCACAACATTTGAAAAGAAGTGGTATAATCAGGCAACGTCATCATGGATTTACAAAAGGGAAATAAATCGTGTTTGACAAACCTACTGGAATTCTTTGATGATGTAACTAGTAGAATTGACCAGGGAGAACCGGTAGATGTGTTTTCTTTAGACTTTCAGAAAGTTTTCGGCAAGGTCTCACATAGCAGATTACTATGTAAAGTTAAATCGCAAGGGTCTTGAGATGGATTAAAAAGCTGGTTAGCAGACCAGAAGCAAAGGTTTGAATGAAAGCGTCTTTTTCCGATTGGCAGGTAGTGACTCGCAGGGATCTGTGCTAGGACCCCACATTATATATGAATGATTTGGATGAAGGCGCAAAATGTATTCTCTCCAAATTTGCAGATGATACAAAGTTGGGTGCGAGGGTGTGCTGTGAGGAGGATGCAGAGATGCTTCAGTGTGATTTGAACAGGCTGAGTGAGTGGGCATATGCAGAATAATGTGGATAATTGTGAGGTTATTCACTTCGATAGCAAAATAGAAAGACATTATTTGAATGGGTGTAAATCGAGAGAGGTGGCTACTCAGCGAAACCTTGGTGTCCTCGTGCATCAGTCGCTGAAAGTAGGTGTGCAAATACAACAGGCAGTAAAGAAGGCAAATGCTATGCAGGCCTTCATAGTGAGAGGATTTTAGTATAGGAATAGAGATGTTTAACTGAAATTGTATAGGGCATTGATGAGGTCACATCTGGAGTATTGTTTACAGTTTTGGTATCCTTATCCGAGGAAGGATGTTCTTTCAATGGAGGGAGTGCAGCGAAGGCTGATTCCTGGGATGGCGGTACTGCCACATGAGGAGAGGCTAAATCAGTTAGGATTATATTCATTGGAGTTTAGACGAGCTTAGAGGAGATCTCATAGAAACTTACAAAATTCTAACAGGCTTAGCCTGGGTAGATTCAGAAAGAATGTTCCTAATGGGTGGGGCGGCGGGGGGGCAGTCCAAAACTAAGGGTCATAGTTTGAGGATAAGGAGTAAACCTTTTAGGATTGAGATGAGGAGAAATTTCTTCAACCAGAGAGTGGTAAATTTGTGGAATTCACTACCACAGAAAGTAATTGAGGTCAAAATGTTGTGTGATTTCAAGAAAGAATTAGATGTAGCTGTCAAGGGATCAGGGGATATTGAGGGGGGGGGGGATCAGGGGATAGAAATTGATGATCAGCCATGATCATAATGAATGGGCTCCTGTTTCTATTTTCTATGTATGAATGAGTCTGGACTTCTGGATTATTAGTCCAGTGACATTAACACTACACCAGCATCTGCCCACCATAATGCAATCGACTTTAGTGCAGTGTTTGAAAGGGAGAAACACTTTTAATTAAAAGGCTGACTTGGGATGAGACAGAAACAGCCCACGGTAAACTGGGCAAATATATTGATGTGCAAAATGACAGAAGATTGATGCATGGTGCTCAAAAGAGTATTTAACATGATGCAGCACCAGTTTATACCCCCCTAAGGAGCAAGATTTCTGCTTGTCAAAAAAGACCACCTTGGCCAACCAGAAAGTTAAGAGATGAGATAAAAGAAAAAGTATTCAAAATGTAAAACACAACAGATCCTGGCACGTGGGGAAGATGCAAAGCACAGGAAAGAGCAACACAACATAAAATGGGCATATGAAAGAAACCTAAAGGTAGAAATCAATACAAAAAGTGCTTAGAATTATATTTGGATAAGGAGAGTAGTTAGGAGCAACGTGAAATTTGATGGCAGGAATGTCGTCAATAAAAATAAGGAATTGGCAGATATTAATTACAGTATTTTCAGTAAAGGAATAGATCAGACTACTGGAAATCACAAGGAAATTAATTTTAAAACCGTCACAGGGACTCATTAAAGTGATTGTAATTAAAATAGCAGAAATGAAGAAAATCATAGCAGTAAAGCGTGACAACATCCTGGGACCAAATGGATTTAATTTCAGTATTTAAAAAGATGTAAGTGAGAACATTGCAGATGCTCTAACTGCAATCTTCCAAGTTTTTTATGATCCGGGACATGTTCCTTTGATTGGAAGATTGCGCATGTCGCTTTATTATTTAAAGAAGGTGGCAGAGAAAAAACAAGGAATTTTATAAACCAGTTAGCCTAACCTCTGTCCGAGGAAATTGCTGAAACTTAACTTGAAATTTTTCGGCTGGTCAGAAGGAGTCAGCATGGATTTGTAACGGGTAGGTCATGCCTGACCAAACTGATTGAATTTTTTGAAGCAGCAATTAAAGTAACAAATGGGGGAATATCTATTATCAAATGCCTCCTGTAAGTAATATAAAGTCCCTCATACGAGACTGTTAGGTCAAGTTAAAACCCATGACAGAAAATGATTGACCTGGTCAGGAAATTGGCTGAACGTTGGGAGGCAATGAGTAGGGATAATTGGCAGGTGCACTATTTGACAAGATGTGACTTGCGGTGTTCTGCAAGGATCTGTGTAGCCAGCTATTCCCTGTATTTATTAACCTTGATTAGAAAGCCAGATATCAAATTTACCAATGACACAGAGGTAAATTACATTCTATGCAGTGTAGTAGAAGCTTAATGCCACAGAGATATAGAAGTGAACGAACAAACCTGTGGCAAGTGGATTTCGATGTGGGGTCATGCACTTTGGACCTCAAGGGTTAGAACAGGATACTTCTAAATGTTGAAAAGCTAGGATCAGTGGAGGCACAAAGACATTTGGGCGACCAAGTTCATAGGTCATTAAAATGCCATGCGCAGGTACAGAAAATAGTGAAAAAGGCTATTAGAATGAAACCTTTATATCTAGGGGACTAGAATACGACGAGGGAGTAGTCATTGCTTCAGCTTTACAAAACCCTGGTTCAACCAAACCTGAGGTAGTGTAAATAAATCTGGGCACCACACCTTTGGGAGGATATAATTGGGCATGCACTAGTTTTGCAAGAATGATACCTGGCCTCCAAGGGCTAGATTATGGACAGAAATGTCATAAATTAGGGCTATATTTTCTAGAACTTGTGTTACGGGATAATTTGATTGAGGTTTTCAAGATATAAGGGGAAAGATCGAATAAGTGGAGAGAAACTATTTCTGCTAATTGGAGAGTCTAGGAAAAAACCTGCATAATATAAAAATTAGAGTCAGCCTTTTCAGGAATTAAATTAAGAAATACATCTACGTGTAGAGTGGGAGAAGTTTGCAACCCCTCCTTTTTCCGCAAATGTCAATTGGTACTAAATCAATTGTACATTTTAAATTTGAGATTGATAGACTTTTGTAATCCAAAGATATTAAAGTATGTGAAGCAAAATCTGTACGGCCACTGATCAGCCATGATATCATTTAATGGTAAATAAGTTAAAGGAGTTGAATGACCTACTACTGTTCCTATGTTCCTACAAATACAAAATCAGTTTTCGAAGGGCAGAGAGGTTGCTCAATAATAATTTTGTGGTAATATATTTAAAACCCACTACACCTCATTCAACAAAACATAGATTTTGGGAAGGTTTTCACATTGAGAATAATAGTGTAAAAAGTGGAAATTTGGTCTGTGAGGACTTCAATACAGCACATCCTGTGGCTGTGCGGAGATTCACTGGCAAGAATTGAAGGATTTCCACTTTTAATTATGCATGGTCATATGCCAACAGTTGCCGTCAGCTTCTCAAAATAATGATGGTGGTGCTGCTGATTTTGTCATCAAACAGTTGCAAAATCCGGGCGATTTTGTACTCCGCAGAGTGAAGGATGTCAGTGCCATCAAATGGAACTGTTTTCCTAAGCACTTCCAGACCAGTAGAGGAGGCCAGATGCAGGGCAAAATCCCCTTTATCGAGCCAGGCTAGGTGGTAGCTAGAGATGAGGGCACAAGTCTTGTGATGGTATTTGTTGAACTGAGTTATACAAAATTAAAATAAATTAATTGAATAAAAGGCCAGTCTCGAGAATGGCGATCGTAAAGCTACTGGGCTTGCAGCAGTTGGTGAGAGGGAACCAGTACGAGGGGAGAAACCCAATTAACCTTATCCATCCCTTTCTACCTGTCCCAGCTACCTCTGTACTTGATCGTATTGGTAGGAATAACCACCACCTAGGGTTTTTTTTTGAGAGACAGTCCCATCTTTACCCTGAAGGCAAGCTGCATCATGTGTGGTAATGTGAAGAAATTAAATTGTTGGAAGAGAGTGAGGCTTATATCTATAGAGAGAGAGAGTATATTTCTGACCGTTTTTTCTTTGAATAGGATATTAGATTCTGTACGGCAGCTGAAGACCCACTCTTCCTTGAATGCAGAGTCTACTCCGTGTGCCCAAAGTACGGCTAGTCCCTCTTGGATGACAACCAACCCATTGCAACCATATGCTATCAATACTGGCCATCTTGGAGGCATTTCTAAGGCATCAGAGTTAAAACTGTTGCAAACACCTCCTGTGATGAAGGTATGCAGTTGATTTCTATGCATGTTAAATCTTATGAAACTTTATTAAATGATTCCTAAACAAAGGAACTATATTGTAGTTAATGTTGCTCCCCATCATGGGAATATTTGTGGGCGGCATGGTGGTTAGCACTGGTGCCTCACCAAGGACCCAGGTTCAATTCCAGTCTCCGGTGACTGTCTGTGTGGAGCTTGCATGTTCTCCCCATCCCTGCGTGGGTTTGCTCCGGTTTCCTCCCACCGTCTAAAGATGTGCAGGTTGGGTGGATTGGCCATGCTAAATTGCCCCTTAGTGTCCAAAGATGTGCCGGTTAGGTGGGGTGATGATTGGCCTCCCAGTTAACCCATGTATCTAGTATTAACTTTTTAATGGGAAAGGCGCAGTCATCAAATTTAGTATGTACTGGTAAATTAAAAACGTTTTGTGTTTCTATTTAGAGGGCAAGAGCATTTACATCTTCAGACACCACCTTTGTCAATTTTACACCTCAGTCTATCTTAAGGTCCAACCTTCGTCCCACGCCCTTGACATCACCATGTGCTTCACCGAGTAGGTCTTCAACTCCTCCACTTCGTGCTAAAGAGACCAAAATTTCTTTTATGAAGGAGAAACCAACTATTCATTGGACTAATGGGGTATGTATTTTGTGGCTTTAGATTAGGCTAGCATTTAGGTATTTCTTTAAAGGGAGTTATGCATCTCTTGGCTAATGGCCAAGATGTTAGCAGTTAGCAATCTTCTAGAATTTTTGTATTCTAAACTCAAAATATTAATGCATAATAATCTATACGGTGGGATAACTGCATTTCCTTACACTTCTCGGTTCAATTGAAGGTATTTATGACCAGATAAAAGTCAGGGAACATTCTGTGCAAATTCTGGAATTCAAGATTACTCCATGATTTAATCAGTAGTACAGTTGAATCATGAACATTTATCTAATTTATTTTTCTAAATTTTTGAAAAGTGCAAGATTATGTTCAACACCTTGTCATAAATGTTGAGATAGATTCTCAAATATTGTTGATTAACCTAATTTAGAAGTTGTCATCTTGGGATGGTTGTGGGGAGCCAGCTGTCACAAAGCTTCATGGTAGATTTCTCAGAATTTCCTTCAGATAATTTTTTTCTGACAAAAGTGTTGAAAATACCCTCCACCTTCAGCGTAATGTGCACCGGTGATGAAGGCAGCAACAGGGTGCACAACTCAGCAATAGAGCATGTCCAAGTAAGTGATCCAAGAAGTGATGAATTGGTCTCTTCCCACTTGGGTATCCTGTCCATTTCTAGGCACCTTTTATCAAAAAGGGTGACATTATAATCATAGAGGGAATCAAAAGATGCGGCGTTGAATTTAATGCCGATATAAACGATTTTGTAGAATCGTATACTTTTCGGTAAATTGATGGAGTGATGAATATGTTGTCCTTTTCCTGTGTTTCATGTCTTCTTTCAATGCTCATCTTCCCCAGAACTGTCTTTTGTTTGGAGCAAGAATAAAATTATTTCAATGTGCAGTTTAAAAAATATATATATATCCTAACTAGTCATATTCAGATTTCTACTGAAATGCCTGTTTTTAAGTGTGGCCTTATTGAGTGCACAATAGTATAACTTAATGACATTTTCTGAGACCCTTTAAATAGGTGCTTGCCTACCTAATTAGTTTATTCCCCTTTGCCAATTGTATAGCCATTTGTCAATTGTAGGCAAAGAAGCACAACACTTTTAACCCGTGGCCATCTGTGACCTCAGAATTTACAAATCATAGATTACTGATTTACCTGTTATTTTACAGTTGGTTGCAAAGGTGGCATAGTGGTTAGCACAGTTGCTTCACAGCTCCAGGGTCCCAGGTTCGATTCCCGGCTTGGGTCACTGTCTGTGTGGAGTCTGCACGTTTGCGTGGGTTTCCTCCGGGTGATCCGGTTTCCTCCCACAACCCAAAGATGTGCAGGTTAGGTGGATTGACCATGCTAAAATACCCTTGGTGTCCAAAAAAAGTTTGGGTGGGTTACAGGGATGGGTTGAAGGTGTGGGCTTGGGTAGGGTGCTCTTTCCAAGGGCCGGTGTTGACTCGATGGGCCGAATGGCCTCCTTCTGCACTGTAAATTCTATGAAATTGACACATTTCTTTGAATAAAAGGTTGCAGGTGCCGATGAATTACAACTACTGGCTTCATCTGGACAGATTCCGCGAACACCATCTGTGGAGTCATGGCCTTCAACGACAGAGAATCAGGCAACTCCAGACAATGAGGTACTGTCTGAGCAAGTGGAGATGGTGGATCTTTCTGGTACCGACATGGATGATGACCAAATTCAAGTCCCAAAAGACAACAATGATAGCTCAGGAAGAACAGAAGAGTTGTCCGTTGAAGAATATGTGGATGCTGCTGAGTCTCTGGATAGAGGGGACACTTCCAAGGAAATGGGCAAAGTGGTTTCGGCAGATGCATTCTCCCCAAGTAGTGGAGAGAAAATCCTGACTGGTGATCCTCCTTGTGTGGAGAAACAAATTGTGGGGGAGGATGCCACTCTTGACCAAGAACCAGCAACGGCACAAACAGAAAATGAGCATGGGGAGGGTGCTACTCTTGACCAAGAACCAGCAACGGCACAAACAGAAAATGAGCATGCGCCTGCAAATGAAAATCTGTTTGACAAGTCAGACATTGAGCAAACTTCTGAATGCAAAGAAGGTATGTTTTGCTAAACTGAATAGTTTTATGTTATTTGTTTAAGCATAAATTGGGCAGATAAGCCAGCCATGCATGCAGACTATATAACCGCATGTTAAAATACTGTTGCATACTCTAACACTTCGTTGCTTAGCCTTTGGAGTTACTTAGATCCTGCTAGGCCATATGCAGTTTGGCAAGGAGCAAATATGTTTGGGCTTTTGTTTTTATGGTTCTTGCTGATGAGATTATTTTTGCAGATGTTGCCATGTACACTGGTTGACTACCTTGGGTGTCAGTAAGCGAATTGCAGTGTTCTATGAAATCATACATTTTAGGATTGAAGTAGCTTTAACTTCAATTAAATTTGTTTGTCAGACAAAGCCAGTAACTGGCTTCTACTTTCTGTTGTTAGTTTTGGACATTGATGCCATCAAATACTGTTCACCATCAGAGAATGTTACAACAGCATTCATCACCTCAGATAATGAAGAAGCAGCCCTGTTGAAGTATAATCTTGAATATGCTCATGAGAGGTAAGCCTGCAATATTTTCCCCTTTAACTTCTTTGTCAATATTTTCTTATGGTATTGCCTGTACGCTTCCACATTCCACAATATTTGCTCAAATTGTTGCACCAATTGTACACTGTGTTTTCCTTTCCTCCTAATTTTTATTTGCAAATAATTTTGCTCTGTCTTAACATCTCTGTTAAATCGATGTTGATCTAAACATTTTTCATAGAAGGCCATAGTCATTTCTATTAAACCAGCTTGGAAAGTCATTTTCATCTGTTAAATGAACATTTTTCTACATGCCGTGCACACCGCCTGACATCATTGACCCAGGGCCTGAGAGCAGATTATAAGCCTGCTCTGGTGTGAGGGAGCAGTAGTCCTGAGATTGTAAACAATTATGGTATTAGGGGCAGATTGGAAGTAGAACATACAATTATCAATTGCAACTCCATTTCCTTGCACTGTAATTTGCAAATCTTGGTGGTTTCCTGAAAGTAATGAGGGTGATCGAGTGACCCTGTGAACTTTAATCCTCATATAGATTGAGGCAACCAAATGCCTTTAAGGGAACTAGAAGCATCATCTGATGGAGGTGGGTGAAATGGGGTGGTAAGAGGCTCCTGTGTGGAACATAAAAACAGTGGCAAAGGCACATTGGGCCAAATAGTCTGCTTCTGTGCTGGTAATTTTCTGTTTGCCTTTTTGTTTCTCTATACAGAGAAGGCATACATCCAGACATGCCTGACGGACTACCGCTGTCTCGGGAATCACAGGAACAGGACGGATTGTTCCAGAGTGAGGAGCTTCCAGTCACAGCAGAGGGTGAATGTATGTGCAGTTCATTTTATTACTTGTGTGAAATTACCACCTCAAGTTTAAATAGAAACTAGCTTACTATTACAAGTAAGCTTATATTTTGAATTTTTTCAATGCAGCATCTACAGTCAACAGGTTTGTTTGCCAAGGAGCAATTGAAAACAACTGGAGGGGCTTTTGCTCTGAAATCCAAGTCAGCGGGAAACCTGAACAAAAATGTGTGTAAGGATGACTGTCCATCTAATAAAAAGAACGGCCCAATTTGCTGTCGTTGAGCTTGTTTATACAGCACCAATATTGTGTAGTTATATAAGTCTGTGGATTCTATACACATCTCTTTGGGTTTATGTATCAGCCATAATCTTATTCAATGAAGAAACAGGCTTGAGGGGCCAATTCGTATGTTAACTTGGAAGAAAGATTTGCATTTACCCAGCACTTTATCACATTTCTGAGCCCCTTCAAAGCACTTTATCTACAATGAATTATTCTTAAATGCAGTAATTGTTACAAATGTGATTGTTGGGCAGCACGGTAGACCAGTGGTTAGCACTGTTGCTTCACATCGCCGGGTTCGATTCCCGCTTGGGTCACTGTCTATGCGGAATCTGCATGTTCTCCCTGTGTCTGCGTGGGATTCCTCCTGGTGCTCCGGTTTCCTCCCACAAGTCCCCAAAGACGTGCTTGTTAGATGAATTGGGCATTCTGAATTCTCCCTCTGTGTACCCGAACAGGCGCCGGAATGTGGCGACTAGGGGATTTTCACAGTAACTTCATTGCCGTGTTAATGTAAGCCTCCTTGTAACACTAATAAAGATGATTATTAATATGTTGATAAGCTTCCAACACGGTCTGTTTCATTTCTTCCTGTATTATGTTATATACATGCTAACCACAAGAAGGATAAAAATAACATAAACCCCTAGTGGGTGTAAATGTGTGGGGAGAGCGTAATCGTTTATATGGAATCAAATAAATGTCTGTGCAAAATAGCATCAAATAAACTCCTGTACACCACCACTTTTGTTCAGATTCTGAGAGAAAGGTTAACCCACCAACATAAAACATTTATGGCACAGGAGGAGTCAGGATGACCAGCTCATTGCTTGAGCAATTCAAAACTAACTCCAAAATCCTACACACTTCCCCTTCAAGGTTTATCTAATCTTCTCTGAAATATGTGATACTGTCTGCCTCAGCCACATTTCATACAAAGCATTGAATGGACCAGTAGCCCTCTACATTTCTTCCAACCAATTTCCTCACTCTCTCTTGCTAACAATCTTAAATTGATGATCTAAATATTGACTCCCGTCTAGAGAAGATAGTCTTTTGCTATTCACACGTTCAAACCCCTTCGTAATTTTAAAAGCTGGGTCCTCAGCGCCATAGGCAGCAGTGTTGACCACTCCACCACCGTGCTGCCCGCACCAGCCAGTCATGAAATTTTGCTTTTAACTATATGCAATTCTGCACTGTGAACTTGTACATTGTTAGGATTGGCTATGAACTTTCCAAATTCATTTCATGTCAAGGATTCTTCTCCAGTCAGGAGAGAATAATTGTTTATACACACTTGTGCACTATCACTTTTTGTTAAAATGCTAAGAGAATGCTATCTGTGCGTGGCTTCTTACGCTGCTCCTCTAGCCTGACAGCAAGAGTTTTTATGAGTTTAGTCACCAGTGGTAGGAGAGTCCGATTCAGTTGTGCAAATGCAGGAAATGAGAGTTTCCCAGAATTTGATGTGGAGAAGCATCAATATAAAAGCATTTGAGATTTGAACTCTAGTCCCTGGGCTAAAAGGAGATTATCCAAATCATTGTGCTACTGAGTCTGTTTATTACTTTGTTGCCGCAAAGTTGACTCTGACCTTCACCAAATATCATCAGTGAAACATGCTCCCGACATTTGGGGTGACGTGTGTCCAGACAGCTTTCTCAAATATCCAAAGGGGTTATACTTGGGCAGCCAGATAGTTACTTTGCTAGTTAGATTTTACCTGCAAATTGTACACTTAAACCAATAATGAAAGTGAGCATAAACAGCTGAATTTGTGGATTAAGCGGTTTTGCCGTGCTAGATGTCGATGACTACAAGCACAAGGACATCATTTCTATAATCTGGTGAGAGCTAAAGTTCCACCTATGGCTAACATTGGCCAGCCATGAAAGTAAGTGCTGTAGTCAACATTCTGGATGTGTTAAAAGCAGTGCCTGGACTGCAGCAAGGGCATTATAATAGGCATTTTGGGAATTCAGGGTTTTCCACCTGGCCTGCAATAATGTATTAGCAGGCAACAGGTTAGATAATATTGTAAAACCTCCAACAAGATCAAGAGAGATAACATGGTAATTGGAGTCTATTTTAGTTTCTCTACTCTTTCATATTTCTGCCTATCCCTAAGTTCACAATCATTACTTCCCACAAATATAGCCATTGCAAAATATGTGCATGCCAGTGTCCAATGGTATAAGGTGGTAATGGGTGGTCAAGCAGCAAGAAGTATGCTGCAGAATTATAGTTAATTCTCCACAACTGAACTCTCTGGATTTGGATAAATGGAGTGTGATCTTTGCAGAAAGAAAGTGCGCGCTCCAACTTGTTCAAATAGAAACTCTTACCTTCCAGTACTTTCATTTTGAAGTGTTATGCAAGGTTTCTGTGTTTCTTAGACACGTGACTGATCAAAAATCATAATGGAGTTCTTGGTCCATGGTGCATGCTGACATTTATCTTTTAATTGCTATCAACTTAATTGTATTGAACATGTGAAGATCACGTTATCATGGGTACAAAGTTTGCATCGGATGAATGGAAATTATGTATTGCTGTCCAGAGTTATGGTTAAATCCCCATTTAGAATACCTCTCAGTTCTGTACTGCACCTGAGGGAGGATATGTTGACCTTTGGGAGTGACTGCATTGTAGCTTTGCAAAATTATACTGGGCAAAATGGGTTGAATTATGAGAACAGCTTGCGTAGGATTGTATTCTCTTCAATGTAAAACGTCCATCTAACTCTGATGTTTAAGACGATCCAAGGAGAGGATTGATAAAGAAACTCTGGGTTGTCTGGTGACAAAGTTTAGAACAAGGGGCCAGAGCCTTAAAATTAGAGCTAGGCTATTCAACAGGAAGCAGTCCTTCTGAGGAATGCTCCACATGCAGCATGGTGGAAATTTAGAACTTTTTTCCCCCAACAATGTCAATGCTGAGATTGATAGGTATTTGTTAGGCAATAATATTAAGGATTGCAGAACCAACATGGGTGAATGGGGTTGAGAAATAGATCAGCCATGCTCTAATTGAGCGGCTGAGTATGCTCACAATTGTCTGCCCCTGTTCCTATTGAGACCAACAAAGATGTAGAACATATTAACATTTCTATACAGGTCCTGATTTCAACTGGAAAAGTGCCAGCTGCTTCCCAATATGAAGGAAGGGAAAAATCTGAGACATGATCACCAAGGCCTGTGTTGCAGTCCACCTGGAGGGTGCATTCTCTCGATTTAACTTTGGTATCCTAATACAGGTTGAGTATCCCTTATTTGAAATGCTTGGGGCCGAGGGTGTCTCGGATTCTGGAATTTTTTGAATTTTGCAATACCAAGCTGCAAAAGACCCTCTGAGTCGCCGGTCGGTGCTGTGTCTGACGGAGGTGTACGTGGCTTCCCTCCCGACAGGAAATCAGATACCAGGTTCAACTCTTTTGGTGCAACAAATTTGTGCCATCAATTGGAAGGATACATACGTGCATGTGTTCAGCCACAGGAACGGAACACCGTGCTAGGAACAGCAGACACTGAAAAAGTGCGGATTTCAGAGCTTTTCGAATAAGGAATGCTCAACCTGTATCAATATCATAAACATCTGGAATATAAAGCTAGTCTTCATCGATTGTCGTAAAAACCCATCTGGTTCACTAATGTCCTTTCGGGAAGGAAATCTGCCATCCTTACCCGCGGGGTCTGGCGTAAATGTGACTCCAGACCCACAGCAATGTGGTTAACTCCTAGCCGCCCTCTGAAATGGCCGAGCAAGCCACTCACTTCAAGGGTAATTGGCGGCAGGCAACAAATGCTCACCTTGTCAGAGATGCTGACATCCCATGAATGAAAAGAAAAAAGGATGCTTTTGCATTCATTTTATTTAACCGTTCTTAATTTAGAAATTGAAAAATTGATCCACATAATGTTTTAAAGAAAGGGAAAATAAAAGTTTTCTGCATTGCTGTTTTTGAGAGCCACAGAAATTATTGAAGCTCTAAGTTTTAATTTGGGCAGGGAGGAGGAAAATACCTCTGTATTGAATCTCATGCAAATGTAAAGAACAGCTAAACAATCATACATCTAATGTGACTTTACAAAGCTTCATAGTTATTAAACATTTAGTTTAATTTGTGTTTAAACAGGAATTGTTGCTCAAGCACGCTTATACACGTTTTCTTTTCCAGCTGTGGTAATGATAGTTGATGGTGAGGGCATTCCTGATACACAGACAAGTGAAGAAAATGAGTCTGTGTTATTAAGAAATGAGGAAAGCGATGTTGAAATCGTGCATGATAATGCTGCGTTTATGCTGGATGAACCACTTACCGCTTTGCTTCCTGTAAACACTCAGCATTTGCAGGTGAGCATTTATCAGACTACTTTTATGTATTCTTTGAACTTTACAATGTGTATAATTGTACAAGCTGTTCCTCAATCTTCATACAGCGGAAAAGTTTGCTTCCAAAATAGATGAAGTTGTAGGACCTCTTGGTAGCAGCATATGCATCTTTCCATCTCTTTCAAAGCATGAAACGTCAGTGTTGCTGCTCATAGAATCATAGAATTTACAGTGCAGAAGGAGGCCATTTGGCCCATCGAGTCTGCACCGGCCCTTGGCAAGAGCACCCACCTAAGCCCACATCTCCACCCTAACCCAGTAACCCCATCTAACCTTTTTTGGACACTAGGGGCAATTTAGCATGGCCAATCCACCTAACCTGCCGTCTTTGGACTGTGGGAGGAAACCGGAGCACCCAGAGGAAAGCTACGCAGACAGACACTGGGAGAACGTGCAGACTCCGCACAGACAGTGATCCAAGCCGGGAATTAAACCTGGGATGCTGGAGCTGTGAAGCAACTGTGATAACCACTGTGCTACCGTGCCGCCCAGTTCTTTATTGTCTGTCACTCCAAATTGTTGTGAGTTGACATAATCGCCAATTTTCAATTTTGATAGGAAGTGCAATTGACTATCTGCTGATGACCTGGAATCTTAATTAGCCTTGTATTGGTAGATATCAATTACTCATTTTGGACCTGGGTTCAATTCCTGCCTCAGGTGACTGTCCGTGTGGAGCTTGCACTTTCTCCCAGTGTCTGCATGGGCTTCCTCCGGACCCAAAGATGTGAAGGTTAGGTGAATTGGCCATGCTAAATTGCCCAAATCATTTGTGATACCTGCACTATCTCCTCCATATTAACCACCTCCCAAGTTTGGTATTAGCTCCAATTTGTGAACCCCTGTCACTAATGTAAATTAGAAACAGGAAACGCTGAAATACAGATACCACAGTCCCCTTCCTGATTATATACGTGTGCTTGCGACGGGTTAGTGGATCGGTTTTTGCCCTACCCTTGGACTTCTCTTATTGTTGGCCAATCATTCCTAATTTTTAATGTTCTCTGGATGTGGGCAACAATAGCAAGGCCGCATTTATTGCAGATTTCTTCTAATCATGAGGTGGCTTTTTGCTTATACCATTGCAATCTTCCACTGATTGTGCTCCATTGCGTTAGTGCTAGGTGGAGAGCTCCAGAGAATTAATCTCATGAAAATGATTGGAACAAAGATTTACTGACTGCTCCAAAGCTCATACCAAGTATTTAAACATTGCATAAACATGTTTGCAGACAAAGTTTCTCCAACTCTTTGGTCTGTCTGCTCCCAATCCCTCTCCACCTCTTTCAAAATAATTACAGTGTAATTCTAAAATGAAGCATTCTATATTGTGAGACTGAGGGAATACAAACTTATGTGAATCCTGTGGAGGACCAAACTCAAGTGGTTCCTCCCTTTTAGGCTCACCACCTACGTCTTTGTATGGAAAGGTTGTAAACTATTTTCAAACTGTTTAGCTTAAAATATTAATGTAATTTTTAAGTGCTTACCTTTCGCACTTTTCATTTTAACTGTAATCCATTAATATAAGTATATTAAAATAAACTGCAGTGAATTCCGCTCTCCATTCCGTTGCTTAAAATGTATGATATTTGGAATTACGTTTGTGAAATGTTTTCTTATTCAAAAACTCCTGTCTTCTGATAACAGGATGTTGACGATGGATTTGAAGCAGATCCCACAAGAGAAGTGCCTTGGCCTGTAACTTCCGCAGAACTGGAGCAGCATGAACCAGTTGTATTTGTTGCAGACGATGGCTCTGACCTTGCAGGGCAGTCCTATAATACAATAAAGGTTGCGAGCGAAGCTGACTATGAAGTTGATGAGGTTGCAGAGCAACATAACATTCAAGAAAACTTTACTTTAATATTAGAAGACAATGATGAGGATGAGCCTGTTGAACTGTTAACATCTACAGAGACAAATCAACAATCCCCTTCAGTTGAGAATGAAAAGATAATTCCATTGGAATCAATGGAAACTAAAATTAGTGAACCCAATAAAGAGACTCGGGAGGTTAGTACGTTTGAAAATGAAGAGCAGGCATGCACAAAAAACAATTCTTTGGTTCTTCAAGAACCATTGGAAGATCAATGCAACTTGGCTGAAGCATTGCCTTATCTGACTGAACCGATTAAAGTGGCCAAAACAGATAACTCAATAGAGGTTCTTAAAGTAGGCCAGTCAGATGTAGAATTATCTGAACTGATCTCCTTGCCTGTTCAGGTAGATACCCCAGTAATAAATGAGAGAAGTAGCTTGTTTAAGAGCCAGGAAGTGAAGAAAGCACAAACCGATAAGTTGGAAGAGAATGTCGGTAAAGTTGTACAAACTAAGCAAGTAGCAACACCTACACGGTCCTCAAGAAGCAACGGTAATAAAGTGACCAAAGGCAATGCTCTGGATAATGAGGAACTGGTATTGATGGAAATACAGAAAGTTAAACCTAAAATTGAAATAACTGCAACACCAAGGAGGAGTACAAGGAGAACCGTTACAGGTGTAGTTGAGATCCTGAAAAATAACTTTGCTGACCCAAAGAATGTACCACTTGATCAAAGATCTGACTCTGTTCACCCTACTTCAGGGTCCTCCAGAAAAGCTAAAACCCGTAGAACGAGTGTCATGGAAAGTAGTCTGCTTGTTGCCAAAATTCCACCCACTCCGCATACTGAAACTGTTCCTGTTCTGAGAGCCACAAGGAGCAGTCTTTCTGTTAGAGCAGGTACAGAACACCTCTTGCATGATCCTTTAAGAACACCACTAAGTCAGCAAGCTAACATTGTTCCTATTTCTTGTTCCACGAGGAAGAAAAATAGCAAACTCTCTGAAGTTCATGCCCTACTAAGCGACCGACTTTCAACATTTGAGATTAATGAACAAATGCTTGTGCCACCCACACCCAGCAGACTTACAAGAAGCAGGGCCAAAGATGCCCATCTTGTGGCACTAGAAAACATTGCTGAACTGAGTTCAAATGTTAAGGTAACCCTGCCTGCTGATTCTCAGGCAACAAGGAGGAAGAAGCCTGTTTCAAGCAAAGAAACACCAAATCCTATAACTAAAGATGATATCGAGGATGATGGGCAAGAGGAACAGCTTACAGTAACTTTTACCCACAAACCAACTAGAAGGAGACCGAGTAAAGGCTGTGAATCACAGGCAATGATTTTAGCAGAAGAGGATGCTTACACCTTCTCTCCTCCTCTTACAAGATCATCAAAAAAAACAAAAGGTAATTTTGTGCTTGCTCAAGTGTATTTTGAAACTTTGTGGATACCAAGTTAGTTAGTTTAGCCTATTTTAACACAGTGGTTAGCACTGCTGCCTCACACAACTCCAGGGACCCGGGTTCAATTCCTGCCTCGGGTGACTGTCTGTGTGGAGCTTGCACGTTCTCCCCGTGTCTGCGTGGGCTTCCTCCGGGTCCAAAGATGTGAAGGTTGGGTGGATTGGCCATGCTAAATTGCCCCTTAATGTCCAACGGTTAGATAGGGTTGCGGGGATTGGGCCTAGGTGGGGTGTTCTTTTGAAGGGTCGGTGCAGACTCGATGGGCCAAATGGCCTCCTTCTGTACTGTAGGAATTCTGATTCTATGATTCCTCGCCTGCTTAATTATCTCACAAACTAATAGATTAGCAGCTATACTCTGACTGGGTTTGAGTGTTGGACAGAATTACAGGAGCATTGATGTAAATCCATCTCAAATGTAATTGGAGATGGGCAATAAATGCTGGTCTAGCCAGCACCACTCTTACCCTGTGAAAGAATGAACAAAAACATCTGTCGTTTGATTTTTCACATGTATTTGTAGAACCTGTTACAGAAGTGTCTATCACTTTTGTGTTTGAGTAGTAGGGTGAATGAAGTATACCACTGCTATTCTGTTGGAAGTAACTTTGCATTAATTATTTTTCCTCTTTTTTTGCGGCAACTTTCTTTCCCCATTCTGAAAGGATAGCCTGCTAGCTGGCTCACAAGGCCCTGGACGTTTCTGCGTAAAGCACCCAGTGCCTGTTCATGCATGCTCACTAATAATGAGCAAAGCCAGCAGAAAGATTACTGTGACCCAACTGCCATAAAATGCAGTGTTTTCCGTGTGTGCGCGTGTACTAGCGTTCAAACGTTATTTGATATATACTTGAAAAGGTGACATTTGCAACGGTAGAGATGGGCAGAGGAATAGGGCGAATTGGATAACTCTTCAAAGACCAGCACAGATACAGTAGGCTGAATGGCTTATTTCTACGTGCCAAACATAAAAAAACAGATTTAGCAATGCACTGTACAAATGCGTATCCACAAAAGTCCTCATTTTTGGGGGTTAAAAATTCCTCCGTTTTGTTATTTCCTGGATTTCCACTGGCTTTGTGTCTCCTTCATTCTAATATCCAAAGATGCATATATCCACTTTAGTGTTGCAGGATTTAAATTTTTGTTCCCGGAATGTTTGGGGCTAGTATAATATGGGCCTTGGAGTGAGGATACGATATTTCCAGGCTGAGCCCAGGGACAGTGTTTAATGGAGCCCACTGGAGCAGGTATAAGGAGGGGCTGGGAGAATTGAGCCCGCAAGCTCGCACCTGATTGCTGGCAGTGGGGAAACCTTCCCTACTAACGTTGGTCAGGAAGGACCCAATTCGGGAATTCTCCTTGTTGGTGGGATGCAAGTTAGGTTCATTAGTGGGCCAGTTAACACCAATTATCCATGAATCCATGGAATTTAGTAATGGCTCAGGGATTAAATGGGAGCCGCATATCGCTCCTATACAGCCATCCGGAATGCTCTGTCAGGTATGTCAGTAAGCTCCCTGGATTTGGCAGGAGATTCCTTCATTGTTATTTGAGAAATTTATTCCAGTCCATCAAGCCCACTCTATTCAGTATAGCCTCTCCTCTCACGCCACCTAGTGATGATTTGCTATTAGAAATGTTCATTTCTTTCTCTAATTTCCCCTCTCCATGTTAACTACCACTCAAGTCCTTTCCATCTCCTTTCAAGAGCAGCACGGTCGCACAGTGATTAGCACAGTGGCTTCACAGCTCCAGGGTCCCAGGTTCAATTCCCACTTGGGTCACTGTCTGTGCAGAGTCTGCACATTCTCCCCATGTCTGCGTGGGTTTCCTCCGGGTGCTCCGGTTTCCTCCCACAGTCCAAAGATATGCAGGTTAGGTGGATTGGCTATGCTAAATTGCCCATAGTGTCCAAAAAAAGGATAGGTGGGGTGACTGGGTTACGGGGATGAGTTGGAGATGTTGGTTTGGGTGGGGTGCTCTTTCCAAGGGCCAAAGCAGACTCCTTCTGCACTGTAAATTCTATGAATAAGTTGCCACTTCAGCTGTTTTTCAAGTACAGTCCACATTTTGACACCCAGGAGGGAGGGGGTACTGTTATAATTAATAGCCTTGCTTCAAGGATTTTGAACTTGTATTTGAATCTTCTGGTCCTAGGCTCTTAGCCCACCTATATAGCTCCATTACATCCTTATCATCTGAACCTTGCCTAATTTTTGTTTTAGCTGCGTCATGTTCTCTGCCTTTTGTTATCTTTTCCAACAACATTCAGTTTTTGTCATTTCCCTCATTCAACTTTCCAAGAACGGGAATTATCAGCGGAGAAAATCCTGAGCGTGGGGCCTCTGCAGCAGATGGCATGGCTGATAGATGATCAACGTCTGTTATAAGGCAGGATGCAAGTTGGAGTTTAGAGAGAAAGTATCGAATAGTGCGCAAGCAAAGAACTCTTAAGGACTATAAGGAAGGGTTGCTTTGCTAGTATTTTGCCTATATTGACACAGGTGGAGTACCAATAGCACAGTAAAGGAACCACCTGAGGCTGTATGTTTAAATATTAAGGAAACTATTAAAAGATTTACCAGACTTAAAGCTTGACAACACAAACGGATGAAGATTTGTGGTGAAATAGCAGAGGTGTGGCATCATTTGTTTCTCTTTGAAACTCTCATTGTCTCACATCCATATCAGGGAAACTATACAAGACTTATAACATTAAATGACTGCTTAGATTTTTTAAGATTCTCTTTCCCTCCCTCCCCCCCCCCCCCCCCCCCTCACCATCCCCTCCCACCCACCCATCAGCTTCTAGTTTTATTCCGAATTATTTGCCTTATTAATTTGCAAATCAGTGAAGACAACTTTTTACTATTTAATTTCTCAAAACCTTTCATATTTTTGAAAATTCAGTTTCTTCCTCCGTGAATTAGTGAATTAAATTTTTTATTAAATTAGTTAATAGTGAATTTTTAAAAAATTTAAGCCTTTATTTGTTCAATAATATAACCATTTATTCCTGGTGTTATTGGCCAGGGCTTAGAAACTCCAAAGTGTATTATGAAGTTCACCTGACCTATAACTTTATGTTGAATTTGGCTAGGATGAGCACAAAAACCTTCACTTCAGGTGTGATTCATCAGACTTCCTCTGCACTTTTATTAAAATAAAGTTTATTATAAGAATGTAGTGAACATATATAAAACACAGCAAGAATTTGTTATCAATTACAAACATAAAGAAAACAACAGCTACAGTAATCTATGTATATAACCCTTAATGAATCCCCCTTAGTAGCTGTTCCAATTCAATACAAAATCCAATAAAACCAGAGCCCCTTTCAAGGGCGTGGCCCAGTACACTGTAATCTCACTTGAATGGGACTGGTCCTTTCCCTGAGACCCAGCTCCCAACCAGCAGATTGAAAACTCCTTCCGGAACGCAACTCTATCTTTAAACTTACCACGGCAGTTTGCCACACCCAATGTGCTTTCAGATCACTGGAACAGCTTTTATAATAAAAACAGGGAAAACACTGCTATTCTGCAGTCCAAACCAACAAACCATAACTGAAACCCAAAAACCTAATCCCCTTGTCACCTCACAGACCGGCTCCACCCACAAATGACATCACTGAAGCCGTGCTACAAGCCATTTGGCAAGATCAAAACCTTTTTTTAAGGGACACTCACATTTGCCCGAAATTGGGGGGGCGCTCCGTAGGTACAACATTTCTAGTTTGGTGGGGAGAGTGAAAGCTGATCTGGCAGGGGCAGCACGGTGGCGCAATGAGTTAGCCCTGCTGCCTCACGATGCCAAGGTCCCAGGTTCAGTCCTGGCTCTGGGTCACTATCCGTGTGGAGTTTGCACATTCTCCCTGTGTTTGCGTGGGTTTCGTCCCCACAACCCAAAGATGTGCAGGGGAGGTGGATTGGCCACGCTAAATTGCCCCTTGGAAAAAATGAATTGGATAATCTAAATTTTTTTTTTTTAACAGCTGACCTGGCAAGATGGGATGGTCTCCTCTCTGTCACTGGCGGGTCGGGTACAGGCGGTTAAAATGAATGTGTTGCCACGATTTCTGTTTATTTTTCAATACCTGCCGATGTTCCTGCCAAAGGCATTTTTTAGAGAGATGGAAGGCATGATCACCTCGTTCATATGGGGAGGGAGGTGGCCAGAATTTTAAAAGGTGCTACTACAGAGAGGAAGGCAGGCAAGGAGTTTGGGTCTTCCGCACCTGATGTATTATTACTGGGCGGCGAATGTGGAGAAGGTACGGAGCTGGGTCAGAGGGGTTGACTCCCAATGGGTCAGAATGGAGGAGAGTTTGTGTAGGGGGTCGGGATTGAAGGCGCTAGCGACCGCACCGTTCCCGACGTCCCTGGGGAGATACTCAGGGAGTCCGGTAGTCATAGCTTCGTTGAGAATTTGGAGGCAGTTTCGACAGCACTTCGGGTTGGGGACAGGGTCAAGGGAAATGCCGATTTGGGAAAACCACAGGTTTGAGCTAGGGAAGTGGGATGGAAATTTTTGGAGATGAGAGGAGAAAGGAATTAGGACACTAAAAGATTTATTTCTTGGAGGTTTTGCGGGATTGAAGGAGCTGGGAGCGAAGTACGGGCTGGAGCAGGGGGAAATGTTCAGATACATGCAGGTTCGAGACTTTGCCAAAACAGAGATACAGAACTTCCCAGTGGAGCCGGCTTCCACATTGCTGGAGGAGGTGCTGACGACAGGGGGACTGGAGAAGGAGGTAGTATCGGCGGTTTACGGGGCTAATTTGGAGAAGGAGAAGGCGCCACTAGAAGGGATCAAGGGAAATTGGAAGGAAGAGTTTGGAGAGGGTATGAAGGAGGGGTTCTGGTGTGAGGTGCTCCGGAGGGTGAACGCCTCCGTCTCGTGTGCGAGGTTGGGGCTGATACAGCTGAAGGTGGTGTACAGAGCGCACCTTACAAGGGCTAGGATGAACCGGCTCTTTATGGGAGTAGAAGATGTGTGTTGCCCCGCGAACCACGTTTGTATGTTTTTGTCCTGTCCAAAACTGGAGGATTACTGGAAGGAGGTTTTTAGGGTAATCTCTAAAGTGGTGCACGTGAAACTGGACCCGGGCCCTCGGGAGGCCATATTCGGGGTGTCGGAGCAGCCGGGGTTGGAAACGGCCGCGGAGGCAGATGTTGTAGCCTTCGCCTCGTTGATCGCCCAAAGCTGTTAGGGTGGAGATCAACCTCTCCACCCTGTGCCCTGGCGTGGTGCGGGGACCTGCTTTAATTCTTGGCGCTTGAAAAAGTCAAATTTGAACTGAGGGGAAGAATGGAGGGGTTCTACAATTCATGAGCGTTATTCGTTATGCACTTTCGAGAATTGGATCACATCGAACATTAGGGGGGTTGGGTGCTTGGGGGGAGGGGGGCTGTTGTTAAGTAATGGGTTAAGAGACATTGCAATTAATTGTCTCATTTATGTTAAGTATCCATTAATTGACACTGATATGTAAAGGGGCTTCAGGTGGCCTCTCAGGTGATGTATAGTGAGTTTTGTGCAAAGGCTGTTGGAATGAAATAAATGTGTGTTTGTGAAAAAGGAACAGAACTTTAGACTCTTCATATCACAGCAACTGAAACATCTAACAATTGGTAGCAGAGGATGGTTGCTGTGTAAATGTGAAGGGTTGAAAGATATAACTTTTCCAGATCAAACCAAGGAGTGAGTGAGAAAAGAAGAAAACAAAAAGGGATATATGGCTGAACCGAGGATAAAGATGGCTGGATATGACTATCCTCCCTTATTTTCTGAAAGGGAATCGTACGACCAATGGAGAAGTGCAGTAGTTATGTGGACTAAGGTAACTGCTTTGGGAAAGAGAAAACCAGGTATGGCATTGGCTCTTTCTCTACCATATGGCAGTAAAATCCGAAACAAAGTGCATTCTGAGCTGGAATTGGAAGAGTTAGACTCAGAAGAAGGTCTGGAGACTTTATTACATTATATGGATAAGGGATTTATAAGAAAGATGACTTATTAAGTGCGTATGAAGCATGGTTGGATTTTGACAAGTTCCGGAAAATGGAGGATATCTCCATGGAAGACTATATAATGGAATTTGGCAGACTATATAAAAGGCTGCAGAAACACAACCTGGAATTTCCACAGTCTGTGTTGACCTTTAAATTACTTGACTGTGCTAGAGTGAGCAACATGGATAGGCTCCTGGTTTTGACAGGAGTTCAGTTTACTGATAAGGATACCTTATTCGAACAGATGACAAAAGCTTTACAAAAGTTTCTGGGGAAACATTCGATTCCGATGGCTCTGATGACCCAAATAGGTCAGCCTGCAGTAAGGCAGAATATGGAAGATACACTACTAACAGGATGGCAAAATTGTATGGCTACGAACAGGGCCCAAGACTATAGAAGGAGATCAAGACAAGTAAATTATGAAGACAGAAACCCAGTTAGAACTTACAATAGGAAGATGAACCCCAGAAATGCACGGGGCATGATAAATCAATGTTTTCGATGTGACTCGCGATACCATTATGTCTTCAACCGTCCAAAACGTTATGATCGAGTGTTTGAAGCGACACATGACACGGAAGAGTCAGAAGAGGAAAAAGATAGTGACCAGAGAGAAGACATTCTCCTATTAACGAGCAGTTTTACGCCGGTAATGAGGGTGTTGGTTGCAGAATCCTTCAATTGTGCTGGATTGGACAGTGGCTGCACATCTTCTGTGTGCGGAATTGACTGGTTAAAATGTTACCTGGACTCCTTGAATGCTGAAAGTCATAACGAGGTGAAGGAATTTGAAAGTTCCACAAGTTTCAGGTTTGGGGATGATAATACTCTGAAGTTGCTGAAAAGAGTAGTGATCCCTTGCAATATTGCCGGAGTGAATCATTTCATTAGCACGAATGTTGTATCAAGTGAGATACCTTTGCTTCTGAGCAGACCGTCGATGAAGAAAGCACACATGAAACTGGATATGGAACAGGATAAGGCAGCAGTTTTTGGGAAGACGGTGGACTTACAATTTACACAGTCGGGACACTTGTATTCCATTACTGACAAATAATATTTCGAGTAGAGTGGTTAAGGATGTGTTAATGGCAGTTGAAAATGGGACTTTCGCTGATAAATAGCTTGTTGTATTAAAACTACATAGGCAATTTTGCACATCCGTCTCCTCGGAGGCTGAAAAATTTATTAAAGGATGCAGGGGTAAGGGATGAAAACTATACTAAGCTGATAGAACAGGTTAGTGATTGCTGTGAAGTTTGTAGGAAGTTCAGAAGGACACCAGCATGACCGATAGTAACCCTACCTTTGGCCAGGGATTTTTAATGACATTGTGGCTGTGGACCTTAAGATCTGGGATAAGGCCATTTTTCCGAAAGGACAGCTACCAAAAGTTGGTACAAAAGTGACATACTTGCCTGAAGGGCCTAGTCAATGGAAGGATGCAACTGTTATTAGAGCAGGGAAGGCCACTGGAAAGTATAAACATTGGTCGAATGTACAGCATTCAGGAGAGGGAGTTCAGACAATGGATTGGGAACACGACGTTCAAAAATGGAGGTCACAGAAACGCAGTGCCAGTTCAGATAGTACATCGGTTAGTGAACAGGTTCGCAGGAAAAGGTCGAGAATTTTGAAAAGACATCCCACAGCAGATAGGAAAGATCAAGCAGTAGCAGGATAGAACAAGTTACCAGGCGGGAGAGGGGACGTAATTTATCAAGGTATCGGAACATGAGTAGACTACGAATACTAATAGGAGTAGAAACCCACATGCACGTGAGATTTTGGTGGCTTCCAATAAATTATATGAAAAGTTATCAAAGATGCTAAACAGCAAGAACTGCATAGTTGACGTGAATTTGGTGTACATGGAAGTACCGGATAGGGGACAAAGAGCTCTATCCCACAGATGGATTTGCACGGAAAAGGTTCTTCCGGATGGAACTTATAAGGCAAAGGCCAGGCTCGTGGCAAGGGGATTTGAAGAAAACTTAGAAAATCTGGATTTAAGGGTAGATTCACCTACAGCAGGAAGGGTTATTTTAAAGACCTTCTTGGCTCCATTAGCCACTAAGGCATGGGAATGCAAATCTATAGATATAAAAGCTGCCTTTTTGCAGGGGCATCAGCTCCAGAGAGATATTTTTCTCCGTCCTCCTAAAGAAGCTGCTAACACAGAAGGGGTACTCTGGAAGTTGAACAAATGTGTATATGGATTAAATGATGCATCTAGAGTCTGGTATTTTTCGGTAAGGTCAGTTTTGTTAAAGTTACGCTGTTGCCAGTTGAAAGCAGATCCTGCAATGTTTTACTGGCACCATAAAGGAAATCTTTCTGGCATTTTTATGATGCATGTCGATAATTTTTTGTGGGGTTGGACTAGTGATTTTGAAGCTATTGTAATCTCTGGTTTGAGGAAAGAATTCCGGGTTGGAAGTCAGGCTTCCGGTGCATTTAAATATATTGGACTGGAAATTGGACAGACTAAGTTAGGGGCAACTTTACCCCAGTAATCTTATTTGGAAACCATCAGCCCAATAGCAATTAGTCGTGGCCGAGTTTCACAAAAAGACGCAATGGTTTCAAAGATCGAAAAAGAGCAACTGCAAAGTTTAATTGGGCAACTGAACGGGTTAGGTAGACAGACTAGACCGGATGTGAGTTTTGATGTCTTAGAGTTGAGTACAAAAATGAATATCCCAAAGTGGAAGACATAATAAGAGCAAATAAAGCATTGGCCAAACTAAAAATGCAATTAGTTGTCTCATTTATGTTAAGTATCCATTAATTGACACATATGTAAAGGGGCTTCAGGTGCCCTCTGTCAGGTGATGTATAGTTAGAGTTTTGTGCAAAGGTTGTTGGAGTGAAATAAATGTGTGTTTGTGAAAAAGGAACAGAACTTGAGACTCTTCATATCACAGCAACTAAAACGTCTGTGTGTGTTAATGGTGACTATGGGTGATTCCTGGTTCCTTTTTGGCATTTGTTTATGTTAACATGCGGGCCAATGTCTGGGGTTTGGTGGGAGGATGGGATCGTTGTTATTGATATGGGGATTGACATTACATTTGTTACTGATTATTGTTTATTGTTGGGTGTAAATTTGGGAGAAAATGTGAAAAAGGAGGAGAAAAAAAAATATTTAAACAAAAAAAGGGACACTCACATGACATTGGTATTCTGGTGCATGCTTGCTGCTCAGTTCTGATCAACACTTTCACAGCTCTATATTCTTCCAAAATGGGGTGTCTCTAACAGCCCCCTAACAGATATGCTACAGATCTGAAAAATGTTCAGTTTCTATCCCCTGTCACTTACTACAAAATGGGAACAGAAATAGGCTGTTCAAGCCTGCTCTGCCATTCACAAAGACCATGGCTGGTCTGCTTGTGTGTTTGAATTTCACATTCCCATCTACCCCCGATAACCTGATTCCCTTGCTGAAACAAATTTCCACCTTAAAAATATTCGGTGCAACCCCCCGAGAGAAAAGAACCCTTTGTAACCAGTGTAGTGCCTCATCCAGCACAACTGTTTACAGTGGTGAATGGGGTGCTGGATCAACTCGCCCCACCTCTTAAAATTCACCTTCATCCCCTCCACCAATTGGACCAAGTTCTGTCTATGCAACTGGGCCCAGCTCCGCGCCACCTGAATACCAAGGGACCTGAAGCTCACCCCACCACCCTAAACAGCAGCTCCCTAATCTCCTTTCCTTTCCTGCCCTCTGGCATTGTTCCGGAACACCTCACTCTTTCCCATGTTCAATTTATATCCCGAAAATCGGCCACATTCCCCCAAGAGCTCCATAAACACCCCAATGCTGACCAACGGGTCCCAAATATATAACAAGTCATCTGCATACAGCAGAGCTCGATGTTCGGGGTGTATCCCCCTCCCCTACCTGGCTCAATTCTTCTCCAATCCTTCAGCGCCCGAAGCGCTTATCGCCAAGACGAACAACCTCAGGGCGAGCGGGGCATCCCTGCCTCGTCCCGCGATGAAGCCCAAAGTACCCCAAACTCTCTTGGTTCGTCCGCATGCTTGCCACTGGGGCCTTGTACAGCAGCCAAACCCAATCCACAAACCCCTGTCTGAACCTGAACTTCCCTCGCACCTCAAATAGATACGGCCATTCCACCCAGTCAAAAACCTTCTCCGCGTCCATCGCCACCACTACCTCAACCTCCTGCCCCTCCGAGGGTATCATAATCGCATTAAGCAACCTCTGCACATTCACCAATGGCTACCTTCCCTCCACAAAATGCATCTGATCCTCCCCTGTCACCCCCGCCAAGCAGTCCTCAATCCGCGGCGCAAGCACTTTCGGCGGTAACTTGACATTCAATAACTATATCGAGCAGTTTGACCCACACTGCTCCGGGTCCTTTTCCTTTTTTAAAATCAGGGAGATGGAAGCCTGCGATAAAGTAGGGGATATTCTCCCCTCTCCCTCGCTTCATGGTACGTCCTCACCAGCAGTGGCCCCAGCTCCGCCTCAAACTTTTTATAAGACTCTACTGGGAACCCATCCGGCCCCACCTGCATCACCCCCATGTCATCTACCACCTCCCCCAGCCAATTGGGGCCTTCAAGCCCTGAACCCACCACTCCTCCACCTTGGGGAAACTCCAACCGCTTCATCCCCTCTTCCCCCATCGGGGATTCCGATTCTTAGAGCCTCCTATATAAGGCCCCAAATACCCCATTCATCCCCTCCAGGTCCATCACCACCTTACCCCCTCACCCTCACTCTACCGATCTCCCTTGCCACTGCTTACTTCCTCAACTGATGGGCCAGCATCCGAATCGCCTTCACCCCGTACCCGTAACCTGCCCCTCTGGTCCTCCGCAACTGCCTCACCGCCTTTCCTGTAGACAATAACTCACACTCCATCTGGAGTCTCTGTCTCTCCTTCATCAACATCCTCCGTCGCCACCGAATACCTCCTGTCTAGGGGCTGTTTAGCACAGGGCTAAATCGCTGGCTTTGAAAGCAGACCAAGGCAGGCCAGCAGCACGGTTCAATTCCGGTAACAGCCTCCCCAAACAGGCACCGGAATGTGGCGACTAGGAGCTTTTCACAGTAACTTCATTTGAAGCCTACGTGTGACAAGCAATTTTCATTTTCATTCATTCCACCTTCAAGATCTCAGCGACCAGCCTTGCCCTCTCCTTCCGCTCCACCCTCCCGAATCAAAATAAACTCCCTTCAAGCTACAGCCTTGAGTGCCTCCCACAACTTGGCGGCTGTGACCTCCTCCATATCGTTCACCTCCACATAGCCCAAATGGCAGCCCACACCCACTCACACACCCCTCCACTGCGGTCGTTGGGCCACCCCTTAGACCACCCGCAAATCCACCCAATGCGGCGCGTGGTCAGAAGCCATGCTCTCCGAATACCCCGAGTCAGCCCACCCCTGTTAGCAGTGCCTTATCCCTCATGAAAAAGTTGATCTGGCAAACACCTGCTGTACATTGGAGAGATATGAAAACTCTTTCGACCTTGACTTCCTAAACCTCCACAGGTCAGTCACTAGGGGACATGGGTTTACGGTCCTTGGGGCAAAGTTCAGAAGAGATGTGTGAGGCAGGTTTTTTTTACACAGAGGGTGGTGAGTGCCTGGAACGCGCTGCCAGGGGAGGTTGTGGAAGCAGATACATTAACGGCGTTCAAAAGACATCTCGACAAACACATGGATAGGATGGCTAGAGAGGGATACGGCACTATGAAATGCTGAGGGTTTTGGTCCAAGGTGGTATCATGACCGGTACAGGCTTGGAGGGCCGAAGCGTTTGTTCCTGTGCTGTATTCTTTGTTCTAACCACCCATACCCCCTCAACGCCCTAGCCACTGCTGACTGCCTCGCTCACCCGGTCCATTCCAGGACCATATTAAAGTGTCTCTCTTTCCCCCCCCCCCCCCCATAATTAACCGGTGTGTGTGTCCATGTCCGGAATCTTCCCCAAAACCCACCTCATCAAATCCAGATCATCCCAATTCGGGGCATAAACGTTTACCAGGACCAACAGCATCCCCTCCAGTTGCCCACTGACCACATATCTACCCCCCCCCCCAGATCGGCCTCAATGCTCCTCATCTCAAACTGCCACCCTCCTGTTCACCAACAGTGCTCGTCTTCATATCCAGCCCCGAATAGAACACCTGCCCCATTCATCCCTTCCTCAGCCTCGTCTGATCCCCCCAGCTTCAGGTGAGTCTCCTGTAAAAACCCACTTCACCCTCCCATGACGATCATCCATACCCCTTCTTGAGCTAGCCCCCAGCCTGCGTTACGCATCCCTCCGGGCCCACCCTCGGATGTCAGCCACCATCTGTCCCTTCCCAACTGCGCCACACCAACCGCACCCATCTCAGCAACCCTCCCTTCCACCCCCTAGCAAAGTCCCCCCCCCAAATGCCTTCCTCCTGACGACCCTCCACTTCACTTCCATTAACTAGTCAGCCCAGCTAGCATGGTGGCCCCCGCCCAAGGCCTCCAGCTTCCCCCACCCCCTGGTTGAAACCAGCTCTTCCCTTCGCCAACTCTGCACCCAAGTTTGGTAGACCTGAAGCTCACTCCCTTACCAGGTGCACCTCCTGGTCTGCCTGCCCCATTTCAAGATCTTATTTGTCCAAGAAACAATGCCCTTGACGGCTCCCCCACCTGCAATCTCCTCGGCGCCCTCTGCCCCCTATCAACTTCAAGGGGCAGGACGAAGGTTTCCTCCCCCATCAACCCCTCCAGCATCCTCGCCACATACTTGGCGGCCTCCGCTCCCTCGAAGCCTCAGGCATCCCGAAGATCCTCAAGTTCTGTCTCCTAGAGCGATTCTTCAGGTTTTCCAATTTCTCTCTCAGCCTCTCCTGGCTGTCCAGAACCATTCCCAACTCCGTCTCCAACAAGGCCATCCGCTTCTCGTGCTCCCCAACCGCCGCCTCCACTTTCTGAATCGCCAGGCCCTGAGCCTCCAATCTCTGCCCCTCTCTCTCAATCGCAGTTCTGAGCTGCTCCACCACCTTAGCCAGGTCTTCCATAGCCTCTTTCCTCTGCTTGGGGGGGGGGGGGGGGGGGGGGGGTGTCCATCGGGTGGGGAAGGAACAAAATCCACTTTGATCGGGAGCCACCAAACATGCCACCACTCACGCCATGGGCCCCACTGGATGTTAGCCCAGGTTAACGTTCTGGCAACATGGGTTCAAATACCATCTGGAATATAAAGCTAGTCTCAGTAATGGTGACAATAAACTTCCACTGATTTCCACCCAACATTTAAGATGCGTTTAATGAACATTTAATGAATAGGCTACGGACCAAGTGTTGGAAAATTGGATTAGAATAGATAGGTGCTTGATGGCGGACAGAATGGGCCATAGGGCTTCTTTTTGTGCTCTATCTTTAGCCCCACAAAAAGGCTGTCCTAAGACTGTAAGAGTGATTTCCTGAATCAGCACTTTGAGCGCATGTGTGACTTTTCATGCCTCTGAGCATACTGATGTGCAGCTACGATATGCCATAGAAGTATTTGAGGATTGTCTCTTTTAACCCCTCCCCCCAGCTTTTATTTTATCCACTAATCAGAAATGTATTTGAAGCCGGGTGCGGCGATGACCAGCTGAGTCGCACGTTTCGGCAGCTCCCTGTGAAACGGACTTTTGGGCTCTTGATAGGAGCCCCAACGGCAATTTTAACGGCTGAAAACACCGTGCGGTAAACCAGAAGGGTGTTCCCCCTGGACACGGATGGAAAAAGGAGAGGAAAGTGGCCGGATTGCAGCGGATCCTTTGGAACAACGGCAAGGAAGGCAAGCAGAAACCAAGATGGCGTCGGAAGGTGGCAGTTTCATATGGGGCCCTGAACAACAAGAGTTCTTGAAACGCTGCGTGGAGGAGATAAAAAAGGAAATGAAGAAAGAGTTGTTGGCCCCGATATTACAGGCGATTGAAGGGCTGAAAGAGGAACAAAAGACCCAGGAGCAGGAGCTTCGGGTCGTGAAGGCGAAAGCAGCAGAGAATGAAAACGACATACAGGGCCTGGTGGTGAAGTCGGAGATACAGGAGGCACACCAGAAACGATCTGTGGAGAGGTTGGAGGCACTGGAAAATAACGCAAGGAGGAACAACTTGAGGATTCTTGGCCTTCCTGAAGGTGTGGAGGGGGCGGACGTCGGGGCATATGTGAGCACGATGCTGCACTCGTTAATGGGAGTGGAGGCCCCGACGGGTCCGTTGGAGGTGGAGGGAGCATACCGAGTTATGGTGCGAGGATCGAGAGCAGGAGAAGCTCCCAGAGCCATAGTGGTGAGATTTCTCCGTTTTAAGGATAGAGAAATGGTCCTTAGATGGGCGAAGAAAACTCGGTGTAGTAAATGGGAGAACGCGGTGATCCGCGTCTATCAAGATTGGAGTGCGGAGGTGGCGAGAAGGAGGGCGAGCTTTAATCGGGCCAAAGCGGTACTTCACAAAAAAAAGATAAAGTTTGGAATGCTGCAACCGGCAAGACTGTGGGTCACATATCAAGGGAGGCACCACTACTTTGAGACGGCGGATGAAGCGTGGACTTTTATTGTAGAAGAAAAATTGGAATGATTGGACTACGAAAATGAACGTTTGGACAAAGTGGTGGGACGAGTGGGGGGGGGGGGGCGAAGAGGGATTGTATGATTAATCCTGCGGTATGGTAACTTTTCTTTCTCCCACAGGTGGTGATGGGGGGAGGTGGGGAGGGAGAGGAGATGGGGCGTTGGCCATGGGAGGCGGGGCCGAGGGAGAGGCGCGGGCTTGGTTCCCGCGCTATGATAATTATGGCGGGAATAGAGAAGCAGGAAGGAGGGGGTGCCGCACGGGGCGAGCCGTGATCACGGGGGGAAGCCGAGGTCAGCCAGAGTTTGCTAACTTCTGGGAGCAACATGGGGGGAGTAATTACGCTAGCGGGGGGTCTAGCGGGGGAGGGGGGAATTACTGGGTTGCTGCTGCTGGGGAAAGGGGGGAGTGGGTACGAGAAAGGATGGGCGGGGGGGCACCGTCTGGGAGAAATACAGCCGCGTGGGAACTGGGCGAGAAGCTGGAAAAAGATGATGGCTAACCGGCAAGGGGGGGGGTGGGAAGCCCCCCAACTCGGCTGATCACGTGGAACGTGAGGGGGCTTAACGGGCCGATAAAGAGGGCACGAGTACTCGCACACCTTAAGAAACTTAAAGCAGATGTGGTCATGTTACAGGAAACGCACCTGAAACTGATAGATCAGGTTAGGTTGCGCAAAGGATGGGTAGGGCAGGTGTTCCATTCGGGGCTGGATGCGAAAAACAGGGGGGTGGCTATATTAGTGGGGAAGCGGGTAATGTTCGAGGCAAAGACTATAGTGGCGGATAACGGGGGCAGATACGTGATGGTGAGTGGCAAATTACAGGGAGAGATGGTGGTGTTGGTAAACGTGTATGCCCCGAATTGGGACGATGCCAATTTTATGAGGCGAATGCTAGGATGCATCCCAGACCTAGAGACCGGAAAGCTGATAATGGGGGGAGACTTTAACACGGTGTTGGAACCAAGGCTGGATAGGTCGAAGTCCAGGACTGGTAGGAGGCCGGCAGCAGCCAAGGTGCTTAAGGATTTTATGGAGCAGATGGGAGGGGTGGACCCATGGAGATTCAGTAGACCTAGGAGTAAGGAGTTCTCGTTTTTCTCCTATGTCCATAAAGTCTATTCACGCATAGACTTTTTTGTGTTGGGTAGGGCATTGATCCCGAGGGTGAGGGGAACGGAATATACGGCTATAGCCATTTCGGATCATGCCCCACACTGGGTAGACTTGGAGATAGGGGAGGAAACAAGAGGGCGTCCACCCTGGAGAATGGACATGGGACTAATGGCGGATGAGGGGGTGTGCTTAAGGGTGAGGGGATGCATTGAAAAGTACTTGGAACTCAATGACAATGGGGAGGTTCAGGTGGGAGTGGTCTGGGAGGCATTGAAGGCGGTGGTTAGGGGGGAGCTGATATCAATAAGGACACATAAAGGGAAGCAGGAGAGTAAGGAACGGGAGCGGTTGTTGCAAGAACTTTTGAGGGTGGACAGACAGTATGCGGAAGCACCGGAGGAGGGACTGTATAGGGAAAGGCAAAGGCTGCATGTGGAATTTGACTTGCTGACCACAGGCACTGCAGAGGCACAATGGAGGAAGGCGCAGGGTGTACAGTATGAATATGGAGAGAAGGCGAGCAGATTGCTGGCACACCAATTGAGGAAAAGGGGAGCAGCGAGGGAAATAGGGGGGGTGAGGGACGAGGAAGGAGAGACGGAGCGGGGAGCGGAGAGAGTGAACGAAGTGTTCAAGACATTTTATAAAAAATTGTATGAAGCTCAACCCCCGGATGGGAGGGAGAGAATGATGGAGTTTTTGGATCGGCTGGAAATTCCCAAGGTGGAAGAGCAGGAAAGGATGGGATTGGGAGCACAGATCACGGTAGAAGAAGTGGTGAAAGGAATTAGGAACATGCAGACGGGAAAGGCCCCGGGACCGGACGGATTCCCAGTTGAATTTTACAGAAAATATTTGGACTTGCTCGCCCCGCTACTGACGAGGACCTTCAACGAGGCAAAGGAAAGGGGACAACTGCCCCCGACTATGTCAGAAGCAACGATATCGCTTCTTTTAAAGAAGGAAAAGGATCCGCTACAATGCGGGTCCTACAGACCAATCTCCCTCCTCAATGTAGATGCCAAGGTCTTGGCCAAGGTAATGGCAATGAGAATAGAGGAATGTGTCCCGGGGGTGGTTCATGAGGACCAAACTGGGTTTGTGAAGGGGAGACAGCTGAACACGAACATACGGAGGTTGTTAGGAGTAATGATGATGGCCCCACCAGAGGGTGAAACGGAGATAGTAGTGGCGATGGATGCCGAGAAAGCATTTGATAGAGTGGAGTGGGATTATCTGTGGGAGGTGTTGAGGAGATTTGGGTTCGGAGAGGGGTATGTTAGATGGGTGCAGCTGTTGTATAGGGCCCCAGTGGCGAGTGTGGTCACGAATGGACGGGGATCGGCATATTTTCGGCTCCATAGAGGGACAAGGCAGGGATGTCCTCTGTCCCCATTACTGTTTGCACTGGCGATTGAGCCCCTGGCGATAGCGCTGAGAGGTTCCAAGGGATGGAGGGGAATACTTAGGGGAGGAGAAGAACACCGGGTATCTTTATATGCGGATGATCTGCTACTATATGTGGCGGTTCCAGCGGAGGGGATGCCAGAAATAATGCGGATACTTGGGGAGTTTGGGGATTTTTCAGGGTATAAATTGAACATGGGGAAGAGTGAGCTGTTTGTGGTGCATCCAGGGGAGCAGAGTAGAGAAATAGAAGACCTACCTTTGAGGAAGGTAACAAGAGACTTTCGTTACCTGGGGATCCAGATAGCTAAGAATTGGGGCACATTGCACAGGCTAAATTTGACGCGGTTGGTGGAACAGATGGAGGAAGATTTCAAGAGATGGGCTATGGTAGCATTGTCAATGGCAGGGAGGGTGCAGGCGGTTAAGATGGTGGTCCTCCCGAGATTCCTTTTTGTGTTTCAGTGTCTCCCGGTGGTGATCACAAAGGCTTTTTTCAAAAGGATAGAAAAGAGTATCATGGGTTTTGTTTGGGCCGGGAAGACTCCGAGAGTGAGGAAGGGATTCTTACAGCGTAGTAGGGATAGGGGGGGGCTGGCACTACCGAGCCTAAGTGAGTATTATTGGGCCGCTAATATTTCAATGGTGAGTAAGTGGATGGGAGAGGAGGAAGGAGCGGCGTGGAAGAGATTAGAGAGGGCGTCCTGTAGGGGGACCAGCCTGCAGGCTATGGTGACAGCACCATTGCCGTTCTCACCAAGGAACTATACCACGAGTCCGGTGGTGGTAGCTACACTGAAGATTTGGGGACAGTGGAGACGACATAGGGGAAAGACCGGAGCACTGGGGGGGTCCCCGATAAGAAACAACCATAGGTTTGCCCCGGGGGGAATGGATGGGGGATATGGAGTGTGGCAAAGAGCAGGTATAACGCAATTGAAAGATCTATTTGTGGATGGGAAGTTTGCGAGTCTGGGAGCGCTGACCGAGAAATATGGGTTGCCCCAAGGGAATGCATTCAGGTACATGCAATTGAGGGCTTTTGCGAGGCAACAGGTGAGGGAATTCCCGCAGCTCCCGACACAAGAGGTGCAGGACAGAGTCATCTCAAAGAAATGGGTGGGGGACGGTAAGGTGTCGGATATATATAGGGAAATGAGAGACGAAGGGGAGACTATGATGGACGAACTAAAAGGGAAATGGGAAGAAGAGCTAGGGGAGGAGATTGAGGAGGGGATGTGGGCAGATGCCCTAAACAGGGTAAACTCGTCGTCCTCGTGCGCCAGGCTAAGCCTGATTCAGTTTAAGGTATTACACAGGGCACATATGACTGGAACACGGCTCAGTTTTTTTTTGGGGTGGAGGATAGGTGTGCGAGGTGCTCGAGAAGCCCAGCGAATCATACCCATATGTTTTGGTCATGCCCGGCACTACAGGGGTTTTGGATGGGGGTGACAAAGGTGCTTTCGAAAGTAGTAGGAGTCCGGGTCGAACCAAGCTGGGGGTTGGCTATATTTGGGGTTGCACAAGAGCCGGGAGTGCAGGAGGCGAAAGAGGCCGATGTTTTGGCCTTTGCGTCCCTAGTAGCCCGGCGCAGAATATTGCTAATGTGGAAAGAAGCCAAGCCCCCGGGGGTGGAGACCTGGATAAATGATATGGCGGGGTTCATAAAGTTAGAGCGGATTAAGTTCGTCCCAAGGGGGTCGGCTCAAGGGTTTACTAGGCGGTGGCAACCGTTCGTCGAATATCTTGCGGAAAGATAGATAGGGGAGAACAAAGAAGGCAGCAGCAGCGGCCCAGGACTTTGGGGGGGGGGGGGGGGGATGGGGGGATGGGGGGGGGTGTGGCCTGAGACAAGGCAGTTGCCAATTAGGGCTAGTTTTTATTTTTTGTTATTTAATATTTATTTATTTGTTGTTGTTTTTGTTTAAATTTAAAAAGGTCATTATTATCTGTATTGTTACAATGTTGTGTAAAGGATGCACAATGTACTGTGTTGGTTGACCAAAAATTTTCAATAAAATATTATTTTAAAAATAATTTAAAAAAAAAAAAAATGTATTTGAAAAAAACACTGAAATTTTATTTGCCATTATGTACTTCTTCCATTGAAAGAAAATACCACTTTGATGAAGTGTTAGCGTTCTGTAAAGGGAAAATAATAGGCATTTGAAAGTCTTAATTTTTCATTATTCCACGTGTGCTTTGAATTGCATCATCATGTCGTTAGCTGGACAATAGTAAATTGGCTTAAATCCTTCTGGTTTTGGGATGATCCACATGATGGGGAAAAACACCCATTAAAATATACTCAAGGCATGAAACTATTTAATATACTTTATTCCTAGCTGATATTTCATACCCTGCTGCTAAGTATTCACATTATCGAGAACTACGGAGTCATAAATGGTGTGAGATCATATGTGCAGTAGCTCTTCCAATGCCTGGCTCATTGCTATTCTTCGACCATCATCACATGAAATTAATTATCACGCCATTTACATTATTGCTGTTTATGGAACCTTTCTGTGCACAAATTAGCTGTCACATTTCCTGATATTTAATTTGCTGCAATGTGCTTTGAGACATCTGATGAAAAGGTCTTGTGGCTCAGTGGTAGTGCCCCTACCTCTGCCGGAAGCTTTGGGGAGGATACGTTCATAACGTGGCCAAACTGATTGATTATCATCCTGTAAATCCTTCCACTTCACCTGCTGGCAGGTGGTAAGAGAGTTTCCTGATCAGCCATTGTGCAGAAGGCAAGGGCAAACCACTGCATCATCAACGGAAGTCCATGTCGCCAATGTCCTCTTGGAGGATCGTATCTGGAGGAGGAACAAATGGGCTGAACTTGAATTCCTTTCCTTTCCCTTTTTTAAAAAAAAAAGAAGCATAACCCATTTGCAGTTCTGTTAAACAATCTTCCATAAATATTACAATATCTGTATTGTGACCAGTACCTCTAAGTAACTTGTGACTTTGTTTTAAATGAAATGAATGATATTTATCTGAACAACACAATTTTCTCCGGCACTTTGAAATTTAGTTTTTGCATATGTTGATCACTTTCAGAGTTGTGACCACAGTAACAAGCTTTCAAATACTGCTTTTTCAATTTAATACTTGGGATTTCATTTTAATGATCACAGTTGTCATTTTTAATAGTCAGGTAGTTCCTTAACAGATTTTGTTTCCAATTTGTTTTCACAGTTCAGAAAGCAATGTTGCCGGATTCTCCTGTGAAACAGCCGCCAGAGTTCTCTTTTTCTACTCCTCTAACAAGGTCCAGAAGAAAAACGGGCAAAGCACTCTTACCGATAGTGGAAGAGCAGGTAAACAAAACTATATTTTAAGATCTAATATAAAGATGATTTATTTTTAAAATTATTCTAAGCTGGACATGCAAAATAAAACTAGATTGAAATTAAAGGGGCAAGCGAGTGAAATTTAAATAATTGTACAAATTGGAAAAGTTTGTAAAATAATGGAATTGACATCGATGAGCTGAATGGAATTGTTTCACATTCTCATTTCCTTTTTAATTGTAACCATCAAATTGACTTTGGTTAATGTACTTTTCATATTTAGGAGTAATAGTCTAGAAGGTGCTATATTTAAATGCGCACAGTGTACGGAACAAGGTAGATGAGCTTGTGGCCCAGATTGTGACTGGCAGGTATGATGTGGTAGGCATCACAGAGACGTGGTTGCAGGGGGTTCAGGACTGGCATTTAAACATCCAGGGATTCACAACCTATCGAAAAGACAGAGAGGTGGGCAGAGGGGGTGGGGTTGCCTTGTTAATTAGGAATGAAATTAAATCAATAGCACTAAACGACATAGGGTCAGATGATGTGGAGTCTGTGTGGGTAGAGTTGAGGAACCACAAAGGCAAAAAAACCATAATGGGAGTTATGTACAGGCCTCCTAACAGTGGTCAGGACCGGGGGCACAAAATGCACCACGAAATAGAAAGTGCATGTCAGAAAGGCATGGTCACAGTGATCATGGGGGACTTCAATATGCAGGTGGACTGGGTAAATAATGCTGCCAGTGGACCCAAGGAAAGGGAATTCATTGAATGTTTACAGGAGGGCTTTTTGGAACAGCTTGTGATGGAGCCCACGAGGAAACAGGCCATTCTGGACTTAGTGTTATGTAATGAGCCAGACTTGTTTAAAAATCTTAAAGTAAGGGAACACTTAGGAGGCAGTGATCATAATATGGGAGAATTCAATCTCCAATTTGAAAGAAAGAAGGTAGAATCAGGTGTAAAGGTGTTACAGTTAAATAAAGGTAACTACAGGGGCACGAGGGACGAACTGATGAAAATTGACTGGGAGCAGAGCCTAGTGAGAAAGACAGTAGAACAGCAATGGCAGGAGTTTCTGGGAGTAATTGAGGACACAGTACAGAGGTTCATCCCAAAGAAAAGAAAGGTTATCAGAGGGGGGATTAGGCAGCCATGGCTGACAAAGGAAGTTAGGGAATGCATCAAAGCAAAAGAGAAAGCCTATAATGTGGCAAAGAATAGTGGGAAGTCAGAAGATTGGGAAGGCTACAAAAACAAACCAGAGGATAACAAAGAGAGAAATAAGGAAAGAGAGGATCAAATATGAAGGTAGGCTAGCCAGTAACATTAGGAATGATAGTAAAAGTTTCTTTAAATACATTAAAAACAAACGGGAGGCAAAAGTAGATATTGGGCCGCTCCAAAATGACGCTGGTAATCTAGTGATGGGAGACAAGGAAATAGCTGAGGAACTAAATAAGTACTTTGCGTCAGTCTTCACAGTAGAAGACATGAGTAATATCCCAACAATTCAGGAGAGTCAGAGGGCAGAGTTGAATATGGTAGCCATCACAAAGGAGAAAATGCTAGAGAAACTAAGAGGTCTAAAAATTGATAAATCTCCAGGCCCAGGTAGGCTACATCCTAGAGTTCTAAAGGAGATAGCTGAAGAAATAGTGGAGGCGTTAGTTATGATCTTTCAAAAGTCACTGGAGTCCGGGAAAGTCCCAGAGGATTGGAAAATCGCTGTTGTAACCCCCCTGTTCAAGAAGGGAACAAGGAAAAAGATGGAAAATTATAGGCCAATTAGCCTAACCTCGGTTGTTGGCAAGATTCTAGAATCCATTGTTAAGGATGAGATTTCTAAATTCTTGGAAGTGCAGGGTCGGATTAGGACAAGTCAGCATGGATTTAGTAAGGGGAGGTAGTGCCTGACAAACCTGTTAGAGTTCTTTGAAGAGATAACAAATAGGTTAGACCAAGGAGAGCCAATGGATGTTATCTATCTTGACTTCCAAAAGGCCTTTGATAAGGTGCCTCACGGGAGACTGCTGAGTAAAATAAGGGCCCATGGTATTCGAGGCAAGGTACTAACATGGATTGACGATTGGCTGTCAGGCAGAAGGCAGAGAGTTGGGATAAAAGGTTCTTTTTCGGAATGGCAACCGGTGACGAGTGGTGTCCCGCAGGGTTCAGTGTTGGGGCCACAGCTGTTCTCTTTATAATTAACGATCTAGATGACGGGAGTGGGGGCATTCTGGCTAAGTTTGCCGATGATACAAAGATAGGTGGAGGGGCAGGTAGTATGGAGGAGGTGGGGAGGCTGCAGAAAGATTTAGACAGTTTAGGAGAGTGGTCCAAGAAATGGCTGATGAAATTCAACGTGGGCAAGTGCGAGGTCTTGCACTTTGGAAAAAAGAATAGAGGCATGGACTATTTTCTAAACGGTGACAAAATTCATAATGCTGAAGTGCAATGGGACTTGGGAGTCCTAGTCCAGGATTCTCTAAAGGTAAACTTGCAGGTTGAGTCCGTAATTAAGAAAGCAAATGCAATGTTGTCATTTATCTCAATAGGCTTGGAATATAAAAGCAGGGATGTACTTCTGAAGCTTTATAAAGCATTAGTTAGGCCCCATTTAGAATACTGTGAGCAATTTTGGGCCCCACACCTCAGGAAGGACATGCTGGCACTGGAGCGGGTCCAGCGGAGATTCACACGGATGATCCCAGGAATGGTAGGCCTAACATGCGATGAACGTCTGAGGATCCTGGGATTATATTCATTGGAGTTTAGGAGGTTGAGGGGAGATCTAATAGAAACTTACAAGGTAGTGAATGGCTTAGATAGGGTGGATGTAGGGAAGTTGTTTCCATTAGCAGGGGAGACTAGGACCTGGGGGCACAGCCTTAGAATAAAAGGGAGTCACTTTAGAACAGAGATGAGGAGAAATTTCTTCAGCCAGAGAGTGGTGGGTCTGTGGAATTCATTGCCACAGAGGGCGGTGGAGGCCGAGACGTTGAGTGTCTTTAAGACAGAAGTTGATAAATTCTTGATTTCTCGAGGAATTAAGGGCTATGGAGAGAGAGCGGGTAAATGAAGTTGAAATCAGCCATGATTGAATGGTGGAGTGGACTCGGTGATCCGAATGGCCTTAACTTCCGCTCCTATGTCTTATGGTCTAAGGTTTGGCTATATAATCAATTATAATATGTATTCTTTTGGGGGGGAAGTAATATGTTGATGCAATTTTTCATTTTTGTGCACTTCAGGATTTGCATGATTTGGAGGATGATGTCCCCAAAGTGAGGGAGGCTAAAAAGCAGGAAGGGGAGAAAAGTAAAACACACGAGGAGAAAATGACTACCAGGAGTAGAACTACAAGACTCCGAGTGAAAAAGAGTCCCAGGTAATACCTAGCTTTTAAAAATAACCGGTACAGGGACGCAGAGTAAGATGCTGGTTATAATTTACAATTTTGTTACTCAAAGGGCGGGCATTGAATTTTAAGCTCCATCTTAATTTTTATTGACAGCTTTTATTGAAAGCATGTGAAACTTCAATGTGTCCAACATTTGTTTTGGTTTTGACAGGATAACAAAGAAAGTTTTGAGATCAGCTGCTCCGCCAGTGCAAATTGAGTTCCTCTCTCCTTTAGCAAGTCCTTTGGATGCGCGGTCCAATAAAAGAGGAGTGGGAGAGGAAGTTGATGCTGGGTCCGTAGAACACAAGATGAAACTTCGTCACAAAAGGAAAAAACTGATCCCAGTGTTCCGAAAACCAGTAACGCGCAGAAAAGTAAACCGACACAAATAGTGAAAAGTTTTACTGTTTTATCAATTTAATACTTGGATGCAGTTTATATATAAGAGTTATACAGTATACAGAACTGAGCGAATTTCTGAAGTTCATCTAATTTTAGGAAAATAATTTATATAAATTATTTTAACATTTCATGAACAAATGGTCTGTAAGGGGAACTGTAGCTCCGTATGGAGTATTGTAACTGCTATTTTTGTTTTTAGGCAAATGTTTCTCATTTTAATTTTGTAATGAATCTTACATTTTATTAACGTATATAAAATGATTAAATGTAAATATTTTTGACATTTTAGGGAAGTTATAAATAAAATGTATACTTGGCAGTTTGATATGTTTTTTGCATTTTTGTGATGGAACATTTTGCCAATGGGGTAAATGGTACAGTATATGCAGTTGTACATCTCTAAAGTTGTTTTTTTTTGATCATTTTAGAGACATGATAAGCTTGTCTGTAATCTGGGGCACAGGCCAAAGGGTGCTTGGCTATCAAACTTCATTTAGTTTCCATTAAAGGTTATAATTTGTGTTTGGTACTTGTATCCCACACCTCCTATTAAATTCATAAAGGCTGTATCTCCTCTTCATTGGGAAGCGCCTCCAATTCAGTAAGCGATTTTTTTTCATTCCATGAGGACTTGTCATTTCAAGTCTTTGCTCAGATCCAGTGCAGATAGAATGGTTTCTAGTATTGGAAGCTACTCCTTTCAATTCGATTTGGAAAAGAAAGGTCACGATGGGAAAAGAAGCAGGTTTTTAAAATGAGGGGTGGGAAATATTTTATACTGAGGACACTTTCTCCCCCTGTAACCCAGCCGTTTCTTTGCTCTTTTAAGATAGTCAAGCACTGATTTGGAAATCTAGCCCAGGTATCCCACTGAACCTTGTAACATACTAATTTTAATGTCACGTGAGGCTGCATCACGTTATTTACTTTTGTCACAATATTTGTATCATGTTTTTGGTTTTCATCAAGATATGCTTGGCGTGCTGCTATAAATCACACAACAAACTGAGATAGCTCAGCAAATACTGGTAAGTCGGGCAGATTTTTAAAAAAAAATAAAAATTGCTGAAATTTCTTTATACGATGGATTTGTTTTATTCTGTGTTTATTTATTGTTGCCAGTAATTAATAGATTTCTATTTGTTCTAACTGATGTTTTCCTTTTTAATTTTACCCCCTATTTCAATGTGTTAGAGGGAAGAATTGCATCTGTTCTTCCCTCTAATGAGGGCAGCACGGTAGCACAGTGGTTAGCACAGTTGCTACACAGCTCCAGGGTCCCAGGTTCGATTCCCGGCTTGGGTCACTGTCTGTGCGGAGTCTGCACGTTCTCCCCGTGTCTGCGTGGGTTTCCTCCGGGTGCTCCGGTTTCCTCCCACAGTCCAAAGATGTGCACGTTAGGTGGATTGGCCGTGCTAAATTGCCCTTGGTGTCCAAAAAGGGTAGGTGGGGTTACGGGGATGGGGTGGAGCTTTGGGCTTAAGTAGGATGCTCTTTCCAAGTGCCTGTGCAGACTTGACGGGCTGAATAACCCCCTGCACTGTAGATTCTATGGTTCTCCTTTTCAAATGGAAATTTCACGCATGTTGCTATAAATAAGCAAGAACGGCAAGATTTGTGCAACTAGAGACTGAAAGATATAAAAATGGGACTTGTATTCCTACTACATCACTCTCCTACATGTTCTGGGTCAGCCAACTAGATTGTGCATCTTCACCATTGGCCTGATCAGGTTTATTAACCGTTGTAAATTCCAGTCTCAGCCAGCGAAGACCATTAAAGGGCCTGAAATATTTACATTCCTGGGCATTTACATTCCGTTTGTCTTTCTGTCTTTGACATCTTTGTCAATCTCCACTTATCGTTGGCCCCCTATCCAGCCCCACCGCTCCATGCCTCCCCAACAGTATAAAGCTGACCCTATTTCCAGCTCTCCAGCTTTGACAGAGTCATTTATGTACAACAGCCAAGCTCCTACTCCCATCTCCTTCGTGACAAAAACTCTGACCTGTAACCAATTCACCACATCAGGTGGAAATTCCTCTCCACTCTCATGGACAAAGCAAGAAATCTCCAGGTGATGCCAAAACCAGTAGTTATTTGCCAGAATAATTTATTCTCAAAAGATATTTTACATTCCAGAAATCTATCTAACGTTTTCTTGAAGGATTACAACGAATCCACCTCCTGCGTAAACAGGTCCTGTATGTCCCGACTGGTTGATGCGATGCATCTCGTCTGGGTGAAGAACCTGAGAATATTTTCTGCTGTTAGTGCGCCAGTTTGCTTCTCATTTTTCACCCTCATCGCAGAGTAGTAGCAATGGAGAAGAGGGAGCTAAAAGTGTAAGTCTCCATCAGTCCATAGCTTCTCCATCAGCAAACCCTCAGTTGTGCCTCCTCATGATGACGCATGGCAACTGAGTTCCTCGAAGGCACATTGGTGAGTGCCTGTAGTGTCTTGTAGATAGTACACACTACTTTCACTGTACTTTGGTGGTAGAGGGAGTGAATGTTGGGGTGGTAATCAAGCAGGCGGCTTTATCCTGGGTGGTGTTTGTGTTTTTGGAGCTGCACTCATCCAGGCAAATGACTTGCGCCTTGTAGATGGTGCACAGATTTTGAAGAGTCAGGAGGTGAGTTCTTGATGCACAGGCCCATTAGAGTGTGGATACGTAATGGCAATCGCGAACCATACTTCCAGCTATGGCTGAAAAGTCCGACTGTCTTGTGGGTACCTCCTAGAGAGTTGAAGGATTTTAAAATATGGCATGGAATTGTGTCTAAATATGTCAGTTTTCCAGCAACTCTTGTAATCAAGTCTGTGCCAACTTAATTTTTTTATTCGTTCATGGGAGGTGGGCATCACAGGCTGAGCTAGTATTTTATTGCCCTTGAGGGGGCATTTTAAGAGACAGCCACATTGCTTTGATCTGGAGTCACATGTAGGCCAGACCAGGTAAGGGCGACAGACATTAGTGAACCAGATGGGTTTTAACAACAATCAACAATGGTTTCATGGTCATCATTAGACTTTTAATTCCAGATTTTAATTGAATTCAAATTTCACCATCTGCAGTGGCAGGATTTGAACCTGGATCCCCAGAACATTACTCTGGGCCTCTGGTTTACTAGTCCAGTGACAATACCACTACCCCACCGCCTCCCCAGTGTAGTTTTGCCATCTTTTGGACTCAATCAGGAAAGTCAAGAGAAGGTTCCTCACATTTGGATAGTCCCAAGTCTCAAAATTTTCCCAGGCTTGCCCCCTGGAGAGGTTTTGCTGCAAAGCTTGAGACAGTAGTTATGAGAGAGATACCCAAATTGATTGGCATAGCAAATGGATGCTGGGGGCTACCTCTGACAAAGGGCGGGATCACCATGACTGGTCAGCCACTGTCCACCTCATAGTTGGCAGCTTTTGACTCAGTGCTGACCCACCATGGTCCCTCTGCTTCATTGGGTGCTTGAAGCTCAAGAGTCTTAGCTCAACAAGTGGACAGAATCTATTGCACCAGGCAAACAAACCAAACAGAATGAAGGTGCCATCTCAAGTGACGAGCCCAGTCTTCTTGATCTGTCTTTATATGGCAAACCCGCCATCCCAGGGAATAGTCCAGTGACCTATTCATTCGCTCTACGGTAAGTTTATTCTCCCTGAGGTAAGGGGACCAAAACTGTCATGATACTCCAGTCGCACCAAGGCTCTTTCCAATGCAGTGAAACATCCTTGCTTCCATACTCGAATCCCCTTACAATGAAGGCCAAAATACCATTTGCCTTCCTAATTGATAGTTGCACTTGCATGCTAGAGTGTTGTGACTCATGAGGACACCCAGGTCCCTTTGAGCATCAACACTTCCCAACCTCTTATCATTCAAGAAAATCCTGTCTTTCTCTTTTCTTCTACCAAAGTGGATAACTTCACACTTATTCACATTATATTCAATCTGCCATGTTCTAGCCCATTCATTTAACCTTTTTAAAAAATTTTTTACCAATGAGTGTTTTTGCATAACAAAAATAGAAATACCGATAATAATTTAAAAAATAACAACATATCCCAAAGATTACAATGAAACTACTTACACAACAGAATTTTATTTTTTTTAAACAGAATAAGGCGGGTTTTGTCTCCATGCCCAACTCTCATTATATCAACAGTACCCCCACCTGAACACCCCCCCCCCCCCCCCCCCCCCCCCCGAGGATGCTGCTGCTGCTGCCACTGCTCCCCTAGAAAGTCAAGGAAAGGTTGCCACCGCCAGGAGAACCCCATCATGGACCCTCTCAAGGTGAACTTTATTCGCTCCAGGCTGAGGAACCCCGCCATATCACTAACCCAGGTCTCCACACCCGGGGGTTTTTGAGTCCACCACATTAGCAAGACCTGTGTCCGGGCTACCAGGGAGGCAAAGGCCAGTACCTCGGCCTCTTTCGCTTTCTGCACTCACAGATCCTCCGACGCCCCAAATATCGCTACTGTTGGACTCGCGTTCACCCGAGTGTCCAAAATCCTAGACATCACCCTCGCAAATCTCTGCCAGAATTATTTAAGCGCCGGGCATGCCCAAAACATATGGGCATGGTTCGCCGGACTCCCTGCACATCTTGGGCACCTGTCCTCCACCCCAAAAAACTTACTCATTCTTGCTGCCGTTATATGTGCCCGATGCACCACATTAAACTGAATTAAGCTGAGCCTGGCACATGATGAGGGGGAGTTCACCCTGCGCAGGGTGTCGGCCCACAGGCCCTCAACCCAGCTCCTCCTCCCACTTGCCCTTCAACTCGTCCACTGAGGCTTCCTCCACCTCCTGCAGCTCCTGATATATGTCCGACACCTTCCCCTCCCCTACCCAGATGGCAGACACCACCCTGTCCTGGATTCTACGCGGGGACAGCAGTGGAAATATCCCCACCTCTTTTCTAAGAAAGTCCCGAACCTGGAGGTACCTGAACGCATTCCCCGGGGGTAGGCCGAACTTCTGCATGCTAGGGAAAGTCCCATCTATAAACAGATCCCCCATCTCCCTAATACCTACCCTATACCAGCCTTGGTATCTCCCATCCAACCTACCCGGAGCAAATCTGTGGTTATTCCATATTGGGGTCCACACCGAGGCCCACTCCTCTCCCCTGTGTCTCCTTCACTGCCCCCAGATCCTCAATGTCGCCGTCACCACCGGACTAGTGGCGTATCGCGCTGGCGAGGACGGCAGTGGAGCTGTAACAAGTGCCCCTAGACTGGTGCCTCTACACGACGTCGCCCCCTCCTCCATCATCCATTTCCTGATCATGGCCACATTGGCCGCCCAGTAATAACTGCCGAAGTTCGCCGGACCAGTCCTCACCCCCCCCCCCTTTTCCCGGTTATGCTCCAAGAATACCCTTTTGACTCGTGGGGTTTTATTCGCCCACACAAATCTCGTCACAATCCTATTCACCCGCTTAAAGAAGGACTTGGGGATGAAAATGGGGAGGCACTGAAATACGAAGAGGAACCTGGGGAGAACTGTCATCTTCACAGTCTGCACCCGTCCCGCCAAGGAAAGCAGGAGCATATCCCACCTTTTAAACTCTCCCTCCATCTGCTCCACTAGCCGGGTTAAGTTGAGCCTGTGCAGGGCATCCCAGTTCCTGGCCACTTGTATTCCCAAGTACCGAAAGCTCCTCTCCACTATCCTGAGCGGGAGCTCCCTCAGTCTCTCCTCCTGGCCCCTACCGTGGACCACGAACAGCTCACTCTTCCCCACGTTCAACTTATACCCTGAGAACCTCCCGAAGTCCTCCAGGATCCGCATGACCTCCCCCATCCCCTCTAACGGGTCCGAAATATACAACAGGTCATCCGCGTAGAGGGATCACCCGGTGCTCCTCCCCTCCGCGCACCAGTCCCCTCCAATCCCCCGAAGCCCTGAGCGCAATGGCTCAATTGCCAGGGCAAAGAGCAACAGGGACAGGGGACACCCCTGTCTCGTCCCCCGATGCAGCCTGAAATATTCTGGGCTCAGCACCATGTTGCCTTCCCTATCCCTCACTCCCCCAATCTCTCTGGCCGACTCCCTCCTGCGCAGCTGGTGCGCCAGCATCCTACTCGCCTTCTCCCCATACTCATAAACTGCCCCCTTCATTTTCCTCAGCTGTGCCTCCGCCTTCCACGTGGACAGCAGGTCAAACTCCGCCTGTAATTTCCGGCGCTCGTTCAACAGCCCCCCCACTGGGGCCTCCGCGTACCTCCTGTCTACCCTGAGTATCTCTCCCACCAGTCTCTCCCTCTCTGCCCTCTCCTCTCTATGGGACCTATTGGAGATTAACTCTCCCCTAATGACTGCCTTCAGAGCCTCCCAAACCACTGCCACCGTCACCTCTCCGGTGTCATTCGCTCCCACATAATTCTCAGTACTCCTCCTTATCCGCCCGCACACCTCTTCGTCCACCGGCCGCCCCACATCCAGTCGCCAGAGAGGGCGCTGACCCCGTTCTGCCCCCAATCACAGGTCCACCCAGTGCGGGGCATGATCCAAGACCGCAATGGCCGAGTATTCTACCCCCTCCACCCTCGGGATTAACGCCCTACTCCACAAAGTTTTTTTCGCGAATAGACTTTATGGACATGGGAGAAAAAGGAAAACTCCTTCGTCCTTGGCCGCATAAACCTCCAGGGGTCCACTCCCCCCATCTGGCCCATGAACTCCCATAAGGCCCTGGCCGCCGCCGGCCTCTTTCCCGTTCTGGACTTGGAACGATCCAAGCTCGGATCAAAGACCGTATTAAAATCCCCTCCCATGATCAGGTGACTTATCTCCAAGTCCGGGATCCTACCCAACACGCGCCTCATAAAGTCCGCATCGTCCCAGTTCGGGGCATATACATTCACTAACACCATCCGGGCCCCCTGCAGCTTGCCACTCACCATTATATACCTGCCCCTCTTATCCACCACGATGCTCCCCGCCTCAAATGCCAGTCGTTTACTAACCAAAATAGCCACTCCTCTGATCTTTGAGTCTAACCCTGAGTGAAACACCTGTCCCACCCATCCTTTCCTTAGCCTCGTCTGGTCCGCGAGCTTTAAGTGCGTCTCTTGCAACATGGCCACGTCCACCTTCAACCCCTTTAAATGCGAGAATACGCGGGACCGCTTGACCGGCCCATTCAGGTGCCTTACGTTCCACGTGATCAGCCTGGTCGGGGGGGTAACCACCCCACCCACCCCCCCCCCCCCCCCATCCCACCGACTAGCCATCTCCCTTTTTCGGCCAACCGCGTGCCCCCGCCTCCCTCCTCCAGCTCTCCCCCCGGCGGCCCCCTCGCTCGACTCTCCATCCATACCACACACCTGGCTCCCCTTCAGTCAGCAAAGCATCACCCCTTCTCCCCCCCCCCCCCCCCCCAAACCCCCTCCCCCCTCTGCCAAGCATCCGTTTAGCTCTGGTTTCCCCCCATTGTGCTTCCGTGAGTCAGCTCAACGGTGCTGACCCCGGCCGCTCCCGCCTCTATATACCAACCCTTAACTTGTTGTCTCCTTCGGGCTGCCCTACCCCCCCCTCCCCCGCAGGGTAGAGGGGCAAACTCCATCTGGGACCTCCCCGGGCACCGGACAGCCCGTCCCGGATGTTTCCCACCCCCTAGTATCGCACACCTGGAAAACAAGCAAAACAAACAACAAAACCCCCAACTAAACTAGGGCAGACATGCCCATAAACTTATGCTTTACCCGCCGTCCTCCCTTCGGTCCCTCCCCACCCGCACATTTCACCCGCATACAGCAGTCCCTTAGTTCAGGTCCAGCTTCTCCTGCCTGATGAACGACCACGCCTCGCCCGGCATACCAAAATAGCGGTGCCTGTCCTGGTATGTTACCCACAGTCTCGCCAGGTGCAGGAGCCCAAACACCACCCTTTTACCGTGGAGGACCGCCTTCGCCCGGTTAAAACCTGCACGCCTCCTCGCCAGCTCAGCTCCCAGGTCTTGGTAAATTCGGATCTCGCCATTCTCCCACTTACTGCTCCGCTCTTTCTTCGCCCACCGCAGGACTCGCTCCCGGTCTGCCAAGCGCTGAAACCGTATCACCATCGCCCTCGGTGGCTCGTTTACCCTCGGCTTTCTGGCGAGAACCCTGTGCGCCCCATCCAGCTCCAAGGGCCGCGGGAAGGCCCCCGCGCCCATCAGCGTCCCCAACATTGTGGCCACGTACGTGCTCACGTCCGCCCCCTCCGCTCCTTCAGGAAGGCCCAGGATCCGCAGATTATGGCTCCGAGACCTGCACTCAAGGTCATCCAGCCTCTCCTGCCTTCTCTTATGGAGCGCCTCGTGCGCCTCCACTTTCACCGCCAGGCCCAGGATCTCGTCCTCGTTCTCCGCCACCTTCCTCCTCACCTCCTTGATCTCCTTCTCCTGCGCCTTCTGGGTCACCACAGTTCTCTCCATGGAGGCCAGCATCTCCGTTTTCAGCTCCATGAAGCTGTTTTTCAGGAGCTCCTGCCGTTCTCTGGCCCACTGGGCCCACACCTCCCGATCCTCTCTGGCCGCCATTTTGTCCTCCCGGACCTTCTCGACCTTCTTCCCCGGGGTCGCGCGTCTGCCGGCTCCGCTCCTGGTCCTCTCCATCCACCAGCAGGGGGGGGGGCTCTCCCACGTCTGGTCCCAAGCCGGTCCCTCCTGTTAACTGCCGCCGCCGCTCCTTTTAGCGGCCCGAAACACCGATCCCGGCGGGAGCTGCCGTCCGCGTGACCTAGCAGGTCATGCCCGCTACTGGAAGTCTCATTTAGCCTTTCTAAGTCTGCTTGAAGGGTCCTTACCGCCTCTTCACAACTTGCATTCCCACCTACTCGTGTGTTATCAGCAAATTTGGAAATATTATAATTGGACCCCACCTCCCAAAATCATTTATAGCCGTCATTTTCAAACTCTGGGTCGAGCCCTGCGGGCAGGTGTTGGGAGGGTCATAGAATTTACAGTGCAGGAGGAGGCCATTCGGCCCATCGAGTCTGCACTGGCCCTTACAAAGAGTACCCCTCTTAACATTTTTTGGACACTAAGGGCAATTTAGCATGGCCAATCCACCTAACCCGCCCATCTTTGGACTTTGAGAGGAAACCGGAGCACCCGGAGGAAACCCACGCAGACACGGGGAGAATGTGCAGACTCCGCACAGACAGTGACCCAAGCCGGGAATCGAACCTGGGACCCTGGAGCTGTGAAACAATTGTGCTAACCACTGTGCTACCGTGCTGCCCAAAGTCGAGAGAAGGTTCCTCACATTTATCGTGGAGTGATCAATCGTGGCATTCCTCATCATGGGAAGGGGAGCCCAATGGCCGCAACTGGCTTTTAAAAATGCCAGCCACAACCAGCTTTCAAGAATGCCGGACATTGCGTGCATGCGTGACCCTCAGCCGGAGCTAGTGGTGCGCAGGCCCGGACCCCAGCCAGGCAGACTGCCTCCTCCTGACGTTAGCGCGCTACCCCATGACCAGATTTTTTTTAAAGTCTCCTTACCTAAGGAGTCTTCTTGCCACCAGCGGCAGCAGAGAGCAGATCACGTGCCTCGTACACTGACGTCACCTGCTCTGGGTGTGAAATCACAGTAGAGATTCCCCCATTTTGTACCTTCCAGTAAGCTAGCAATAGGATTGTGTGAAGAACTGAAGATGGATCATTTTGTAACAAAAGGAAAAGAGGGCCAGAGACACAAACAGGCCAGGATCTCACAACTGAATCTGCTCGAGAGATCTTCTCGGGAGAGTCCATGGCAGACAAAGCAGTGCTGGTGTGAGCTGTATCCAGAGCTCCAGGGTCTCTGGTGATCAAACAAGAAGAAGCTGAAATCAGAAACAAAGCAGCATAAAGATTTCTTGAGTCATGGCATTCATTGTTAATTTTGCCAATGCAAATCCGGATGCAAAGCCCATGTGTGTTATATGCAGGTAAGTACTGGAAAATTAAAGTTTAAACCCCTCCAAACTTCAAAGGCATGTGAAGACTAAGTTGGAGGACAGACCTCTTGTTGTTTTTCAAAGGGTGCAGAGAGAACATAAGTCGTCAGCTGAAGCCGGAAGCAGAAATGTAACATTGAATGACAAAGCAAGTGAGATCGTGTGGACCAAGCAGGCTCACTTGTCGCATTAAAGGTAAGCATTAAGGGTGAGTTGTGAAGGTCAGCGGCCTGGGTCCCGAAGGTCAGCCAGTTGCTAAAAGTGGGTCCTGGTGGGGAAAGTTTGAAAAACACTGATTTACATAGTATTGTGAACAGTTGTGAATCTAGCACCGCCCACTAATTAACAGCCTATCCTGAGAATCATATTTTATTCCCACTCTGCTTTCTGTCTGCTAACCAATTCTCACACCATACAGCACACCATATTAACCCCCTAATTCCATGTTTTCTAAGTTTATTTACGAGCGTCCTGTATGAGAACTTAGCAAAAACCTTCTGAAAATCCAAATACACCACATCCATTGGTTCTCCTTTACTTTTTTTTTTGAAAACCTTTTATTGAAGGCATTTTTAATAGAGAGATATTCAAAAAAACCAACCGAGGCAGCACGGTGGTGCAGCGGTTAGCACTGCTGCCTCACGGCGCCGAGGTCCCAGGTTCGATCCCGGCTCTGGGTCACTGTCCGTGTGGAGTTTGCACATTCTCCCAGTGTTTGCGTGGGTTTCGCCCCCACAACCCAAAGATGTGCAGGCTAGGTGGATTGGACACGCTAAATTGCCCCTTAATTGGATAAAAATGAATCGGGTACTCTAAATTTTTTTTAAACGTGGCAATAGGTAACAAAACCCCTCCCTCCCTGCATCCCCCCCTCCTGCCCCGGTACCCGCCTCCCTTTTCCAATCTACTCCTTTATCAATGCTACAAGTAACATCCTCAAAAGACTCTGCAACAGGTTTATCAAATATGGTTTCCCTTTCATAAATCATGTTGACTAGCCATTGGTACCATTACTTTCCAAGTGTTCAGTTATCACACCCTTTAAACCATTTTCCCTACTACTGACGTCAAACAGGTCTGTAGTTCTCCAGTCACCCTCTCGGGAATGGGGTGAGATTTTCTCAAATCTCCAGTTTCTAGCACCTAACCTGGATCAAGGAGGATTGGAAGATTATGGCCAGTGCCTCGGCAACCTCCACCCCACCTGGGGGAACATCTCACCGAGTCCTGGTGACTTTAACAGCCAATCTAGCAAATTCATCTTAATCATAGAGTACCTTACGACACAAAAGGAACCCAGGCCACCACCTCGCAGAGTAATCGAGTCCGTCGCATTTGCCCGTCGCTCTGCAAGTTAATTTCTTTCAAGTGCCCATCCAATTTCCTTTTGAATTCATTGATTGTTTCCACTGCCATCACGCTACCTTTTTCAGCCCACAAGTTTCACTATGACTTGAGCAGCATCTTCCATTGTAAAGTCAGATGCAAAATGCTCATTTAGTACCGCTGCCTCAGTGCATAGATTCCCATGTGGTTCCCTAATTGGCCCCACTTCTCTTTTTGGAATCATAGAATCCCTACAGTGCCGAAGGGGGCCGTTCGGCCCATCGAGTCTGCACAGACCTTTCGAAAGACCACCCTACCCCAAGCCCACTTCCTCACCCCATTCCTGCAACCTCACCTTAAGGGGCAATTTAGCATGGCCAATCCACCTTCCCTGCACATCTTTGGGCTTTGGAAGGAAACCAGAGCAACGGAGGAAACCCACGCAGACACGGGGAGAATTTACAAATTCCACACAGGCACCGCATTTACCCAATGTCAGAATTGAACACAGTCCCTGGCGCTGTGAGGCAGCAGTGCTTGCCACCGTGCTGCCTCTTTCTATCACCATTTTACTTTCTGGATGCCCTTCGAAGCCTTTTGGAATCCTGTTTATGTTAGCTGCCAGCCTCTTATTAGGGTTCCATTATGTTAATGGTTTACTAAATAAAGATAAAATCGTACCAAGATTAATCTTTTACAAAGTCATTTAGAAAAATCTCAATGGTTTAAAATATTGTCTTGTTTGGGAGTAACATTGCCTCTGAAGGCAGTGGGATTAATTGGGAAGTCCGACCTTTTTAAATTGCACTCTTCAATTTAAAATGTATGTGTTGGCTCTCAGCCAGCTTGGGAATTCTAAAAACTATTCAGTCACTGGAGATGCTGTCTATTCTTTCCTTATGTGATAGATCAGTTTCAAGTTTGCTGTTTTATTATGCATCTAATCCATTTCAAAATGCTCTGTTAAGGTCAGTAACCACCCAAACTATCCAATTTACATTTTCTCTTTGCCCCACTGCACCCTAATAAGATGTATGCTATCTGAGTTTGGTGACCGATGGAGATAGGAGGCAGGTTGTGGTGTATATAATCATGAAGAGATACTTTGCTTCCTGATTGTTGGCTGGGCAACACGCGTGCAGGTAACCCTTACATCGCCCCCACTGCCAACACAGTTGCTACACTTGATACCTCCAGCCTGACATTCAGAAACCATTCCCTCTTGTGCACAGCCACCTGTAACACATCTCAGTGAGAGAACGTGGTGTAGGTGGGATACCAGGCAAACAGCATTTAAAGTTTTAAAAGTGACATCCTGCAATAAACATCAGGCTAAACGAAGCTGCTCGGGCACCCAGCTGGGGACATGAAGGAAGGATGAAAAATGCTGAGTGCAGACAGTGTGAAAGTGGCAGTCCGTGTTCGACCTTTTAACCAGGTGAGTGAGAGCTACAGGTGGTACTTAAATATTTCAAGTGATTGACAACTAAGTTATTAATGTACATACTGGCATGATTAAACTAAGGTTGGTTCCTAGTTATTGCGCATTTCATTTCTCTAGGTACTTTGCAGCCGAGGTTAAAGTAAGCCCTTGGTTTTTTTTAAATCCTTCTGTAATCATCAAAACCTTACAAGATCTCTGTACTCCTACAATTCGGACCTCTTGTGCATCTCCAATTTTAATCACCACTGCGGGTGACCAAACTGCCCTGGAGTTCCGCCCTGAAACTCTCTACTTGTCTGCCCTTCTTTAACACTTTCCTTAAAATCTACCAACTTTACCAAAGCCCTTGGTCGTCGATTCTAATATTTCCTTATGTTTTAGTCATTCATGGGATGTGAACTAGGGAGCCCAATATTTATTGCCCATCCTTAATTGCCCTTGTGTCAAAGTCAATATTTTTCCGCTTCTGTAGTAGAAAGATTCAACACACTCGTTAAGACAGAATAATAAGCTTTATTTTCGAAAACAACTGCATGCAGTAATGGCTGAAACTTGAAGTCAGAGAGCAGTCAACAAAACTGCTGAGTCTTTCACAAGTTGCGCACTTTCACGGAGAATTAGCTCAATATTTATACATTATCTTTATCAAGATTATGTGACAACAGTATGGTCAGGAGTTTGATCGGAAATACAAACGGAAGCAAAGACCAGACCATGTTTGGTCATATCATCATACCATTATTTAGTCCTCGGAGGGAACATTGAAAGGTCGGAATAGACTTGTTTCTTCCTGAACTTATCTTGTTTTAAATTCCTACGGCCCTGGGTTATGACGAGTTAGTTTTATCAGGAGTTGCCGAGGTCCGGTGTTTTGGAATGGCTCGACCTTCGCTGATCTTTTCAGACTTCAAGTTATGCAGAGTTGGCCTACGGCCATACTAGTCTGAAAATGGTTAGGGCAGCATTCTTTACCTGGGCCTGGTGAGCTGGAATGAGTAGTTTCAGTCTATCTTATATTGTATCAAACCTTTTGACCAGTCTTCCCATTGACCAGTTTTCCCATCATGCCATTACTTAATTCATACCATATCACATTCCCTCCTTTTGTCATATCATGACAACTAGTTCAATAGGTATATCCATGACTCGTTTGAAAATGCATTTACACAAGCAACCAAGCAATCCTATCCCTAGTAGAATTAGGAGTAGTAGAAGGAAGGCCTTTAAGATCCAATCAAATAATCCGTGACCCAACCATCCTAGCCAACCCAGCGGGTTATAGTCATGAAATTCACTGCCAATCTCTTGAATTTGAGCAGCCTGTCTCTTAATATGGTCGGCCAGGTTAGTGATATTTTCAGAGCCATCTGGAATATAAGTACAGCACTCCTGACCTATGATAGCGCACGCTCCTCCCTGCGAGGCTAACAGATAATCCAAAGCCAGTCGATTTTGTAATGCCACGGTCCGGACAGCTACTAGCTCAGCTGAGATCTCAGCCAGTGCCTGTCCAGCTTCCCTGGCTTCTGCTGCTGTTACATTCGCCAGCTGTTCCAATGCTGTTGCCATGTGGATCAGTTCGTCGGATGCCTTGCCCGCTCCGTACAAGGGAAAGGCCATCATAAAGAACTGTTCCATTTTAGAAATAGTCCTTTTTGCTCACGAGGGGGAGTGCTTAAGGGTGTGTAGGTGACGCATTTGAGGTACAACGTATCCCAAAAAGCAGGATGATGTCCAATCAATGGGGAGCCATGGATATGCTTTAGTGCCGCATATGAAATAGGTTCCATTATAGGCCGTAAAATCATCAGCTGATGTCATCCAGGGGATTGGGGATGTCTGTCCCCATGAAATGTTAGAGGTTATATTCCATACCCTGGACCAATCACAGTTAAACATGCCCTTGTTGGATATGCCTGGTACCGGTCCTTGCCAGTCAACTGTAAGGTTGCACATACTTTGCCCCATTAACTTTCCTTTCCCTGATTTATTAAAACACATGGAACCTTGAACATTATACGAGTGGACAGTGAGGGAGGGTGGAGTCAAGGCATGATTATAGGTAGGTTGATACGAAGCTGAAAATGTAGTCATGTCATAGCCAGCAGATCTCCATATTTCCATATCCACCCTATTTCCCCTGCTCCCTGTTTGATTTTGTCGTAAAATCCATTCAACCGTCTCTGCGATATGAAAGGGGAGGGATTGGAGAGGTATTCCTTCCCTCGAATGGACGGGGATGTGGGTACAAACCCAACACTTGCTTACATTCAATTTTTCGGCATAACGATATGACATATATAAATAGGTATTGGAAGGCAGGTCTCATTTAGGTCGTTTTTTTACTACCGAGTGGCCATTAAGGCTAAATAGTCCAGAGAGTCCAAAAATTATAATGAAGATCTTCATCCTGTGTTCTTGTCTGGGTTGGAGATTATCTTCTTGCAATCGGATAGATGTATCCAACTTGAACATCCTTCAAGCTTGACGGACGTCGGTGTAGTCAGCAGTACGAGGAAGGGTCCGCTCCAGCGTTGTCCTAGTTTCTTTCTGTCCCAGTTTTTCACCAACACGTGGTCTCCGGGTTTGATCACTGGATATCGAGGGACGGCTGTCCCTGCCATTACTGGGGGATGTGCCTGTTTTACCTGCGAGTGGAGAAACTTCAGAGAAAGTGTTAATTGCTTCAAATAGTTCTGCATTTGTTCCCCCATCACATGGAAGTCTACTCCATCTCGGGGTTTTACATGGGCATCCCAGGGAGTCCTCATTGGCCGACCATAGACTATCTCTGCAGCTGACAGTCCGGTCCGCGAATGGGGAGTCACTCGCATGTGAAACAGTGCCGAGGGTAATACTTTTAGCCAATTTAACCCAGTTTCTTCAGTTAATTTAGATAATTTTTCTTTTAAAGTCCCGTTGGCTCTTTCCACAATTCCTGCAGCCTGCGGGTGATGCGCGCAGTGCAGTTGCTGTTTAATTACGAGTGCTTCGCACAATTCAGTATTGATCTGAGCTACAAAATGTGGTCCATTGTCTGAGCTCACCATTTTGGGTACCCCAAAACGAGGAATGACTTCCGTTAACAACAACTTCACCACTGTATGTGCCGTACAATTAGTGGTGGGGAAGGCTTCAATCCATTTACTAAACACATCGATTATTACTAAACAATATTTATAGCACTGTGCTTTTGGCAATTCGATAAAATCAAGCTGTATACAGGCAAAAGGGTCATCTGGCAAGGGAGTGGTTCCTGGAGGGCATTTAATGCCTTTACCCTTATTATGTTTTATGCAAATAACGCATCGATCCAGCCGCGTTTGCGCTGCTGTATTCAAATCTGGGTGCCACCAAGTTTTCAGGAGTAGCTGTACCATTCCCTCCTTGGCAACATGGGTACAAGAATGCAAATAATCAATAAGTACCGGCAATAAAGAATTTGGAACACAAACTTGACCAATGGGAGTAAGCCAGAGGTCTTGTGTCAAGGAGTGTGAACACTCATTGACTTCCATAGTGTGCGCTCGGAATCAGAGGCGTCCCTCTGTAAATTTTGAACTTCAGCTATGTCTGGCATGCCCTTCGTTCCTAATGCAGGTACCTGGTTTAGAGCCTGATTAGCCCCACTGGGAACAATCAGAGAGGCTGATATAGCCGCAGCCTTAGCAGCCGAATCAGCATGGGCATTTCCTAATTGAACAGGAATGTCCCCCTTTCTGGGCGCAGCACATTTAATAATTGTCAATTGATGGGGAAGCTGAATACCATCGAGGAGATTTTTAACCCAAAGAGCATTTTGAATGGGAGCTCCTACAGAGGTGAGAAAGCCTCGCTGTTGCCAGAGGTGACCAAAATCGTGGGTCACGCCAAAGGCATACCTAGAATCAGTGTAAACATTAGTACTTTTATCTGTGGCCAAAATACATGCTCGAGTAAGGGCAAATAGCTCAGCTTTTTGTGCGGTGACAGGGGTCTCGAAGGCTGCTGCTTCCTGCACGTCAATGTCGGTTACCACGGCATATCCAGACTGCGGGATGCCAGTGAGAGAAATGGAGGTACTGCCATCAACATAAAAAATTAGATCTGGATTATCAATAGGCCGGTCCGTTAAATCCGGGCGAGGCGCGGTAAGGAAGTGATTCCGAAGCAAACAATCGTGTGGCGGGTCCGCAAGGTTACCGGGGGGCTGTTCGAAAACACAGCAGGATTTAAGGTGGAACAGTAATGAAAAGAGAGGTAGGGGTTTTGCAATAGTGAAACCTCATAGCGGCTCAAGCGGGCTTGAGTCAGATGCTGGGTTTGCTGAGACGTTAGGAGAGCCACAATAGAGTGCGAGGTATGCACTTGTACTGGCTGGTGAAGGGTCAGATTAGAGGCTGCCTGTGCTAACAAATGGACAGCCGTAAGAATTTGGGTGCAGGGAGGTAGACCGCAAGCTACAGGATCCAGTTTCGTAGAATAGTAGGCGACCGGGCGACGCCGGTCACCGTGTTCTTGTGTTAGCACACCAGTGGCACATTCATCAAGAACATTAACGTACAACTGAAAGGGTCTGTCATACATAGGTCGTCCTAGCGCTGGGGCGGTAGCCAGGGCGTTTTTGAGAGTAACAAAAGATTGTTTTGCTGAATCAGGAAGTTCAAACTTAAGAGGAGCATTTTGAGAGGAGTACGGAGTTAAATCTTTAGTACGGACAGTAACATTCGGAATCCACTGTCTGCAAAAGTTCACCAATCCTAAAAAAGCTCTCACCTGCCTGGGCGATGTAGGAAATGGGATCTGCAGTATAGGAGTAATGCGTTCCTGAGTAAGGAGCGATCCGTAGCACTTATTAGGACACCCAAAAATTTGACCTGCCGTTGGCCTTTATGAACTTTAGTGGGCGGGATCACATATCCCCATGAATGGAGACGGATGAGCAGGTAAACGGTGTCACGCTGGTTAGCGTTGAAGCCAGGGCTGGCAAGGAGTAAGTCATCAACATATTGGATGATGGTGGAGCCACCAGGAGTTGATAATGTCACTAACTGGGAGTGCAATGCTTGTGAGAAAAGGGTTGGAGAATGAATGAAGCCCTGTGGGAGCCTAGTCCAAGTGTATTGGTTGCCCTCAAATGTAAAGGCAAACAAATACTGTGATTCAGGGGCGAGGGGTATCGCAAAAAAGGCATGTTGTAAATCAACAAGGGTGAAAACAGTCGTTTCCGGTGGGACATTCCTAAGGATTGTCGCCGGGTTTGGGACAATAGGATGTAAGGGTTCCACTATCTGATTAATACGTCGGAGGTCTTGGACCAAACACCATTTGGATGGTCTTCCTATCTTAGGAACTGGAAGAATCGGGGTGTTACAGGGCGATTGGCATGGTACCACAATTCCCGTTGAAGGAACGATTGAATCATGACCGAGACTCCTTCTTCAGCCTCGGGGCGCAAAGGGTACTGTGAAATCGAGGGCAAGGGCATGTCAGGTTTAACTTTAATAACAACGGGAGGGACATTAGTGAGACCAACTTCATGTTTGGAGGCCGTCCATAAATCTGCGGGTAGTTCAGAAGTCGTTGATTGGACTGAACGATGGTGGTGCAGTGTGCCAATGAGGACAAATGGGCGTTGAAAATATTCTAAAGTGCCTGCGGGTAGAATTTGACTTCCATTAAAGAAAGGATCAGCTTGTCCTCATAGTGCAGCTGCCAGAAATCCCAAGGACTTGGCACTGTAGCCTTCGTTCACAGAAAGGGTCACGTGGGGTGACACAAGTCCCGACTGACGCCAGAGGCCATGGGGTAAATTGACAAGAAAGGCAAACCCTTCTTTTCCCTTAGCGAGGCCAATAAAGGAAATGGATTGTAGAGAACCGAGGGCGTCTTGGTAAATGCTCTCCAAATCAGGCGAGCATCCTGTATGATCGTAGCAAAGAGTGACATGTGGATCGGGAATATCTACGGGAGGTGAAAAGTGTGAGGGATCAAAATCAACTGACCACCACTGTGGAGTAGTGAAAAGGGGAAAATTTTGAAGCTGGGCCTGCGGGATAGCTGATATAGTAATGCCGTTATCAAGGCAAACAATTTCCACTTGCAAGGGACACAGCAAGTCACGTCCGGCCGGGTTGACACCGAGGACACGGGTAACTGTGAAAGGGATGCAACATTCCCGGCCCTCAAATTGAACAGAGAGCAGCTTCGTAAGCGGATAAACAGCACCTTCCCCCATGAAACCAGCAAGTTCCACATGCTTATCAGAGAGGGGAAAGCAATGTTTCTGAATTAATGTCCAATCTAGCGTAGAATGAGTCGCGCCGGTGTCAATCAGGAAGGGGATAGGCATGCCCTCTATGTAAATCGTAGCGGTGGGCTCGTCAGAGTGGACTGTTGAGAGGACCGGAAAGTTCGATCTGGCTAGTCAGTAGGGATTAGAGGTAGTAAAGGGTGTCTGCCAATGGGGTTGAAATCTACCTTGTCGCCGGGGTGCTGGACAATCCCTAGCGTAGTTGCCTGTACGTTGACAGTTGAAGCAAGTGACATTATATTTGGCAGGAGGACGATGTGGAGGAGCGCTGTCGAAATCCTCCATGTGCGGAGTGAAGGAATAAGGAGCCTGTGAGCGGTAACCAAATTCAGGAGGGTCCGTGCAATCTGGGCGATAGTAACGTGAATCTGTCTGAGAGTTCTGACCTTTAGGAGCTCTTCTTTGAGAGGGACGTTGGATGAATTCGGATTTAATTTTGAGCAAAGTGTCTTTGTAACAGGTCTCACGGTTGCGGCCATTGCTCCAATAATAAGACACAGCACGTTTCATTTGAGGTTTAGAATTGTCAGACCAGTCCATGTTATTAGTTTTAATACTGGATGCTACGCGGTCAGGTAAAACCTGCATTAATAGTGCATTAAATTGGGGAGACTGTGTGCCTGCATTGAAAGCAATGTCCCCGGAGTAAAGAGTGTACACGCCACAAAAGCGGTCAAAAAATTCTGGACAACCTTCCTTAGAAGTGGGGGTACATTCAAGGAGTTTGGCGATGTCAACGGGTTGAAGGAGAGCCCGTTTTAGTGCAGGGAACATTAAAGTACGCTGATCGTCCTCCGTTTGGTGTGCGGCGCTGAAGGCCGTCCACGTGTCCCCATGAAGTCCTAATTTATTTTTCCATCTTTCCCCTAATTCTGGGGGAAGGGACGAATAAATCAGTGAATATTGATCACGTGCGGTAGCACCGTACATGGTCGCAGTTCTCCTCAAAAACTCAGTGAACCCCTCTGGGTCCTCTTTGCAGGAGGGACATTGGGCCATGATCAAACATAGCTCATGGGGTTTAAAAGCCTGCCACACCTCAATGAATGGGTCGTCATTATCACCAGCGTGGGGGTTAATAACACTCCTAATGCGATAATTTGCGGGGTGAGGTGGTGGCGGAAAAGTTTCCTCCTCCTTAGGTTGGAGTGATAAATCAAGAAAAGCCTGATTAACAGAGGTGAAGGGTTGTTCCATATTAACGGCTTGCGTATGTGACCGAGTGCGTGTTGCTACGGGGGATGTGTTAGCAGGAGTTTCATTGGCAGTGGGACCATAAGGGGGAATCTGGACTTGGGACGGTGGAATTGTAGGATCGGGGTGTGCAAGATGAGGGTGGGGTCCAGGGTTTAAATCCTCCTCCTCTTCCGTATCGCCTGAATAGGGAAACATCGGCATGCCAGAGCAACTGGGAGGATCCTCCTTTCGTTTAATTTGATTGGCTAGCCCTCTTTGCCTATTGGTTGGAGATTTTTTATTTTCGCCTTGTTGTTTATGTTTTCTATCCCAAAGTTCACATTCCAATTTTAAAGTCTCCCAATTTTTTGCTTTACCATCCACACAATCATCAATCCCTTTTCTATGGGCGTTATCTCTCCAACTCATTAATAGTGATTGTTTGTGGCGCTTAGTGGAAGCCGGCGTTTCTCTGCCAAATAATTTTCTCAGCAGAAATGCAATTATCGTAGTTCCAAGTGCCCCCTAGTGGCCAAATATCGTTACCCAATTTATTGTTCAGCGCTGCAGATAATCTCCGTAAATTACGTTCTTGAGAAGGGTTTTCAGAACACATGAAAAATAGAGGGGAATTGCCCCCGGTTTTGTCTAAACTCTGTCCCATAATGTCAATAAAATGTGCCCCTGGCACATCCATGGTACCAAATCAAATTGCAGGGTCCCTGACCCAAACTGTATAAGAGGTCCCTGACCCAAACTGTATAAGAGGTCCCTAACCCAAACTTAAACCTGTAAAACAAGCAAGAGGCCCCTGACCTAAGGCTAACCACAATTGGGGTCCCTGATCCTAAGTACTCGACTAACAATTTAATAAGTACAATTTAGATTTGAGCACCGTCACCTGTTTAGTTACTTCCGTCAGGGATGAGGGGTCAAACCACCAATCCGAGAGAGAGAGAGACCAAGGTTAATCTTACCTTGTGCCGGCGTCTGTCTCTTTCCTCTGGGTCTGGCTCAATCGCTTCTTCAGTCCCCCACGGAATTCACTCAGGATATTGGTAACTGCTCACTTGCGCCAAAATGTCAAAGTCAATATTTTCCCGCTTCTGTAGTAGAAAGATTCAACACACTCGTTAAGACAGAATAATAAGCTTTATTTTTGCAAACAACTGCATGCAGTAATGGCTAAAACTTGAGAGAGCAGTCAACAAAACTGCTGATTCTTTCAAAAGTTGCGCGCTTTCGCGGCGAATTAGCTCAATATTTATACATTATCTTTATCAAGATTATGTGACAACAGTATGGTCAGGAGTTTGATCGGAAATACAAACGGAAGCAAAGACCAGACCATGTTTGGTCATATCACTCATACCATTATTTAGTCCTCGGAGGGAACATTGAAAGGTCAGAATAGACTTGTTTCTTCCTGAACTTATCTTGTTTTAAATTCCTACGGCCCTGGGTTATGACGAGTTAGTTTTATCAGGAGTTGCCGAGGTCCGGTGTTTTGGAATGGCTCGACCTTCGCTGATCTTTTCAGACTTCAAGTTATGCAGAGTTGGCCTACGGCCATACTAGTCTGAAAATGGTTAGGGCAGCATTCTTTACCTGGGCCTGGTGAGCTGGACTGAGTAGTTTCAGCCTTTCTTATATTGTATCAAACTTTTTGACCAGTCTTCCCATTGGCCAGTTTTCCCATCATGCCATTACTTAATTCATACCATAACACACTTGTTCAGAGAGCATTTAAGAGTCAACCACACTGCTGTGGGTCTGGAGTCACATGTAGGCCAAACCGGGTAAGGACAACAGATTTCCCCTCCTAAAGAGCATTAGTGAACCAGGTGGGTTTTTACAACAATCGGCAATGGTTTCATGGTCATCATTAGACGTTTAATTTCAGATTTCTATTGAATTCAAATTTCAACACCTGCCGAGGTGGGATTTGAACCCAGGTATCCAGAGTATTCTTACCCTGGGTCTCTGGATTACTTAGACCAGTGACAATACCACTATGCCACCGCCGCCTGCCCTATGATGATTATTAATCTGAACCGCATTGATTATTAATCTGAACCTATTTACACTGGAAACTGGAGGTGTGCTCTATTAATTTCCCCCACAACCCAAAGATGTGCAGGGTAGGTAAATTGGCCACGCTAAATTGCCCCTTAATTAGAAAATAAAGAATTGGGTACTCTAAATTTATGAAAGCAAATACTGCAGATGCTGGAAATCTGAAATAAAAACACCAAATGCTGGATAAACTAAGCAGGTCTGAGAGAAACAATGTTTTGAGTACAAATGACAGAGCAGAAGAGGGGTAGAAAGTGATAGATTATAGAGTTGGAGAGAGTGGGGAGGGGATAGAGTAGAGAGTTGGCGAGAGTGGGGGGAGGAGGGGAGCACAATAGAAGGTCAGGGATAGGTCAGAGTTGAGAAATTGAAAAAGAGGTCAATAGCACAGCAAAGGCCCTTCAGCCCATCACATCTGCGGCAGTCAAATACAACCTATTCATCCTCTGGGAGAAAGGTTATGCCTCACACCTCCTCTAAACCTCCTGCACACAATCCTCGTCAATAGCTTGAAACAACTTAACTGGAAAGGACATAATCTATTGTCCCAAGTAGGCTTACATTAACACTGCAATGAAGTTACTGTGAAAATCCCCGAGTCGCCACACTCGTCTGTTCGGGTACACAGAGGGAGAATTCAGAATGTCCAATTAACCTAACAGCACGTCTTTGGACTGTGGGAGGAAACCGGAGCACCCGGAGGAAACCCACGCCGACACTGGAAGAACAGCAGATTCCGCACAGACAGTGACCCAAGCCGACATCGAACCTGGGACCCTGGCGCTGTGAAGCAACAGTGCTAACCACTGTGCCATCGTGCCTAGGTATTCACAGCTGCATGAGTGATTGCTGCCACATTCTGAACTATGCCAATGCCATACAATTGGTTCACCCTGCAAAGGTAGCAGAGGGCACTACTGCTGGTGGCATTTGTACAACCAATGTATAGCTAGGCCTGACAGTGTCTCATATAGAGCACTGGACAGTAAGCAAGGATGTACCGACACTCGTCACTTAGCAAGCAAATAAATTACACTGATACCATATGCCATAGTATAAACCTGTTAAAAGAATATCTTTGATCTCAAGAAGTTAATAGAGCACACCCCAGTTTCCAGTGTAAATAGGTTCAGATTAATAATCAATGCGGTACCCTAGTCCTGTTAGAGTCCAATCCGCCCTTCAACACTTCAACCTTTTCGTGATCATAAGACATAGAAACAGAAGTAGGTCATTCAGCCTGCTCCACTATTCGATAAGATCATGACTGATCTGATATGATAATCCTCAATTCCACGTGGGTCTCACCTCCACAACCCAAAGATGTGCAGGGTACATAGAACATAGAAAAATACAGCACAGAACAGGCCCTTTGGCCCACGATGTTGTGCCGAACTTTTGTCCTAGATTAATCATAGATTATCATAGACTTTACAGTGCAGAAGGAGGCCATTCAGCCCATTGAGTCTGCACCAGCTCTTGGAAAGAGCACCCTACCCAAGGTCAACACCTCCACCCAACACTAAGGGCAATTTTGGACACTAAGGGCAATTTATCATGGCCAACCCACCTAACCTGCACATCTTTGGACTGGCCATGGTAGGTGGATTGGCCTGCTGAATTGCCCCTTAATTGCCAAAATTCCACTTTCCACATAAGTCTTGATTCCATTGCTGGTTAAAAATCTGTCTCTCGGGCAGCACGGTGGCGCAGTGATTAGCACTGCTGCCTCATGACACCGAGGTCCCAGGTTCAATCCCGGCTCTGGGTCACTGTCCATGTGGAGTTTGTACATTCTCGTGTTTGCGTGGGTTTCGCCCTCACAACCCAAAGATGTGCCGTGTAGGTGGATTGGCCATGCTAAATTGCCCCTTAATTGGAAAAAATGAATTGGGCACCCTAAACTTAAAAAAAAAAGAAGAAAGAAAATCTGTCTATCTCAGCCTTGAACATATGGATGTCGCAGTGGTTAGCACTGCTGCCTCACAGTATCCAAAGATGGTTAGGTTGCGGGGGTAGGGCAGGGGAGTGGGCCTAGGTGGGATTCTCTTTCACAGGGTTGACGCAGCCTCAATGGGCTGAATGGCTTACTTCTGCAATGAAGGGATTCTATGCTACTTAGTGGCCAGCTTCTACAGTTCTGCGGTAAAGAATTCCACAGATTCACTACCCTCTGAGGAAGAAATTCCCCCTCATCCCTGTGTTAAGTGCGCGATCCCTTACTCTAAGATTATGCACTCTGGTCCTAGACTCCCACAAGGGGAAACAACCTCTCAGCATCTACCTTGGGCACCATTATCCTAATCAAGATGCTAACCCACCTGGAAACCATATCACAGCATATCCCCTCACTCAGCAAAAGAAGGGGTTTCAAAATGACATGTCGCTGATATCTTTGTTGCTTCTAAGCTAGTGTTTTCACTGATAGATACGCCATATCCTTGTTAAGTAATCCATGTTCCCCAGACAGATAGCAGGGGCGTCATTCTCCGCCCCCCCAGAGGGTCGGAGAATGGCCGTTGGCCGCCGTGAATCCCGCCCCCGCCCCCGCCGAAGTCTCCGAAGGGAGAAAAGTCGGCGGGGCGTTAATGGCGCCGCTGCCGCGGAGAATATCACGGGTCTGCGCAAGGCAGCCGATTTTCGGCCTGCCGATATTCTCCCTTCCGGATGGGCCGAAGTCCCGTCGACGTGATGACCATTCACGTCGACGTAAATTAAACCTCCTTTTCATCGGCGTGACCCTGTGCTCCAGGTTCACGCCGACCAGCGTGGAGGTGAGTGACGGCCTGGGGGGTTGGCTCTGGGCAGGCGATGGCGTGGCCGCAGTCTGAATGCGTGAGGAGAGGTGTGTCTCGGGTTGTGTGTGTGTGTGTGCGGCGGGGGGGGGGGGGGGGGGGGGGTGGTTAGAGTGGGCTGGGCTCCGGGGGAGTGCCGGGAGGGGGTCCGTGCCGGGGAGGGGGATGGGGGGTCCGTGCCGGGGTGGAGGTTGGGGTCCGAGCCGGGGTGGAGGTTGGGGGGGGGGTCCGTGCTGGGGTGGAGGTTGGGGGTGGTCCGTGCCGTGCCGGGGTGGAGGTTGGGGGGGGGTCCGTGCTGGGGTGGAGGTTGGGGGGGGTCCGTGCCGTGCCGGGGTGGAGGTTGGGGGGGGTCCGTGCTGGGGTGGAAGTTGGGGGGGGTGTCCGTGCCGGGGTGGAGGTTGGGGGGGGTCCGTGCTGGGGTGGAGGTTGGGGGGGGGTCCGTGCCGTGCCGGGGTGGAGGTTGGGGGGGGGGTCCGTGCTGGGGTGGAGGTTGGGGGGGGTCCGTGCCGTGCCGGGGTGGAGGTTGGGGGGGGGTCCGTGCTGGGGTGGAGGTTGGGGGGGGTCCGTGCCAGGGTGGAGGTTGAGGGGTGTCCGTGCTGGGGTGGAGGTTGGGGGGGGTCCGTGCCGTGCCGGGGTGGAGGTTGGGGGTTGGGGAGGGGGTCCGTGCCGGGGTGGAGGTTGGGGGGGGTCCGTGCTGGGGTGGAGGTTGGGGGGGTGTCCGTGCCATGCCGGGGTGGAGGTTGGGAGGGTGGGGGTCCGTGCTGGGGTGGAGGTAGGGGGGGTCCGTGCCGTGCCGGGGTGGAGGTTGGGGGGGTTCCGTGCTGGGGTGGAGGTTGGGGGGGGGGTCCGTGCCGGGGTGGAAGTTGGGGGGTGTCCGTGCTGGGGTGGAGGTTGGGGGGGGTCCGTGCCGTGCCGGGGTGGAGGTTGGGGGTTGGGGGGGGGTCCGTGCTGGGGTGGAGGTTGGGGGGGGTCCGTGCCGTGCCGGGGTTGAGGTTGGGGGTTTGGGGGGGGGTCCGTGCCGGGGTGGAGGTTGGGGGGGGTCCGTGCTGGGGTGGAGGTTGGGGGGGGGTCCGTGCCGTGCCGGGGTGGAGGTTGGGGGGGGTCTGTGCTGGGGTGGAGGTTGGGGGGGGTCCGTGCCGAGGTGGAGGTTGGGGGTTGGGGGGGGGGTCCGTGCTGGGGTGGAGGTTGGGGGGGGGTCTGTGCTGGGGTGGAGGTTGGGGGGGGGTCCGTGCTGGGGTGGAGGTTGGGGGGGGTCCGTGCTGGGGTGGAGGTTGGGGGGGGTCCGTGCCGTGCCGGGGTGGAGGTTGGGGATTGGGGAGGGGGTCCGTGCTGGGGTGGAGGTTGGGGGGGGGTCCGTGCCGAGGAGGGGGATGGGAGGGCAAGTGAGTTGGTCCACCTGGCCAGGTGCCAGCCTCCAACAGTTGGACCCATGCGGTCCATGCCACCTGGCTGGGGGGAGGAGGGGATATGGGCAATGATGACATGTCGTCGTTCCCCTCCCCCCCACCAGGCCGTCATGTTTTCAGATCATCCAGCGATGTTGGCCGCCGTGGTGGCAGCCGCTCATGTCTATGTTGCCCTGGATGAGGAGGAGGAGGAGGAGGAGGAGGAGGAGCGTGCCAGAGAGGCGGCGCAGGCTGTCGCAGAGGGGCAGGCGGCAGCCGCCCAGGCTGGAGGGACACCTGACCGACAGGACGAGGAGGGGGAGGAGGACGTCGCGGCCCCACGGCAATGGAGGCACCCGAGGGCGCCCCGTGTGTACCGGCCCCGGCAGTCATACCAGGACCTCACGGACCGGGAATGCAGGAGGAGACTCCGGATGAGCCGGGAAACCGTGGCACACATCTGCCACCTGCTGGCACACCTGTCACCGCGTGGCACTGGCGGGGGACACCCTCTCCCCGTGTCCGTCAAGGTTACGGTGGCCCTGAACTTTTATGCAACGGGGTCATTCCAGGCACCGAGTGGGGACCTGTCCGGCATATCGCAGACATCGGTGCATCGGTGCATCCGGGCAGTGACAGATGCCCTATATGCCATGGCGCACCGCTACATCCGCTTCCCCGTGGACCGGGCCAGCCAAGATGCCCGGGCCGTGGGCTTCTCTGCCGCTGCCGGGTTCCCCATGGTCCAGGGCGCGATCGATGGGATGCACGTCGCCGTGCGGCCACCTGCAGATAACAGGGCCGTGTTCACTAATAGGAAGGGGACCTATTCGATGAACGTACAGGTGGTCTGCGACCACCGCATGATGATCCTGCACGTCTGCGCCCGTCACCCAGGCAGTGTACACGACTCATTCGTGTTGTCGCGGTCATCCATCCCCGGCATGTACGAGGGACGCCATCCCCGGCTGAGGGGCTGGTTGCTGGGCGACAGGGGCTACCCATTGCGATCGTGGCTGATGACGCCTATATGGAGGCCACGCAATGAGGCGGAGAACCGCTACAATGATGCCCATGTAGCGACAAGGGGAGTGATCGAGAGGTGCTTTGGCATGCTGAAGATGCGTTTCAGGTGCCTGGACCTCTCTGGGGGCGCCCTCCAGTATCGGTCAGATAGGGTCGGCCGCATCATTGTGGTGTGCTGCGTCCTGCACAACATAGCCCAGCAGAGGGGCAATGTGCCGCAGGCAGAGGAGGGTGGAGTGGAGGAGCAGCAGGAAGAGGCCCAGTCCTCTCCAGATGAGGGGGATGGGGCAATGGTCAGGGCAGACGGGGTAGACACAGGCGGGTGGCTGTCCACCGTTACCGGCTGGCCCAGCGGGCACGGGACAGACTGATAGACGCCCGCTTCACTGACTAGATGGGCGTGGGAATCGGGTAGTATGGCCACAGACCGCACACCATGGCAACAGCCGACCACCCACACCCCCCACCCATCCACCCACCCAGCACCCTCACCCCCCTCCCCATCCCCACCCACCCCAGCCGCATGCACACCACCCCCCCCCCCCCCCATTGCCGATCCACCTGTGGCACAACGGGCCGGGCTCACACAGTTGTGGGTGGACGCGTGTCTATCGCAGGCCATGGAGGATGATGACAACCCGCCCTGCGATGAGCTCCTGGCTCTACATCGTTGGACTATGTCTGACCCATGGCCACAGTACCACCATCCACCCGGACCATCCCTGCATGCGGCTGTGACACTGCAGCGCACGGTCCCGTCCTCTGCCCGGGGGATGTTGATGGCGGCCCAGGGGGAAGGGGGCAGACTCACCTGGGGCTGAGGTAAGACCACCCCTCACACACACACTTGCGCTCAACGTACATGACACCCCCGCACACTTTGGACAGAGCACAAAGGCAGCTTCTGTAGGTGTAACATTGACTTTAATAACCAAAGGAGTTCATGCACGTGCCCTAGCCCCTAAAACTCATCTGTGCCCTGCACCCGTGCCAACTTACTCAGTGTCTAATTGTTTGGCCTTACGGGCCCTTTGACTACGTCTACGTGGTTCCCCAGACGGTACAGCAGAACTGGAGGTGGACTCCTGTGATTCCTGCCCTCTGACACTGGATCCCTTTGGCGGCCGTTTCCTGGGGCGTCCTGGCCTAGATGGGCCAGGCTGCGGCCCGGGCGACTGGGATGGCGAGCTGCCAGCCTGTCCTGCCCGTTGCCCACCCGATGCACCTGGGACGGAAGGGGGGGAGTCCGAGGTGTCGCGGTGTACCGGGACCTCCCCTACAGAGGGAGCCGGGACGGACCACACCACCTCCTCCTCCCTCGGGGTGCCCGATGGCCCCCAGGCCTCTACATGGGTGGGGGATGCGAACGGACTGGCCATCCGACGCCCCCCCCCGACATCTGGCGCTGCCAGTCCTGGAGGCCCGTGCTGGTATCGACAGGGGTCTGCAGGTTTGCAGCCATGGAGCCCAGGGTGTTGGCAAACCCTGTCTGTGACAGTGCGACGCCGGCTCGCACATGGCCACTGGCGCCGATGCCCGACTGGGCCATGGCCTGCAGAGACTGGGCTATGTCGTTGAGCGCCTCTGCCATCTGGCGCTGGCACTGGCTCATGGCCTCCTGTGAGAGGGCAGCCATTTCCTGGGCCACAGACGCCGCCTGCACGGAAGGCCGCAGGCCTCGCAAACCGTTCCCCATGTCTGACACCGTCGCAACCATTGCCTCCACCGCGGACGCCACCCGTGCGGTGTCAGCCTGGGTGACACGCATGACCGGCACCACTCCCAGCTCCTGGACGCGGGTGGACTCCTCCACCTGCGACCGATGCCGCCGCAAGCCACCCGTCACCCTCTTCGCTCGTCTCCGGGTCGGTGGTTGCATCGGATCTATGTGTGGGTGTGGTAACTGCAGGAACCCGGGATCCATCTGGGCGGCAGATGTTCGCTTGGGCTGGGCTGCCCTCCGACCGCCCGGTCCCTCTGCTGCTCCTACCTCCACCTGCTGTACCAGGACGGCTGTGTTGTGCGCGCCAGTGAGTGTACCAGACGCCTCATCACTAAAGTGCCCAACCGTGGTGAGTGTTTCTGCGATGGTGGAGGGTGTTGGTGACAGCAGTGGTGTTGTGTCGTGCTCTTCGTCCCACTCTGAGTCCATGGCACTTTGGGGTGGGGGTTCGTCTCCACCCATCCACTCTGACTCACTGTCCGGTATTTCGTCTTCCTGGGTAGTGCTGTCCCGGGTAGGGGTGTCCTGGGTAGTGCTGTCCCGGGTAGGGGTTGTCCTGGGTAGTGGTGTCCTGGGTAGTGGTGTCCTGGGTAGTGGTGTCCTGGCTCGGATGTGACGGGGGCCTGTGGCTGCCCCCCTCATCGCTGGGTGGTCGCTCCAGCACGTGACGGGGGTGTCGTCTCCCTGTTGCTCCAGGTCTCTCCGTCTCCCGTGGTGTGCGAGGGGCATCCTGCGGGCGTCGCATGCTGTAGGGTCCGGGTCTCTCCGTCTCCCGTGGTCTCCGAGGGGCATCCTGCGGGCGTCGCATGCTGGAGGGTGCGGGTCTCTCCGTCTCCTGTGGTCTCCGAGGGGCATCCTGCGGGCGGTCTGCATCTGCGGGGATGGGTGCCTGGACGTTTGGTCCTGCGATACACAATGAAGCATGCATGGTTAGACATCAGGCAGTGATCAGGTGATACGGGGGAGGGGGATATAGGGGAGGGGGGATATGGGGATGGGCTGTCGGTGGCTCACTCACTAGTACGCCCCCGACCTCTGCATCAGCAACCTCCCGGTCCTCAGGTCCGCCAGCCAGTTCCAGGGCCCTTTCCTCGTGTACGGTCAGTGGCCTCTCATCAGCGGGCCCTCCTCCAGTCCTCACATGCTCCCTGTTGTTGTGTGCGCGCTTCTCCTGTGGGGGGGGGGCAGGGGTAAAAGTCAACAGTGTTAGGCAGGTATATGAATGCACGCCATCGGTTGCGCGTGCATTGCAGAGGTTAAGGTTAGGGCTGGATTCACTTGGGGATATGGGGGATATGGGGGAGGGGGGATATGGGGGATATGGGGGAGGGGGGATATGGGGGAGGGGGGATATGGGGGATATGGGGGAGGGGGGATATGGGGAAGGGGGGATATGGGGGATATGGGGGAGGGGGGATATGGGGGAGGGGGGATATGGGGAGGCGGGATATGGTGGATATGGGGGAGGGGGGATATGGGGGATATGGGGGAGGGGGGATATGGGGGAGGGGGGATATGGGGGAGGGGGAATATGGGGGAGGGGGGGATATGGGGGACATGGGGAGGGGGGATATGGGGGAGGGGGGATATGGGGGAGGGGGGGATATGGGGGAGGGGGGATATGGGGAGGGGGATATGGGGAGGGGGGGATATGGGGGAGGGGGGATATGGGGGAGGGGGGATATGGGGAGGGGGGATATGGGGGAGGGGGGATATGGGGGAGGGGGGATATGGGGGAGGGGGGATATGGGGGAGGGGGATATGGGGGAGGGGGGGATATGGGGAGGGGAGGATATGGGGGAGGCTCTTCCTGCCTGCTCTGACAAGGTCGTTCACCTTCTTGTGGCACTGGGTGCCTGTCCGTGGTGTCAGGGCCACAGCGGTGACGGCCTCTGCCACTTCCCTCCACAGACGCCGGCTGTGGCGTGGGGCAACTCTGCGGCCGTGCCCGGGGTACAGGGCCTCCCTCCTCTGCTCCACAGCGTCCAGGAGCGCCTCCACATCCCGTGACTCGAACCCCGGGGCTGAGCGACGGCCAGCCATCCAGTCGGGTGTTGCGGTCGGGTGTTCCGGTCGGGTGGGGGGGAGCAGCGCGGCCTTATGAGCCGTCACGCCGTGCAGCGCGTATGACGCTGCACGGCGTGAACCACTGCGCAAGCGCGGATCCCGTTACGTCGCTGCTAGCCCATTTCGGGCCGGAGACTATCGACCCATTTTTCCGACGTGACGCAAGTCGGATTTGCGCCGTTTTTTGCGCCGATCGGCGGACTTTCCGCCGATAACGGAGAATTTCGCCCCATATATTTGATAAGTGCCATTTAGTAAGCAATAGTTTTACCTTGTTGGAAGTAACTGCAATCCTTCAGCATTGATCTGTGAAAAAAATAAATCCCTCGTCGACACTTATTAGACTTCACCATTAAATTACTGCCGCAAAAATGTCTGTTAGAATCTAGTGTTTCATTGATGGCCATCTGCTCGACATGATATGAGCTTTAAAACCACAGCTGGTCCGTCAGCCACTTTAAACTCCTGCCAACCTTTCCCCTAACATTAGCGATCAGAGGATTGCTGTCTTAATCAGCTGGGAAATGACAACCGAGGAACACAAAGAAAGAACTACACATGGTGGTCATTCTGTTCTGGTTAACTGATGGATATAATCCCGCTCACATTAGCTCCAGTATCGGTAAAGCAGATGAGGCATTAAAGCAACCAACCACTGCCTCCTTATGTGTTAAAAGATCCACATGCCACTATTTTAAACAGGAGCAAGTTCTTTCCTAGTGTCCTGGCCGATATTTATCCATCAGTCAACATCATGAGAAACAGACTGTCTGGCCATCATCACGTTTCTGTCTTTGGGATCTTGCTCTGCGCAGATTTCCTAAATTGCAACAGTGACTGCGCTTCATAAGTGCCTCATTGGATGTAAAGTTCTCTGGGGCAGCCTTAAGCTTGAGAAAGATGCCACATTTAGACAAGTTCCTTCTATACTTTCCAGTAGAAATTACCATGCCCATTAAATTATTTCACCTCTGTCGGTTATTTTTCAGTAAATATAATTAATCCAGTTGTTTTGACCTGCATTATATTGTGTTTATTCTACTAGCCTAGTGGGTGTGTTTATTTTTTTTCAGCCTTGCTAGTTTAATGTACTTTGTTTTCTCACTTTATCTTCTGGGTTCCTGTGCATAGTATGTTATGTGATGTTCTCCACTGCCACAATGCCTGCCAATACCTACAGCCTACACTGGTATTCCTTAGGTCATGGCACATTGAGCTTACACTGGTGACATTATGGGATATCTTCCATCAGCTGTGTGTAGGGAATAATCTTCAATCTCTTCAACCTAAAGTACAGTAAGAAGTTTTACAATACCAGATTAAAATCCAACGGGTTTATTTGGAATCACTAGCTTTCGGAGTGTAGCCCCTTCATCAGGTGAGTTATCTGATGAAGGAGCTATGCTCCGAAAGCTTAGTGATTCCAAACAAACCTGTTGGACTTTAACCTGGTGTTGTAAGACTTTTTACTGTGCGCACCCCAGTCCAACGCCGGCATCTCCACATCATGGCTGCCTAAAGTAATCCAGGATGTTGCTCATGTACCATTGCAAATATTTTTACATTGACTCCTATCTGAATGACATTTCTTTTAAAACAAAGTGTCCCCCCCCCAACCCCATATCTTAACAGGTGGAGAAGGATGCAGGAAGCTGTTGCATTATCTCCATGGTTTTAAACAGCATCACAGTTTGCGATCCCAGAAATCGGAACAATGTGAAAAGCTTTACATTTGACCTGTCCTATTGGTCACACACTGCATTCATTAAAAACGAAGAGGGAATCCTGATTCCAGATGGACCTACTAGCAGATATGCAGACCAGGTAAGATCACACTGCTGCTTCTGGAAGGATCAGACCTTTATTATACAGACTCATGTTGGCCATATTTAGAGCACAAGATCAAGGCAGTCTCTTCATTTCAATATTGAGGAGATTTTGCATTATTTCAGGAGCAGATGGTGCACAGGAGTGTAAGGTTTTAGGCTATGAGGATAAAAAAGCCTCTGAATTAAAAACTCTATGCTCTGAATTCTTAACTTCTAACATAAGGATCCTAAGTTGTGCTTGACCTACAAGGTACAAATAACTAGTATTTATGAATCAAGTAGAATTTATTGAGCTAGATTTTACACATACGTAACACCAAACAGTGAAGACAACGTAGAAGCCTTCATCCATCAAGATCCTAAGATTCCTTGAGCGTTGCAGTGATGGGGGGACGGAGTGGGCATTGATGGGGGGAGCGGCAATTGATGGGGGAGCAGCTATTGAGGGGGGGGGGGGTTCGTGCAAGATGGCGCCCCGATCTCAGTGGAGCTGACCTTGCCAGCTTTATCAGGCCCCACCTGCCAGACTAACGTCATAAACCACGCCCACCAGATCGCAGCAGGGAGTTCTTGTCCTTGGAGTGGGTTCAGCACAGAATGATAGTGAGACTTAAAAAGGTTAAATTATGAGGACCGGTTTCATAAGCTAAGCTTGTATTCAGTCCCTTCTGAAGAAGAGACATACGGACTCGAAACGTTAATCTGTTTCGCTCTCCACAGATGCTGCCAGACCTTCTAGGTTTTTCCAGCCTTTTCTGTTCTTATTACTTGTATTCATCGCCTTGACTATATTGACTATAAATGGGCAATCTAATCGAGGTGTTTAAGATAATTAAAGGATTTAATTGGCTGGTTTGACTGGAACTATATCCTCTGATGGGAAAATACAGGACAAAGAGGACGCAGATGCACACACACACACACACCACTAAATTTTGTTTAACATTTGTTTTGTTAGAGAAGAGTGTTTGATGATCTTGGCCAAGAAATGTTGAAGAATGCATGGAAGGGATACAATGCTACGCTGTTGGCCTATGGTCAGACGGGCTCAGGAAAGAGTTACTCTATGATCGGTTATGGTCCCGACAGAGGGATAATCCCATTAACTTGTGACGAGTTGTTCCGAGCGATTAAACAAAATCAGGAACATGATAAACAGTACCAGGTAAGGATTCGTTATTCTCAGGAGAAATACTTGGAGGTTGGTAATGGGCAATGGGGTTGACGGGGTATCCTGTGGGTGCTTGTTGGAAGATAACAGCTTGGAGATGGATGGTGGTCACTTTGGAGGCTGGGAGCAAGTGTTTGTGGGCAATTGATGGAAGCAGATTACGTGTAAGCTATGGCTTCAAACACCGAAACGATGTTTATTCCGGCATTGCACATTATTTAGTGATGGTTAACTCTTCCAGCATGCTTCGCAAACAGGCTTTCTAGCTGTTTGTTTTTTAACAAATCATTAATGAATTCAGGAGGATAACAGAGGAAATCCAGCTGGCCAATCAGGTTTGGCTTTGGGGTGAAGGGCGTGTGTCCTGCGGAGATGTTTTGCAGGTTGGGCCCTTGCTCGTTGGCGTTTCGGAGAACGAGAGGTGATCCTGTTGAAACATCGAAGATTCTGAGGGAGTTTCACAGGGTATAGATGCTGAGAGGATATTTCTCCTTGTGCAGGAATTTAGAACCAGGACGCACAGTTTAACAGGGGTCTCCCATTTAAGACAGCAATGAGGAGGAATTTCTTCCCTCGGAGGGGCCAGAGTCTTTGGAATTCTCTTCCACAGAGAGCAGTGGAGGCTGAGTCATTGAATATAGGCCGAGTTTCAGATTTTTGATTGAAAAGGAAGTCGAGGGTTATGGGGAGAGGCAGGAAGTTGAGTTGAAGCCAAAATCAGATCATACTGAAGGATCAAGGGTCTGGATGGTTTACTCTTACTCCTATTTTTATGTTCTGATGTTCATATAGATTAAACCTGGTAGCTATCAATCATCAATCCTCCATTACAGGCTATTGACCAAGTGATGATTAATCTCCCCGTGAGCATTGTAGAGTACAAGCTGCCCCGCTTTGGGTGGGGGGGGGGGGGGGGGGGGGGATCTGCGGGTTGGTTCAAATGTTCCCGACTGCGACTTGGACTGTTGCTTGTACATACCTTTTCTAAATAAACCTTTCTTGACTTTCCTTTCTGGACTTTGTACGGACTTTAGGGGCAGCACAGTAGACAGTGGTTAGCACTGTGACTTCACAGCGCCAGGGTCCCAGGTTCGATTGCCCGCTGGGTCACTGTCTGTGCGAAGTGTGCACGTTCTCCCCGTGTCTGCGTGAGAACTAGATCATATAAACACAAATTAGGAGCACAATGTAGCCCCTCCAGCCTGCTCCGCGATTCAGTAAGATCATGGTTGATCTAATTGTGGCCTCAACTCCATACTCCAGGTTTGATTCCCGGCTTGGGTCACTGTGCGGAGTCTGCACGTTCTTCCCGTGTCTGTGTGGGTTTCCTCCAGGTGTCTGGCTTCCTCCCACAGTCCAAAGATATACAGGTTAGGTGGATTGGCCATTCTGAGTTATTGGCCATGCTAAATCGCCCTTAGTGTCCAAAAAGGTTCTGAATTGCCCCTTAGAGTCCAAGTTAGGAGAGGTTACTGGGTTACAAGGATAGGGTGGGGGAATTGACCTAGGTAGGGTGCTCCTTGGGAGGGACGGTGCAGACTCGATGGGCCGAATAGCCTCCTTCTGCACTGTAGGGATTCTGTGGATTCTATGGATACATTATAAACCAGACTTGATGGGCGGAATTCTTCGCCCCCCCCCCCAAGCCGGGTGGGAGAATCGCCGGGGTGCTGCGCGTGTCCCGCCACGCCACCCCGACATCCGCACGCAATTCTCCCACCCCCCCCAAACCGGCGCGGCGAGAATTACGGCTGGCCGCTGGGAGAATCGCTGCTCGCCGTTTGCAACGGGCGAGTGGCGATTCTCCGGCTCGGATGGGCCGAGCGGCCTGCCCAACACGACGGGTTCCCGCCGGCGCCGTCCACACCTGGTCGATTCTGGCGGGAACAGAGCGAGAACGCTGGGGGGGGGGGGGGGGGGGGGGGGGGGGCTGTGGGGGGGGGGGGGGGTTCCTGCACCGGGGGGGGCCTCAAATGGGGTCTGGCCCGCGATTGGTGCCCACCGATCGGCGGGCCGGCCTCTCTGAAGGAGGACCTCCTTTCCTCCGCTGCCCCGCAAAATCCATCCGACATCTTCTTGCGGGGCTGCCTCGGGGAGGACGGCAGCCGCGCATGCGCGGGTGACGTCATTTACGCAACGCCAAGGCCCAGCGTGTGTAAATGACGCAACGCCGCTCCTAGCCCCCTGGGGGTGGGAGAATAGGGGGCTAGGAGCGGGCTCCGACGCCGGAGTGAAACACTCCGGTTTTCACTCCGGCGTCGGCACTTCGACTCCCGATGGGAGAATTGCGCCCCACATTTCTGAATGACATCAAAGTATTAGTTCAATGTTAAAACCTGAAGCTTCTTGATTAACTCTTTAAGCGTTGCTGTGTTGGTCAGGGAGGAACATAGAACATACAGTGCAGAAGGAGGACATTTGGCCCATCGAGTCTGCACCGACCCACTTAAACACTCACTTCCACCCCAACCCAATAACCCCTCCTAACCTTTTTGGACACTAAGGGCAATTTATCATGGCCAATCCACCTAACCTGCACGTCTTTGGACTGTGGGAGGAAACCAGAGCACCCGGAGGAAACCCACGCAGACACGGGGAGAATGTACAGACCCCGCACAGACAGTGACCCAGCGGGGAATCGAACCTGGGACCCTGGCGCTGTGACGCTACGGTGCTATCCACTGTCTACTGTGCTGCCCCTGAGGTCCCGGACAAAGTCCAGAAAGGAAAGTCAAGAAAGGTTTATTTAGGAAGTTATGTACAAGCAACAGTCCAAATTGCAGCCGGGAATATTCTGGAAACCCAACTCCTACCTGGGCCGGGTTTTGTCCTGTGGAATGAACCAACCTGCAGATGGCCCCACCACCCCCCAGCGGGGCAGCTCGTACTCTACAAGGCTCACGGGGAGATTAATCGGGTAGTATCTGTGGGTGGGCCTCGTGGGGGGTTGTAACATTTGCACTCACATTTCCTGAGGAGATTCAAATCCTTATTGGAATTGGCTTGGGTTGGCCTAGTATTTACCTATTTATATTGATGGTAGAACGTAGCTATTGATTGGATTGTGATTAGCGCTGAAATGTCAGTCATTCTAGAATGCTAGAGAGGCTAATGATAACATGAGCAGATGTCTGCCCTATGAATATTGGATGATTGTGTTGAGTATAACATGGCATTAAAGTCCCAGCTTAATTTCTTTTCTTTTGCAGATTTATTTCAGCATGTTGGAAATCTACAATGAAAAGGTCATTTTTGCTTTCTACTGGAAGATATATGACATATTGTTCTCGCAATAGTATGATGAGAGTAGGTGTGGCACTGGGGGCAAGATGAAGTCATATCCTGAGGGGATAGGTTCAAAGATCTTTCCAGTGGGAAGTGATTCATTTTGGTAGGGAGAAGAAAGAGTAGCAATATAAATAAAAATGGTGCAATGAAAGAACAACACCACAAATGCTGGAAATCTGAAGTAAAAACAGAAAATGCTGAGACAGGGAGTTGGGGAGGGGAGGGTCTCAGGCGATATACAAGGAATTGATGGAGTGGGAAGGGGTCCCAATCGGGGAGGTGAAGAGGAAGAGTTAGAATCATAGAATTTACAGTGCAGAAGGAGGCCATTCGGCCCATCGAGTCTGCACCAGCTCTTGGAAAGAGCACCCCACCTAAGCCCACACCTCCACGCTATCCCCATTACCCAGTAACCCCACCCAACACTAAGGGCAATTTTGGACACTAAGGGCAATTTATCATTGGCCAATCCACCTACCCCACACATCTTTGGACTGTGGGAGGAAACCGGAGCACCCGGAGGAAACCCATGCACACACGGGGAGGACGTGCAGACTCCGCACAGACAGTGACCCAAGCCGGAATCGAACCTGGGACGCTGGAGCTGTGAAGCAATTGTGCTAACCACTATGCTACCATGCTGCCCAAAGGGGAAGGGAGTTGGAAGTTGGAATATGGGAAAAGGCTTTGAGGAGAATTAATTCATCCTCGTCGTGTGCCAGGCTTACCCTGATCCAGTTCAAGGTGGTTCATAGGGCTAATATGACTGCGGCCCGGATGAGTGGGTTTTTTGAAGAAGTGGAGGACAGGTGCGGACGCTGTGGGGGAAGCCCGGCGAATCATGTACATATGTTCCGGGTGTGTCTGAAGTTGAGGGGATTCTGGCAGAGATTTGCGGACATCATGTCAGAGGTCCTGGAAGGGAGGGTGACTCCGAGTCCAGAAATGGCAATATTTGGGGTATCGGAAGATCCAGGGGCCCAGGGGGGGAGGGAAGCCGATGTCCTGGCCGTCTCCTCCCTGGCGGCCTGGAGAAGGATTTTGCTGGGATGGAGGGACTCGGAGCCTCCAAAGTCAGGCGTGTGGGTTAGCGACACGGCAGGGATTCTCAGGCTGGAAAAGTTCACCTCGAGATGTGGCAGCTGTTCATCAACTTCTTTTAGGAAAATTGAACGTCAGCAGTAAGGGAGGGGGGGGGGGAGAGGAAAAGGGGGGGTGGAATTGGGAGGCATGGTAGTGTAAGACAAGGATAGGGTACTTAATATACGGGTAATCAGGAGATAGGGCACTCAGGTGAGGGAGTGGTAGGGCAGCTCGGTAGCGCAAGTGGCTAGCACTGTAGCTTCACAGCGCCAGGGTCCCAGGTTCGATTCCCGGCTTGGGTCACTGTCTGTGCGGAGTCTGCACATCCTCCCCGTGTGTGCGTGGGTTTCCTCCGGGTGCTCCGGTTTCCTCCCGCAGTCCAAAGATGTGCAGGTTAGGTGGACTGGCCTTGCTAAATTGCCCTTAATCCAAAAAAGGTTAGGAGGGATTATGGGGTTAGGGTGGAAGTGAGGGCTTAAGTGGGTCGGTGCAGACTCGATGGGCCGAATGGCCTCCTTCTGCACTGTATGTTCTATGTTATTTTAATGTTGTTGCGTGTGTCAGCCCTCTCGGTTGTTTAAGAAATGTTAAATTGTTAAAAACTGTGAAAATTACAAATGCTTCAATGAGATATTTTCTAAAACAAAGAAAGTGCTGGGACAACCCATCAGGCCTGTCAGCGTCAGTGGAGAGAGAAATGGAGGGAACGTTTTGAGTCTGTTTGACTCCGGCTCTGAGGAAGAGTTGACGGACTCGAAACATTGCGCAGGATTTTCCTGCCAACCCCACCAGTGGGATCGTCCGGTCCTGTCAAATGCGATCCCACGCTGCAGGTTCCCTGGTGGCGGAGGGTGTGAATAACGGGAAACCCCGTTGATCGTTGGGGGGGTGTCCAAAAGATCCCACCTCTAGCCAATAGTGGGTGCCTCCACTACCGCAAACACGCCATGGGGGGGAGGGGGGTGCTGAAAATCCCGCCCGTTAATTCTGTTCTTCTCTCAGCAGGTACTCCCGGACCTGCTGAGCTTTTTCAGCATTGTCTGCCATTTAACTAAAAATGGTACAAGTTTAAAGATTTTAACGTGGCTTCCAGGCTCCCTATGGGCAGAGGCAATGCACCGTATGTGACATTAACTACATTAAACTTAGGGCAGCACGGTGGTGCAGTGGTTAGCACTGCTGCCTCACGGCGCCGAGGTCCCAGGTTCGATCCCGGCTCTGGGTCACTGTCCGTGTGGAGTTTGCCTATTCTCCCCGTGGTTGCGTGGGTTTCGCCCCCACAACCCAAAAATGTGCAGGGTAGGTGGATTGAACACGCCAAATTGCCCCTTAATTGGAAAAAATGAATTGGGTACTCTAAATTTTTTAAAAAAACTATATTAAACTTTACTAAAAATATTTGCATTATAAGTAAAGCTCAACCTGTCTTGTCGGTTCCAGTAAAGTATATAACATAGTACCTGCCAACAATTACTCCAGTTAGTTTACAAAGAGGAGTTTTTGATTCACATTATTTCGGATGTGGGTGGACTGACCATGCTCATACAGGAGCAGGAGGGAAGATTGGGCACATCATTGATGCATTAGATGAACCTTCACAACCCAAGATTTGCATTGGTGGAAAAACCATCCTTTAAATGCGGTTTGTAATCGATAGAAAGGTTTTCCTTTCGACAAATATTGTTCTTAACCCCAAAATAGAAGATGAGAGTGAAGAAGGGCGTGACAAAGAGCATTGGCAAATAAAGAGCTGTTCTCTTTAAAATAAATACCAAAAGTGGTGAGAAATGATGTGAAAGAATAAAGTTGATTTAAATAGGGAGGAGAGACTTTAGAGACTACGAGGAAAATAAGGTTTGATCGAGCCAACCACAGTTGATGGGTTTACAAATTTCTTATTTTGGGAGTCACTTTTATGCTTTATTATTACAACTTAAAATAGCAAAGCTCCCAGTAATTTGGTTAATTGTTTATTCCTGTGATATTAGGGTTAAATTCCGTCTCGCCATGAATGAGTTGAAAATTAAATAAAACCTGCCTGTCGCAGGGAGATTGGAATTTCCTTTGTCACACCTGCAGTCGAAGGGTTAAAGGAGAGATGTACGGTCTATATATTTTGACCACATCTACAACTATCTGTCTCCTAGGTGATTGATTTGTTATCCAGGAGTAAACAGCCTGGAGGTCTAAAGGTGCGAGAAAGCCCTCAGCGGGGTTTCTATGTGGAAGATCTAAAGTCGGTGCCTTGTGAAAGCTACCAGCAGGTCGAACAGTTGCTGAAAGAAGGAAATAAGAAGAGGATCACAGCGTGCACCAATATCAATACCAGCAGCAGCCGGTCACACATGATCATCACCATCCGATTCAAACAGGTATCAGTCAGCGGGGCAAGGCTGTGACACCAAGACAGACAATTTCCTTAATCATTAACCGTTGTGAGTTGAAATAACTTCAGCCACGTTTACTATTATATAATACGGTGGCACAGTGGTTAGCACTGCTGCCTCATAGCTCCAGGGTCCCGGGTTCAATCCCAGCCTCGGGTCACTGTCTGTGCGGAGTCTGCACGTCCTCCCCGTGTGTGCGTGGGTTTCCTCCGGGTGCTCCGGTTTCCTCCCACAGTCCAAAGATGTGCAGGTTAGGTGGATTGGCCGCGCTAAATTGCCCTTAGTGTCCCTTAGTGTCCCGTTACTGGGTTATGGGGATAGGATGAAGAAGTGGGTTTAAGTAGGTTGCTCTTTCCAAGTGCCGGTGCAGATTTGATGGGCCGAATGGCCTCTTTCTGCACTGTAAATTCTATGATTCTAAGTAACCTGGACCTAAGCATACAGGACATAATTTCAAAGCTGGTAGATGGCTGGAAACTCAGGAATCTAACAGCGAGGAAGAAAGTAATAGATTTTGACGAGTAAAATGGGCAGACACAAGTCAGGTAAACATTAAGGCAGAGAAGTGCGAAGTGATTCGCTTTGGTCGGTAGAATGACGAGTGTGGTGATGTCATGGTTGTGTTGTAATTCACCGACTGACCACTAGGAGACTCATTAGTATATAAGTTAATGTTAGAGTCAGGTGAATCCTCAGACTGGCTGGAGGAAGCTGGAAGAGAGAGGTTGCTTGTGCATGAACATACTGTTATTCATCTGTTGTTTTGTATATAGTTTACCCACAGTTAATGTTAATAAATCATTTATAGCTTTAGCTACAAGTGTTCTTATAATATAAATCAGGCCATCCGACAAGAACATTACAAAGACAGGCAATATAAATAAAACGGTACAGGTTTAAAGCAGGTGCCTTTTAAAGAGGCTTCTATCATCCTTATCTCACATACAGAGGTATGGGATACAACTGTAAGAACGTTATACTAAAACATTCATTGAGAAACAAAACTTAGAATGGAACCCCTGCTAGAGTGTTGACGCTCACATCTGTGTAATAATAATAATCGCTTATTGTCACAAGTAGGCTTCAATGAAGTTACTGTGAAAAGCCCTTAGTCAGCACATTCCGGCGCCTGTTCGGGGAGGCCGGTACGGGAATTGAACCCGCGCTGCTGGCATTGTTCTGCATTACAAGCCAGCTGTTTATCTCACGGTGCTAAACCAGCCCCTAATATTCACAACTGTAGAACGAGTCACCTGAACAAATCAACAAATATGTAAAAGGAGCCATGCCCTTACCCCGGTGAGAGAGAAGCAACTCCTTCACAGACGATCAGAAGCGGCATGGTGGCACAGTTGGGAGGGAGGGGGGGGGGTGGCACGGTGGCACAGTGGTTAGCACTGCTGCCTTACAGCGCCTGGGACCAGGGTTCAATTCCGACCTTGGGTGACTGTGTGGAGTTTGTATATTCTCCCCGTGTCTGCGTGGGTTTCCTTCCGCAGTCCAAAGGTGGATTGGTCATGATAAATTGCCCCTTAGTGTCCAGGATGGGTGGACATGGGTAGAGTGCTCATTCGATGGGTCGGTGCAGACTCGATGGGCCGAATGGCCTCCTTCTGCACTGTAGGGATTCTATAAGGAAAAACATTGGAGCGGATTAAAAAATATAATTCTTATAAACAACAAAGTGCAGGGATAGAGCTTTCGATGAATTCACCTGGGGGTTGGAAATGTGTACGAGCCTGTGGAGGGGGCAGCATGCTGGTAAATTCAAGGGGAGCTGGATGGACATCTAGCCGAGAAGGGATCTTCCATAGGAGGTGTGAGGGTTTTTTTTCATTTTGTGTTTGGTCAGATTGAGGTGATACTTGAAGTGGAAAATATTGCAGGACTGTGTAGAAAACGCAGGGGAGTGGAACCAATCGGTTAACTCTTCCAGAGAGCTAACACAGGCACAATTGGCCAAATGACCTCCTCTGTTGTATAATTTAATGATCTTCTGGCCAGTCCTAGGAACCACACCTTTGGAAAGATAGCTGAGACCTTAGTAAGACCAGAGGAAATTTATTAGAATAATATCAGGACTGAAGACTTTTGTTTTATCGGCAGCCTAGAGAAACAGGTCAAAGCAGAAGATTAAAGCAGCGCCCTAACGGAGGAGAAAGAGGTGGTAGGGCCTGGACAGCTGAAGGCACTGTTGTCAAAGGCATCACAACAAAAGTCAGAGACATGCAAGAGATCCAAGTTGGAAGAGTGCAGAGATTGAGGAGGACTGGAGGAGATAGAGGGTGGGATAAGGCCTTATAGGGATTTGTAAGTAAGGGTGACAATTTTAGTTGCTGAACGTTTAAAAAAAAAATTCAGAGTACCCAATTATTATTTTTTTCCAATTAAGGGACAATTTAGCGTGGCCAATCTACCTACCCTGTGCATCTTTTTGGGTTGTGGGGGTGAGACCCAAATGGACACAGAGGGAATGTGCAAACTCCACATGGACAGTGACCCGTGGCTGGGATCGAACCCGGGTCCTCTGCACCGTGAGGCAGTAGGGGTAACCACTGCGCCACCATGCCGCCCTCAGGAGTGGCTGAACTCGGAACCAATGTAGGTTAGCAAGCACATGATCGCTGAATGTCATTTGGTGTGAGTTAAGATACAAGAAGCAGAGTTCTGGGTGAGTTCCATTTTATAGAGGGTGCAAGGAGGGAGGTCAGTCTGGACATATTGGAATAGTTGAGTCTGTTGAAAACTACTGATAGGCAAAAATTGGACATGTTCATCTAAGCAGGGACTTTGTATCCAATAGTACACTGTGTTTATTATGTTAATTAATGCTGCTGCTTTATTTCAAATGACATAAATTTTAGTTAATTAGGGGTGGGTTTAAAATAAGGATAAAAGGAGTTCACTGCCAAATACATCATTGTTCTTCTCAAAATGAGCTTCAGTAAACAAACAATGTCCTTTTTCTAAGAAAAAATATTCAATGTGTTATGGACACCTGGGGCGAAATTCTCCCCCAACGGCGGGATGTCCGCCGACTGGCGCCAAAGCCGGCGCCAATCAGACGGGCATCGCGCCGGCCCAAAGGTGCGGAAGGCTCCGCATCTTTGGCGGCCTAGCCCCAACATTGAGGGGCTAGGCCGACGCCGGAGGGATTTCCGCCCCGCCAGCTGGCGGAAATGGCGTTTGTTTCCCCGCCAGCTGGCGCGGAAATGCGGTGCATGCGCGGGAGCGTCAGCGGCCGCTGTCAGTTTCCCGCGCATGCGCAGTGGGGAGAGTCTCTTCCGCCTCCGCCATGGTGGAGGCCGTAGCGGAGGCGGAAGGGAAAGAGTGCCCCCATGGCACAGGCCCGCCCGCGGATCGGTGGGCCCCAATCGCGGGCCAGGCCACCGTGGGGGCACCCCCCGGGGTCAGATCGCCCCGCGCCCCCCCCCAGGACCCCGGAGCCCGCCCACGCCGCCTGGTCCCGTCGGTAAATACCAGGTTTGATTTACATTGGCGGGACAGGCAATTCCTGGGCGGGACTTCGGCCCATCCGGGCCGGAGAATCCAGCGGGGGGTCCCGCCAACCGGCGCGGCCGGATTCCCGCCCCCGCCCAATCTCCGGGAGCGGAGACTTCGGCGGGGCGGGGGCGGGATTCACGGCGGCCAACGGCCATTCTCCGACCCGGCGGGGGGTCGGAGAATGACGCCCCAACTGGTCAGCCATAACAATGGCTAAGAGAGTGAATCAGAGGCGTAACCTTTTAAAGGTTTAAGACGGTGCAGAAAGATCGATTTGTTCTGGCAGTGATAATATAAGAAATAAGGCTTGGTTATTTTATAAACATACTTCATTAAAACAAAAGAAAAGAAAACAATATTTAATCTCTTAAACCAACTCTACCCCTCACAGATTACATGTAGTTTCTTAACCTTAACACTAGTTCCCAACAAACAACACTTTTCATGAAAATACAGCTCTCATTCCACTTACACATAGAGGCGAAGAACCATTTCCCTCTGTGTTTTTGTTCATGACCTCTTTGAAGGCTGCTTACATCCTTCTCCCTTTCCCCATTCCAAATCGATTAATTCTCTCTCTCTCGCTCTCTCTCTCTCTGGTTCTCTCTCTCTTTCTCTCTCTTTCTCTTTCTTTCTCTCTCTCTCTCTTTCTCTCTCTCTCTTTCTCTCACTCTTTCTCTCTCTCTCTCAAAGCTCTGCTCAGCACTTCAAACAAAGGTCCTCCTCAGGGATATCCAGACTGGAACCTATTAACTGTAATTGGGCTGCTTGATTGCCCACTCCCGTTTACACAAAACACCATTAATTTTTTTTTTAAATTTAGGGTATCCAATTATTTTGTTTCCAATTAAGGGGCAATTTAACGTGGCCAATCACCTAACCTGCACATCTTTTGGGTTGTGGGGGTGAGACCCACGCAGACATGGAGAGAATGTGCAAACTCACCACAGACAGTGATCCGGGGCCATAATCGAACCTGGGTCCCCAGCGGCGTAGGCAGCAGTGCTAACCACTGCACCACCGTGCTGCCCCTAGAGCTATGCCATTCATATGCAAATACCTTCCATTGATGGACAAATGGGTTATCAGCCTCTCTAATAGGATAATGGTTTGTCAAACAAGGTTGTCCCGAATGACAATGGATCTTGTGTAGATCATCCAGGGCATCTTGTTAATGAGGTTAAGTCTGAATGGGACAAGGTAACTCAGACTGTGGGCATATCCCTCTGAGTCTGCTGCTAGCAATCTTTTCTTTCAGTTTGTTCAACCCCTAAATTGCCTGCTGGATTTTGGACCCCATTTCTCGACCCACGTTCCTAATATCTCCCTATCATAACAAATGGCATAGTTGATTAATTAGCCTGCTGACTGTGGCACGCAAATTGCTTATTCTGCTTGATGTGCTTTAACACAGGTATTTTTAAAAGACCACTTAACAAAACAGTCTGACATACATTTGGTGGATTTGGCTGGCAGCGAGAGGCAGAAAACCTCTGGTTCTGAGGGGGACCGGCTGAGAGAGGGGAGCGCCATCAATCTCAGCTTAACTACACTGGGCAACGTCATCAGGTGGGACAACACAGAAAACACTGCCAACTTGCCAGAGGTTGCTTTAACAGGCAAGATGCCACCTGGGCATCCTGGCAGTGCCACCTGGACACTTGGGCAGTGCCATCTGGGTGCCATCCTGGCACTGTCAGGGAGCCCAGCTAGCACTGCCAGGTTGTCAGTGCCAAGGTGCCCAGGTGGCATCTTGTCTGTGCCGGGGATTAGGCCCTTATGAAATGACCCCCTAATTGGTGAGGTGGGGTGTTGGGGGGTCCGGAAGCCACAGTGGGGGAAGGGGGGGGCTAAAGAATTGGCGCCATTTAAAAATGCTGCCCCAACCTCTTCCTGCCCAAGCGAACAGAGCTTATCAGTACAGAAAGAGTCGCCTTGGTGGGCGTTCCTCCCAAGGCCCAGAAATGAAGCAGGTCCCATTTAATGGGGCAGCACGGTAGCCTTGTGGGGGCAGCACGGTAGCCTTGTGGTTAGCACAATTGCTTCACAGCTCCAGGGTCCCAGGTTCGATTCCAGCTTGGGTCACTGTCTGTGCGGAGTCTGCACATCCTCCCCGTGTGTGCGTGGGTTTCATCCGGGTGCTCCGGTTTCCTCCCACAGTCCAAAGATGTGCACGTTAGGTGGATTGGCCATGATAAATTGCCCTTAGTGTCCAAAATTGCCCTTAGTGTTGGGTGGGGTTACTGGGTTATGGGGATAGGGTGTCGGTGTTGACCTTGGGTAGGGTGCTCTTTCCAAGAGCCGGTGCAGACCCGATGGGCCGAATGGCCTCCTTCTGCACTGTAAATTCTATGATAATCTATGATAATAGCGGGTTGTTCTGGAAACACACAGCAAAACGCCCCCGACACGGGACTCAATGTTGTCGGCCCTGGTGTTTTTAATTTACCTGATGTGTGGTGAAGACCCGCCCCTCCACCTCCTGTGTCCTCCCCGTAGTCAATCTTAATCCTTCACCCCACAAATAGATGTTTTACTTACTGGTACTTGAGTTTCAGACATATCCACACAAAGCATTTTATGAAACTAACCAAGGTTTTATTTATTCTGCATTTCTTCCTAGTGTCTTAGCAGAAATAGCCATGGGGAAGAAGGTGCTACATGTGCCATATAGGAACTCCACACTTACCAAACTACTGCAGTCAGCTCTGGGAGGCAACAGTAAGACTATGATGGTAAATGCTTAGTCAGCAAAAGGTACAATCTACTCCGACCTCTTTAGCAAAGCAAGTCTTTTGTTCTTTTCTCTTTCCTAGTTCCCACGCTAAGCCTTGCTAGCCTCTGCCTCACATTTTGTGACAGGCCTGCCAATGACACAGGTTGGATTTGCGAAGGGCTGCAGAGGAGGGCAAGGAGGGCCAATAATGTTTCTGTGTCCCAGCTGAGGCCCAAACGCGAGTGAGGGATGGAGACTGGCTGGTGGCCTCCTGACGGCAGAACGTCCAACTTCAGATGTTTGCCTGCCCTCATTAACCGAATGGGGCCCCATCTTGAGGTCGCTGCTTAATTGGCTACCTTCCCCCAAATTGTTCCCAAGGTCTATTCCAATCCCGGAACAGACCCCAACTGTTGTTAGGATACTGGACTGAATCCCCAATGTTTTATTTTAACTTTGTAAGACTGTGAGGAAAGTATACCTCGTTCCAGGAGTGATTTCAAGCTAAATAGGAATATGGTATATTAAAACAAACTTTATTATGAACACAGTATTAAAATACCTTTAACATCACACAAGAAAAATTGCTTATAATTACCCCGTAAACAATGCAAATCAGTACAGTGACACAATAACCCTTAACTGTTATCATTATTTCCACTCAAGCAAAAAACAAAACCATCTTCGGTCACAATCCACTTTTAAATACATATTTGCTGTAATGAGATGTCTCCGACCCTCCATTTTGAGAAAGAAAGATCTTTTGAGACTGCTTGAAAGAAAGAGACCTGACACCCTGTCAGAATAATGCAGAATCTCTGACTGTATTCATCAGGCACCTTCTCAGTTCACCTTGCAGTCAAAAACTAACTCTGAAAACCTCAACCCCTGACTGCTTCAACCCCCTGGTTCATCCCGTTAGCTACATCATCTTACTAAGCTGAACACAACGTCTCTAATTATCCTCTCCCCAGGGAGCCCTCTTAATATAAATAAAAGTCTATTCACCCAAACTTTTACAATGCTTTAATTACAGCTCTGGCTCCAAAATGTCGAGCTGTCTTTCAAACCAGGATTTTTAAAAACATGACTGCAGCGGTCAAACACACACTAACCCGGGCTTTTTAACCCTTACTGCGCCAAATACATATAATATAATATATCTGAAATTCATCAAAGGTCCTGCCACCAGCAGTTCCAGATTCATGACATGGCTGTGGCATTGGGATCAGAACCGTAGAGCAAAAAAAACAGTCCTATGTTTCTGATTGACTGTGTAGCCACCTAAAGTGGCCAAGTCCCGATTTAAAATGGCGAACGGCAAAGGCTGATGGGAAAATCAGCCAACAAGACAGAAGCCAGAGGCTGCAGGTTTGCTGTATATTTACCTCTGCAAAAACCAGACAACATCGATACCAGCGACCATCAGCATAACAAAGTAACAGCCATCTGCATACTGATGAGCAATCTCCGGGAACAATAAGTAACATTTTGGACACACAAAGCAAAGCCAGACTCCTTGGCGCCAGCAGGAGCCAACACAAAGGAGGTGAATGAGCACCTCAAGACCGCCCATCGATCAGGGAACCGCTCCAGTATTGGAGAAATTCGAACCAAGCGATTGGGACAAAGTCCAATCACTTGGGACCAGGTACAGGGTCCGCCCTGAAAGGCGGGAAGCCCCTGGGGACCATAAGAGTTAAGCCCCAAGTTTAAATCGCTCTCTTCAGCAGCTCTCTTCACCTCTTCGTCCTGCCCGGGTCACCCAGCAACACAAACCAACATTGACCGTGGCCGGTGCAGGGACTCCAGTGATCACCGAAACCAGTAAGTCTTAATTCAACGCTCGCTACGAGATAGGCGCTCCTAGCTACCAATCCGTACCAACTTCGAATCCCGCAGACTCAGAACCCGAACGAAAGGCCATTTGTTCCCCTGACCTGGTGGGCCACTTCAAAGTTAAGTATAAGTCTGATAGTTGTAGAAGTAGCTTAGACGTAGAATTTGTGCATGAGTGGCGATGACTGTGTATAATAAATGTGCTTTGATTAAATCTTACTAATCGGTGTATTGGGTTATTGATCATTACTCGGACTTGAACCTCGTGGCGGTATCATAAAGATACCTGGCGACTCGAGAGCAAAGGTAATATAACAGAGCAATTGAACCAAGGAGAAAATCAGCAACAACTGCACATTCAATCACCAAAATCCAGTGTTCAATTGTGTCTTCTTACATTTGTGCAGTAATGCACTGCAGGTACTGGTAATATCATAAGGTAGTCCCAGGCATTCATTAACCAAGAATATTTCAATGGTTTTCCCATTTTAATTTTATATATTGATTAAGTTATTTTGCACAGTGAGGGCCCCTAGTGATATCATGAGCATTCGCCATTTAAGTAAAATAAAAATCAGAAATGTCAAGGAGCTTTCAAATCAATCATTTTATTAAAAAATTTTTAGAACACCCAATCCATTTTTTCCAATTAAGGGACAATTTAGGGTGGCCAATCCACCTACCCTGCACATCTTTGGGTTGTGGGGGTGAAACCCACGTAAATACGGGGAGAATGTGCAAACTGCACATGGACAGTGACCCAGAGCCGCGATCGAACCTGGGACCTCGGCGCCGTGAGGCAGTAGGGCTAACCACTGCACCACCGTGCTCCCCTTCAAATCAATTATTATTCTGTTTACAAGTTTACAATAACATATCAGCATTGTCGGAAGGTTATCCCCACATGAGATGAAGCAGGTGGGGCTGCATTTACACCTCTCAGGGTGTTCCACTGTGACAGGCTCGGGATTCCTTCCGTATCGATACTTGGACATTGGCTTCATTCCCAGTTACCAATAAAATTCAAGATGGGAAGAAAACAATAAGGGTCGCTAATTAAACTGAGACATTTAAATATATAGTATGTTCTTCCCGGTGCATAAGGAGGCGGATCAGGAGGCACAGTGTATGAGTATAGTAGACAACATCACAAAAAGGTTTAGCTCACCATTTTAGATCCCAACATCACACATTATGTTATCAAATTGTGTCCTTAATACTTCTGCTTCCACTACAACTTATTCCAACCATTTACTTCATCTCATGTGGGTGAGCAAATGTTTCCTTTCATCAATTATAACTACTTTTCTGCTGTTGATTCCTTAATTCCCTTTTATTAGAATGATAGTTATTTTCATGCAGCGTTGTATCAGGTCATAGCACTAAAGCCAAGTGCTTCAGGCAATGAATTACGTTTGAGATGGAGCGACTGTTGTTCAGTTAGGCAAACAGCAAGCAAAGTCACTGCTCCGTCAATGCATCAGGGAACATGCATCATAATGCAGCATTCATTCGGTCTGTCTGGTTGTTTGCTTTTAAGATTTTTAGGCAGCACGGTAGCACAAGTGGATAGCACTGTGGCTTCACAGCACCAGGCTCCCAGGTTTGAGTCCCTGCTGGGTCACTGTCTGTGCGGAGTCTGCACGTTCTCCCCGTGTCTGCATGGGTTTCCTCCGGGTGCTCCGGTTTCCTCCCACAGTCCAAAGACGTGCAGGTTAGGTGGATTGGCCGTGATAAATTGATCTTAGTGACCAAAAAAGGTTAGGAGGGGTTATTGGGTTACGGGGATAGGGTGGAAGTGATAGCTTAAGTGGGTCGGTGCAGACTCGATGGGCCGAATGGCCTCATTCTGCACTGTATGTATGTTCTATGTTCTAAGATGCATTTCTAACCTATTGTCATCCGCACATAACACTGCTTTAATCAGAGTGAGGGCACAGATGCAACATTCAGGTTTTGACTGATAAGTGACACGTAATATTTGCACTACAAACGTGCCAGGCAATGACCATCTCCAACAAGAAAGAATCTAACCATTGTCCCTTGACTTTATATTACCAATCTTGTATCTCCCACGATCAAATTCTGGGGGTTCCCATTGACCAGAAACTGAACTGGACCAGCCATATGAATACTGAGCAGGTCAGAGGCTGGGAATTCTGCAGCGATTAATTCATCTGCCTCTCCAAAGCCTGTCCACCATCAACAAGGCACAAGTCAGGTATGTGATAGAATACTCTCCACTTGCCTGGATGAGTTCGGGTCCAACAACACTCAAGGAACTGACACCATCCAGGACAAAGCAGCCAGTTTGATTGGCACTCCATCCAGCTCCTCGCCCACCATGGCTCACTGGCAGCAGCCATGTGCACAAGATGCACTGCAGCAACTCACGGAAGCTCCTTTGACAGCACCTTCCAAACCCACGACCCCTACCATCTAGAAGAGAGCAGCAGATACCTGGGAACCCCACCACCTGGAGGTTCCCCTCCAAGTCACTCACCACACTGACTTGGAAATATATCACCATTCCTCCACTGTCGCTGGATCAAAATCCTGGAACTCCCTGCCTAACAGCACAGTGAATTCTGTGTCACATGGGCCATCATGGTTCAAGAAGGCAGCTCACTGGGCAGCACGGTGGCGCAATGGTTAGCACTGCTGCCTCACGGCGCCGAGGTCCCAGGTTCGATCCCGGCTCTGGGTCACTGTCCGTGTGGAGTTTGCACATTCTCCCCGTGTTTGCGTGGGTTTCACTCCCACAACCCAAAGATGTGCAGGGTAGGTGGATTGGCCACGCTAAATTGCCCCTTAACTGGAAAAAATTGAATTGGGTACTCTAAATTTATATGAAAAAAAGAAGGCAGCTGACCAACACCTCCTCAAGGGCAATTAGAGGTGTGCAATCTATTCTGGCCTTGACTGTGACACTCGCATCCCGTGAACGAATAAAAAAATACTCCATTCTAGAATAGAAGACATGGGAGAGGCTAGTGCGGAGCTGGGAACCAGTTTCAGTCCTGCCATTCCTTAACTGAGTATTGTCTTACAGATTGCAACAGTCAGTCCAGCTGATATCTGCTACGAGGAAACACTTTCAACATTACGCTACGCAGAAAGGTAAAAAATAATGTGAATTTTACAGGGGGTATGAAAGAGGAATTTCATTTGCATTCACATTTACTGATCTCAAAATGTCCCAAAACACCTTCCAGTCACTGAGGGACTGTCCAAGTGGAGTCGCTGTTGCCAAAGAACAAAGAACAAAGAAAGGTACAGCACAGGAACAGGCCCTTTGGCCCTCCAAGCCTGCACCGACCATGCTGCCCATCTAACCTAAAACCTTCTTCGCTTCCGGGGTCCGGATCTCTCTATTCCCATCCTATTCATGTATTTGTCAAGATGCCCCTTAAATATCACTATCGTACCTGCTTCCACCACCTCCTCCGGCAGCGAGTTCCAGGCACCCATTACCCTCTGTGTAAAAAAACTTCCCTCGCACATCTCCTCTAAACTTTGCCCCTCGCATCTTAAACCTATGCCCCCTAGTATTTCACCCTTTCACCATGGAAAAAGCTTCTGACTAGCCACTCTCTCTATGTCCCTCATCATTTTGGGAACTTCTATCAGGTCGCCCCTCAACCTCCATCGTTCCAGTGAGAACAAACCAAGTTTATCCACCCTCTCCTCAAAGCTAATACCCTCCATACCAGGCAACATTCTGGTGAACTGCTTTTGTATCCTCTCCAAAGCCTCCACATTCTAGCGTGGTGCAAGAATTGAACACTATTACTAAGGTTCTATACACCTACAGCATGACTTGCCAATTTGTATACTCAATGCCCTAGCCGATGAAGGCAAGCATGCCGTATGCCTTCTTCACTACCTTCTCCACCTGCATTGCCACTTAGGGGCTTAGGGGCTGGTTTAGCACGGGGCTAAATCGCTGGCTTTGAAAGCAGACTAAGGCAGGCCAGCAGCACGGTTCAATTCCCGTACCTGCCTCCCCGAACAGGCGCCGGAATGTGGCGACTAGGGGCTTTTCACAGTAACTTCATTTGAAGCCTACTTGTGACAATAAGCAATTTTCATTTTTTCATTACTTTCAGTGACCTGTGGACCTATACATCCAGATCGCTCTGCCTGTCAATACTGTTCAGGGTTCTGGCATTTACTGTATATTTCTCACCTGTATTAGACTTCCAAAATGCAATACCTCACATTTGTCCAGAATAAACTCCATCTGCCATCTCTCCGGCCAAGTCTCCAACTGATTTATATCCTGCTGTATCCTCTGACAATCTTCATCACTATCTGCAATTCCACCAACTTTGTGTCATCTGCTAACTTACTAATCAGACAAGTTGGGGGGGGTGGCACGGTGACGCAGTGGTTAGCACTGCTGCACATGGCGCTGAAGACCCAGATTCAATCCCGGCAACGGGTCACTGTCCGTGTGGAGTTTGCAAATTCTCCCCATGTCAGTGTGTGTCTCACCCCCACAAAATGTTGCAGGGTAGGTGGATTGGCCACACTAAATTCCCCCTTAATTGGAAAAAAAAGTATTGGGTACTCTAAATTTATTTAAAACAATAATCAGACCAGCTACCTTTCGCTCCAAATCATTTATATATACGACAAACAGCCAAGGTCCCAGCACTGATCCCTGCAGAACACCACTATCACAGCCCTTTATTCAGAAAAGCACCCTTCCACTGCTACTCTCTGCCTTCTATGACCTAGCCAGTTCTGTATCCATCTTGCCAGCTCACCTCTGATCCCATGTGACTTCACCTTCTGTACCAGTCTGCCATAAGGGACCTTGCCTTACTGAAGGCCATGTAGCCAACATCCACTGCCCTACTTTCATCAATCATCTTCGTTATTTCCTCAAAAAACTCTTATCAAGTTAGTGAGACACGACCTCCCCTTCACAAAACCGTGCTGCCTCTCGCTAATAAGTCCACTTGCTTCCAAATGGGAGTAAATCCTGTCTTGAAGAATCCGCTCCAGTAATTTCCCTACTACTGACATAAGGCTCACCAGCCTGTAGTTTCCTGGATTAATTATCCTTGCTACCCTTCTTAAACAAAGGAACAACACTGGCTATTCTCCAGTCCTCGGGGACCTCACCTGTAGCCAGGGAGGATACAAAGATTTCTGTCAAGCCCCAAGCAATTTCCTCCTTTGCCTCCCTCAGTATTCTGGGGTAAATCCCATCAGGCCTTGGGGACTTATCTCCCTTAATGTTTTTCAAAACGCCCAATTCCTCCTCCTTTTTAGTCTCAATGTGACACGTAGAAAATGTGATGTGGAATGCCGGCGTTGGACTGGGATGAGCACAGTAAGAAGTCTTACAACACCAGGTTAAAGTCCAACAGGTTTGTTTCAAACACTAACTTTCGGAGCAGGAAGGAGGAAGGAGCAGTGCTCCAAAAGCTAGTGTTTGAAACAAACCTGTTGGACTTTAACCTGGTGTTGGAAGACTTCTTACGTAGAAAATGTAGCAGCCAACTTACACATAACAATCAGCAATGTGATGACAAGTGGGTCTTCTCATTTTGGTCACATTGGAAGAATTGGCCAGAGCAGCAGGGAGAACTTTGCCACCCTACTTCCAAATAATGTTGTGGGACTTTTCCAATCCACTAGAAGGAGCAGATCGGATCTCAGTTTGAGCATTAGAAAAACATCGCACACCACTGCCTCATCGGCCAAGATAGCATGAGCAAGACCCAAGCCCATAGTGATCTAATTTTGTAGCAAGAGTGACCATGGCTGACGCATAGGCCAGCGAGTGGTCTGTGTATAAATGCATATTGAGCCAAGTAGCTAAATTACACGTGATTTTTAAAAAAAATAAACTTTTTCACAGAATATTTCTCGTGTTAAGTATTCTTCCTTTTTCCTTGTAACTTTCTTCTTCCCCTCCACCCTTTCCCTGTTGTCATGATATTCAGATAAACATCATGGTGCAAACACACATACACACTGATGGACAGATCAACGGACCAATCAACACACACGCAACATCACAGCCAACCACAAGCAAGAGCACACGCACTATAAAACGGGGAACACCACAGTTCCCGCTCATTCCAGCAGGAGACAGCTCAGGGCACAGAGCTCACAGCGTGCCACTCAGACATACACCATGTGCTGAGTGCCTCTCTAAGATAGTGTTCGGGCTGGGTCCACAGGTTAAAGGGTAAAGAACGAACCACAGTCATAAGTTTACAGATGTTGTTATTGATAGTAATAAAACAGAGTTGGACCATCTGCAACCGTGTTGGTTCGTCTGTATAGCGGAACACCCAACACGACACCTGTGGGCCTGATTGGCTGAAGCTGGGAGGGTAATGGGGCAGTGACAAAACCTACTTCCGGGAGTTTGTTTTCTGCTTTAATCTGTGGCAATCGGAATTTGTAAAAATAACTTTTAGGAAATGTTGTAATCACTTCCCTTCCTCCCCTTTTCCATTTTCATGGCTGAAGGACTAAGAATATCCAGAACAAGGCAGTGATAAATGAAAATCCAACAGAAAGACTCATATTGGAGCTGAGGGCAGAGAATGTCAAACTGAGATCAACGATCACCAAGATTAGGAAGTCTGGACAATGGGTAGAGGACGAAATGAGTGGGTATCTATGACTGATTGAGCAGAATGTAATTATTTTGTTTATTAAAGTTGATTTAAACTGCAGTCTTCTGCGATGCTCAAACACCTTTGAAAATTGAATGAGATTTAAAGAAATCATAAGCCCATTAGCTAAAAGCAACCACCAGACAGGGCCCGCTGTTTATTTTCCTGTTGCCTAGGTGTCGAAAGCAAGAGGAGGCGTTTTTGAAGGTTTGTGGGACTGGCACTGAACGATGGGTGTGATTTAAATGATGAGAACGTAGATCTTCTCGGGTAACAGGACACACTGACAAATTAATTAGCAAAGCTTCATAAATAGAGGTATTGAGTTGAGCACAATAAAGAGAGAGGTTATGCTGAACTTTTCAGCTAGAGTGTTGTGTCCAGTTGTGGTCACTACACTTTAGGAAAGATTTCAGAGTCTTTGAGTGCGTGCCGGTCCCAAGGTTAGCACAATTGCTTCACAGTGCCAGGGTCCCAGGTTCGATTCCCGGCTTGGGTCACTGTCTGTGCGCAGTCTGCACGTTTTCCCCGTGTCTGCGTGGGTTTCCTCCGGGTGAACAAAGAACAACAAAGAACAAAGAAAAGTACAGCACAGGAACAGGCCCTTCGGCCCTCCAAGCCTGCGCTGACCATGCTGCCCGTCTAAACTAAAATCTTCTACACTTCCGGGGTCCGTATCCCTCTATTCCCATCCTATTCATGTATTTGTCAAGATGCCCCTTAAACGTCACTATCGTCCCTGCTCCAGCAGCGAGTTCCAAGCACCCACTACCCTCTGTGTAAAAAACTTACCTCGTGCATTTAACCGGGTGCTCCGGTTTCCTCCCACAAGTTCCGAAAGACATGCAGTTAGGTGAATTGAACATTCTGAATTCTCACTCTGTGTACCCGAGCAGGCGCCGGAGTGTGGCGACTAGGGGTTTTTCACAGTAACTTCATTGTGGTGTTAATGTAAGCCTACTTGTGACAATAATAAAGATTATTATTATGAGAGATTCTCACCTCAGTATTAATTGGGATTGCTCTCGGAGATATAGGTGGATTGGCCATGATAAATTGCCCTTAGTGTCCACAATTGCCCTTAGTGTTGGGTTGGGTTACTGGGTTATGGGGATAGGGTGGAGGTGTGGACCTTGGGTAGGGTGCTCATTCCAAGGGCCGGTGCAGACTCGATGGGCCGAATGGCCTCCTTCTGCACTGTAAATTCTATGAAATCTATGAAATATAGACGTATACAAGATTATGGCACATTCGGGTGAGGTAGACAATGAAAAACTGCCTTTGAACTGATTGTACAAGGACTGGGGGACACAGATTTAAGATTTTGGGCAGCAGAGGAAGGGAAAGAGGGGTATGTGAGGAAGGACATTTTAACGCAGTGAGAGGTCATGCGCAGCTTTCGGAAGAATCTCCCCTTCCGTCCAAACCCGGACACTGTGTTCTCGGCTCCTTGAAGCACAAACCTCATTCCTCCTCCCCACGTTTAGGAGGTTTATTGCAAAAATCATGCTGTCCTTTTCTCACTAGAGGAGTTACGGCGTTCACTGGCTGAGAACGAGCTCCAGATGGCAGAGATCCAGACTTCGTGGGAGCAACGGCTCGCGAGAGCGCGGAAGGAATGGGAGCAGCAATATCAAACTGTAACACAGGTTAGAACGAGCAAAGCACCCCAGATCGTGCCTGTGCCCTCGAGTAGCAGAGTGACAGGAGAAAGGATAGGTCGGCCATTTGACCAGGATTTCCATCCAGCACAAAGCAAACATGTTGCAGATGCTGGAAGTCTGACAAGGAAATTGCTGGAAATACTCAGCTGGTCTTGCGGCATCTGTAGAGAGGGAAGGAGGGTTAACCGAAAGGTCACCAACCTAAACATTAACTCGGTTTTTCTCTCCGTGGATGCTGCCTTAACCACAGAGTGTTTCCAGAACCTTATGTTTATATTTCACCGGCGCAACCAATTAATGTTGGCGTTTCCGTCGTTGCCCATATCCCATGAATGGATAAAGCAAACAAAGTCTGTGGTGATATGCATCACTGTAAATACACAAGGGTTTAATGTAAATACACTACAACTAAGTAAACACTAGAGGGAGCACCAGAGACATCATGACATGCAGACATACAGCTAATGAACACACAGAATAGGACACAACCAATGGGCATTCAAGACACCCAGAGGGCAGCACGGTAGCATAGTGGTTAGCGCAATTGCTTCACAGCTCCAAGGTCCCAATTTAGATTCCCGGCTGGGTCACTGTCGATGCGGAGTCTGCACGTTCTCCCCGTGTGTGCGTGGGTTTCCTCCGGGTGCTCCGGTTTCCTCCCACAGTTCAAAGATGTGCAGGTTAGGTGGATTGGCCATGCTAAATTGCCAAAAAAGATTAGGTGGAGTTACTGGGTTATGGAGATAGGGTGGATGTGTGGGCTTAAGTCGGGTGCTCTTTCCAAGGGCCGGTGCAGACTCGATGGGCTGAATGGCCTCCTTCTGCACTGTAAATTCTATGATCTATGGATCAGTGTTTCTTATTATGAAACAAAATTACAACCTATCCCTTTACAATTGATGCAAATTCTTAAAAGTCCCTTTCAAACATTGTTAAAAACAATTAATTTTAAGGGAAGTGCAATTTTCTTTACTGTACTGCTTCCAGGTCAAAGATTGTCCCAGCGGTGGTGAGAAGCAATTCTTGAGCCACCCAGTCCTACGTTGCAGGTACATCCACAGTGCTGTAGGGAGGGGGTTTCCTCGCGGACACTCCAGCTCGGTTGCCGCTTCCCTCTCCTGAACCCTTGCTGTGAACGAAGGCTTGGGAGAGGAAGGCAAGAGTGAGGAAGCAAAGAAAGGAGTGAGAGGAGCTGCAAATGGAATGGATGGAGGGGAAGGGCATGGGGACGTGATGAGCAGGGTAGAGGTAGTACGCAAGAGAGAGATAGTGAACGGGTGTGAGGGGGTGAGGGGGAGGGAGGGGGTGAGCGGGAGGGAGGAGGTGAGCTGGAGGGAGGGGGTGAGCGGGAAAGGGGTTAACCAGGAGGGAAGGGATGAGTAGGATAGGGGGTGATGGGGGATGGGGTAAGAAGGACGGGATTGCAGGAGGGTGATGAGCAGGAGGAAAGGTGTGAGCAGGAGGGAGGGTGTCAGCAGGAGGGAGGATGTGAGCAGGAGGGAGGGTGTGAGCAGGAGGGAGTGTGTGAGCAGGAGGGAAGGTGTGAGCAGGAGGGAGGGTGTGAGCAGGAGGGAGGGTGTGAGCAGGAGGGAGGGTGTGAGCAGGAGGGAGGGTGTGAGCAGGAGGGAGGGTGTGAGCAGGAGGGAGGGTGTGAGCAGGAGGGAGGGTGTGAGCAGGAGGGAAGGTGTGAGCAGGAGGGAGGGTGTGAGCAGGAGGGAGGGTGTGAGCAGAAGGGAAGGGAAGAACGGGAGTGTGAGCAGGAGGGGTGAAAGGGAGCAGGTGTGAGCAGGAAGGAAAGTATGAGCAGGGGTGAGCGGGAGAAGTTGTGAGCTGGAGAGGGGGTGAGCAGGAGAGGGGGGGATGAGCGAGAGAGGGGGGGATGAGCGAGAGAGGGGGGGATGAGCGAGAGAGGGGGGATGAGCGAGAGAGAGGGGGTGATGAGCGGGAGAGGGGGGTGATGAGCGGGAGAGGGGGGATGAGCGTGAGAGGGGGTGAAAGGGGGAGGGGGTGATGAGCGGGAGAGGGGGTGAAAGGGGGAGAGGGTGAAGAGCGGGAGAGGGGGGGGGATGAGCGTGAGAGGGGGTGAGCGGGAGGGGAGGATGAGCGGGAGAGGGGGTGAGCGGGAGAGGGGGTGATGAGCGGGAAAGGAGGTGAGCTGGAAGGGTGATGAGCGGGAGAGGCGGTGAGCGGGAGGGGGTGAGCGGGAGGGGGAATGAGCGGGAGAGGGGGTGAGCGGGAGAGGGGGTGAGCGGGCGAGGGGGGATGAACGAGAGAGGGGGGGATGAGAGGGAGAGGGGGGTATGAGAGGGGGAGGGAGTGAGCGGGAGAGGGGGTGATGAGCGAGAGACGGGGTGAGCGGGAGAGAGGGTGATGAGCGAGAGAGGGGGTGATGAGCGGGAGAGGGGGGATGAGCGGGAGAGGGGGGATGAGCGGGAGAGGGGGTGAGCGGGAGAGGGGGTGATGAGCGAGAGAGGGGGTGATGAGCGGGAGAGGGGGTGATGAGCGAGAGAGGGGGTGAGCGGGAGAGGGGGTGATGAGCGAGAGAGGGGGTGATGAGCGGGAGAGGGGTTGATGAGCGAGAGAGGGGGTGATGAGCGGGAGAGGGGGTGAGCGGGAGAGGGGGTGATGAGCGAGAGAGGGGGTGATGAGCGGGAGAGGGGGTGATGAGCGAGAGAGGGGGTGAGCGGGAGAGGGGGTGATGAGCGAGAGAGGGGGTGATGAGCGGGAGAGGGGGTGAGCGGGAGGGGGAATGAGCGGGAGAGGGGGTGAGCGGGGGAGGGGGTGAGCGGGCGAGGGGGGATGAGCGAGAGAGGGGGTGATGAGCGGGAGAGGGGGTGATGAGCGAGAGAGGGGGTGAGCGGGAGAGGGGGTGATGAGCGAGAGAGGGGGTGATGAGCGGGAGAGGGGTTGATGAGCGAGAGAGGGGGTGATGAGCGAGAGAGGGGGTGATGAGCGGGAGAGGGGGTGAGCGGGAGAGGGGGGGATGAGCGGGAGAGGGGGGGATGAGCGGGAGAGGGGGGGATGAGCGGGAGAGGGGGGGATGAGTGAGAGAGGGGGTGATGAGCGAGAGAGGGGGTGATGAGCGGGCGAGGGGGTGAGCGGGAGAGGGGGGGTGAGCGGGAGAGAGGGGGGATGAGCGAGAGAGTGGGGGAATGAGCGAGAGAGGGGGGGATGAGCGAGAGAGAGGGGGTGAACGGGAGAGGGGGTTGAGCGAGAGACGGGGGGATGAGCGGGAGAGGGGGGGGTGAGAGGGGGAGGGAGTGAGCGGGAGAGGGGGTGATGAGCGAGAGAGGGGGTGAGCGGGAGAGAGGGTGATGAGCGAGAGAGGGGATGATGAGCGGGAGAGGGGGGATGAGCGGGAGAGGGGGGGATGAGCGGGAGAGGGGGGGATGAGCGAGAGAGGGGGTGATGAGCGAGAGAGTGGGTGATGAGCGGGCGAGGGGGTGAGCGGGAGAGGGGGGCATGAGCGGGAGAGGGGGGGATGAGTGGGAGAGGGGGGGATGAGCGAGAGAGGGTGTGAGCGGGAGAGGAGGTGATGAGCGAGAGAGGTGGTGATGAGCGGGAGAGGGGGTGATGAGCGGGAGAGGGGGGGATGAGCGAGGGAGGGGGCGATGAGCGGGAGAGGGGGTGAGCGTGAGAGAGGGGGGATGAGCGAGAGAGAGGGGCGATGAGCAAGAGAGGGGGTGAGCGGTAGAGGGGGTGAGCGGGAGAGGGGGTGATGAGCGGGAGACGGGGTGATGAGCGATAGAAGGGGTGATGAGCGAGAGAGGGGGAGATGAGCGGAAGAGGGGGTGAGCGGGAGAGGGGGGGATGAGCGAGAGAGGGGGGACTGAGCGAGAGGGGGGGGATGAGCGAGAGAGGGGGGATGAGCGAGAGAGGGGGGGATGAGCGAGAGAGAGGGGGTGAGCGGGAGAGGGGGTGAGCGGGAGAGGGGGTGAGTGGGAGAGAGGGGGGATGAGCGGGAGAGGGGGTGAGTGGGAGAGCGGGTGAGCGGGAGAGGGGGGATGAGCGGGAGAGGGGGGGATGAGTGGAAGAGGGGTGATGAGCGGGAGAGGAAATGAGCGGGAGAGGGGATGAGCGGGAGAGGGGGATGAGCGGGAGTGGGAATGAGCGGGAGAGGGGGTGTGCGGGAGAGGGGATGGGCGGGAGAGGGGGTGAGCGGGAGAGGGGGTGATATGCAGGAGAGAGGGTGAGCGGGAGAGGGGGGATGAGCGGGAGAGGAGCGGGAGAGGGGGATGAGCGGGAGAGGGGGTGAGCAGGAGAGGGGGGATGAGCGGGAGAGGGGGGGATGAGCGGGAGAGGGGGATGAGCGGGAGTGGGAATGAGCTGGAGACGGGGTGAGCAGGAGAGGGCATGTGCGGGAGAGGGGATGAGCGGGAGTGGGAATGAGCGGGAGGGAGGGGATGATTGGGAGGGGGGGGATGAGCGGGAGAGGGGGTGAAAGGGGGAGGGGGTGATGAGTGGGATAGGGGGTGATGAGCGGGATAGGGGGTGATGAGCGGGAGAGGGGGGTGAGCGGGAGAGGGGGTCAGCGGGAGAGGGGGTGAGCAGGAGAGTGGGTGATGAGCGGGAGAGGGGGTGAGCGGGAGGGGGGGATGAGCGGGAGAGGGGGTGAGCGGGAGGGGGGATGAGCAGGAGAGGGGGTGAGCGGGAGAGGGTGTGAGCGGGAGAGGGGGTGAGCAGGAGATGGGGTGAGCGGGAGAGGGGGTGAGCGGGAGGGGGGAATGAGCCGGAGAGGGGGTGAGCGGGAGAGGGGGTCAGCGGGAGAGGGGGTGATGAGCGGGAGAGGGGGTGAGCGGGAGGGGCGGGTGAGCGGGAGAGGGGGTGAGCGGGAGTGCTGATGGGCGGGAGAGGGGGGATGAGCGGGAGAGGGGTTAACCAGGAGGGAAGGGATGAGTAGGATAGGGGAGGATGGGGTAAGAAGGACAGGGGACGACAGGAGGGTGATGAGCAGGAGGGAGGTTGTGAGCAGGAGGGAGGGTGTGAGCAGGAGGGAAGGTGTGAGCAGGAGGGAGGGTGTGAGCAGGAGGGAGGGTGTGAGCAGGAGGGAGGGTGTGAGCAGGAGGGAGGGTGTGAGCAGGAGGGAAGGTGTAAGCAGGAGGGAAGGGATGAACGGGAGTGTGAGCAGGAGGGGTGAACGGGAGCAGGTGTGAGCATGAAGGAAAGTGTGAGCAGGAAGGAAGGGCTGGGCGGGAAAAGTTGTGAGCTGGAGAGGGGGTGAGCAGGAGAGGGTGGGATGAGCGAGAGAGGGGGTGATGAGCGGGCGAGGGAGTGAGCGGGAGAGGGGGTGAGCAGGAGAGGGGGTGAGTGGGAGAGGGGATGATGAGCGGGCGAGGGGGTGAGCATGAGAGGGGATGATGAGCGGGCGAGGGGGTGAGCGGGAGAGGGGGGGGAGCGGGTGAGCGGGTAAGCGGGAGAGGGGGGGGAGCGGGAGAGGGGGTGAGCGGGAGAGGGGGTGATGAGCGGGCGAGGGGGTGAGCGGGAGAGGGGGGGAGTGGGAGAGGGGGTGAGCGGGAGAGGGGGGGAGCGGGAGAGGGGGTGAGCGGGAGAGGGGTTGATGAGCGGGTGAGGGGGTGAGCGGGAGTGGGGGGGAGCGGGTGAGGGGGGAGCAGGCGGGTTGGCGAATGGGCCACGATGATAGCCTGCAGGTCGCAAAGTGACTACAGCTGTTCTAGGTGGTAGGCATTTGATGTGTTGGGTGCTCTGGATCCGTGGAACACATACAGGCCACCAACATTTAAAATAGTGCAACAGCTATGCCTGTCCTAACCAACCTATGCACTCAGCACATGGTGAAGATCTGTGCTGTAAGCTGTAAGCTCTGTCCTTCTAGGAGGCTGCATCCCGAATCAGCGGGAACTCTGATGCCCCCTGTCTTTATAGTGCGTGTGCTCTAACTGGTGATTGGCTGCGGTGTTGTGTGTGTTGATTGGTCCCACTGTGTGTCCATCAGTGTGTGTCTGCACCATGATATACTGGTGTACATTATGACAGCGTTCAGGGCTGGAAGATGTTAAATATAATGGAAAACATCACTGATCATTTGAAAAATTTGTTTTCCAGGAAAGGCAGATGATCCAAATGTTCCCCCATCTGTCAAATGTCAATGTGGACCCACAGCTCTCTGCCTTTGTCAAGCTCTTCATCCAAGACGGTACTGACCTCTCACCCTGCCTCGCTGTGTTCAGAGTCTGAGTTTTACTAACTGCCCTTTCAAACTGTTCTTTCCATCTCCACCTGGATTAGAGGCAACGCACTTTCCAATTTAAAACTATTTGATTTGTTTCAACAGCTAGAATATCTGAGTGTTTTAAACTTGGAAAGGAAAATAAAGAAGAATCTAATTTATTTCATGAGCTGCCTTCCAGTTATACAGATTGATACAGATGAGGAATCCTCTTTCCTGGCCTTCTATTTATCTGAAGCGTTTCTCTTCCACCATCTTTGCTTCTGTCATTTAATCATTCCTCCCTCTAACTCTCATAGAAACCATCTCTCCTTTCTGTTATTTTTAAAGCTTCCCTTATCCTCAGCTCATCAGTTGCTTAACAGACTTTCACCTTCCAGCTGTGATGATCCTTGAAACATTAGCCCCGATTTACGAGGAGGCAGAGAGGGAGCGGAGATTGACCTGTAGTGACGTGCGGGGGTGGGAGGGGAGGGGGTACCCGTAAACGTGGGGAGCACGGAAAGCCCCGCCAAACCCAACTTCATTTGAAATGGAGAATAGAGGTGGGAAGTCCTGTGGGAATCGGATAGGCAGGGGAGGACCCCGAATGGAAATATAACACATCAGACCAGTATTCATATTATCCCGTTATACCGTTTTTCTCCCCTACTCGGGAGTGGGGGAAGGGGACACGTTGGGAAGTGGGTTTCCCAACTAATTACCGCGCGTTGCACCTCCTGCTCCTCCTGGCCCTCAGGCGGTGCTGCACCTGGCACACCCCACGTCCTGTCTCCTCGGCCCTGGGAAGTCAGTCCCGAAGCCATTAAATGTGAAAGTCTCTAAAAAATAACCCTGAGGCAAGCCATCACGAGAGCATATTTAAATAAATGACCTTGGTCTTGAGAGGAGGTTACTTACCTGACCCACGACCCCTGCCTCCACCCCATCACCCCCCCCCCCCCCCCCCCCCCACCCCCAGCTCCGTGGAGTGCAGAATCCTAAAGAAAAGCCAGAGTGACTGCTGAGGGCCTGTAAGATAAAACACCAAAAAGGGCAAGTGGGAGGAGGAGCTTGGGGAGGAGATAGATGAGGGTCTGTGGGCTGATGCCCTGAGTAGGGTTAATTCTTCCTCCTCTTGCGCCAGGCTCAGCCTAATACTGTTCAAAGTTACTCACAGAGCACATATGACAGGGGCGAGGTTGAGTAGGTTCTTTGGGGAGGAGGAGAGATGTGGGAGGTGCTCGGGGAGCCCGGCAAATCACGTCCATATGTTCTGGTCGTGCCGGCACTGGATGGGTTTTGGAGGGGTTTTGCGAGGACTATGTCCAAGGTGGTGAATGCCCGGGTCAAGCCGAGCTGGGGCTTGGCATTATTTGGGGTATCGGATGAGCCGGGAGTGCAGGAGGCGAAAGAGGCCGGTATTCTGGCCTTTGCATCCCTGGTAGCCCGGCGGAGGATTTTGCTGCTATGGAAAGATGCAAAGCCCCCCAGTGTGGAAGCCTGGATAAATGACATGGCAGGGTTCATCACGCTGGAGAGGATAAAGTTTGCCTTGCGAGGGTCTGTGCAAGGGTTCCTCAGGCGGTGGCAACCGTTCCTAGACTATTTCGCGGAGCGTCAGGAGGAGGTCAGCAGCAGCCCAGAGGCAGGGGCGGGGGGGGGGGGGGGGGGGGGGGAGGGGGGGCGGGGTGGGAGGGGGGTTTCCTTTTGGGGTGGCGTTTGGGTGAAGGTGTTTTTTTTCCCCTATTTGTGTTTTTAAATGTTATATGGGGGGTTATTGTATATGGGGGAAATCCAATGTATAATTTCTGCTTGTTGTGTTTTTGTTTCTTTCTTCTTGTTGGGGGGGGCGGGGGTTTGTTGAAAATTTGTTGAAAAATTTGAATAAATATATATTTTTTAAAAAGATAAAACACCAAAATGAGGGAGGCTCCCAACCCAGTCTGCCATTCAGCAGATGGCTAGGTTTATATTTAGGGGAGACGGCAGCACACTGGTAATGTCCCTGGGCTAATAACCCAGAAATGCCGAATAAGTTTCTGGGAAAACGGGTTCAAATCCCACCATCGCAGTTGGTAGAGTTTTAGTTCAGTTAATGAAAATTTGGGATTTGAAGCCAGTCTCAGTAATGGTGGCCATGAAAATATAAATTGTTGTAAAAACAAAACCCATCTGGTCCTTTAAGGAAGGAAATCTGCCACCCTTGCCTGGCCTGTCCTACATGTGACTCCAGATCCAGAGCAAAGTGGTTGACACATAGTGTGCCCTCTGAAATGACCAAGACCGCCACTGGATTCGGGGTGGGCAACAGTTGCTGACCCGGCCAGGGACACTCACATCCTCTGAAATTATTTTTGTTAAATTGTGGATGGAATAGTTCAACAGGACCGATAAGGTCTGCATTTCAGTGTCTCGCAATGCTTGTTACTGCGTTCAGTTTTTCACACTTTGAGAAGACAGGTCGATTAAGTTTATGCGACGCATTCACTCACCTTCCTGTTCTTGGCCCACCTGAGTTCAAAGAATGACGTGTCTTCATCGATACTTCAAACATGCTGATTATTTTAGAATGTCCGTGTTTTGTTTCAGGAGAGACTGTCATCGGACAATCCGGAAATTTCCCACAGGCCATTGTTATTAAAGGTTTTGGGTAGGTGGAAACTTTTTTTAAAAAAAAATATTTCTTTATTCTCCTCCTTTTTCGCATTTTCTCCCCAATTTACCCCCACCAACAATAAACAATAATCAGTAACAAATATGTCAATCCCCATATCAATAACAACAATCCCATCCTCCCATCAAACCCAAAACATTCGCCCACATGTTCACATAAACAACTGACAAAAAGGAATCAGGAATCCCCCATGGCCACCATTAACACCCATTGCCCCCCTCCCCCCCCAACCCTCCCACCCCCCCCACCCCCCACCCCCAACTAATGTTCGATGTTATCCAATTCTTGAAAGTGCATAATGAATAATGCCCATGAATTGTAGAACCCCTCTGTCCTTCCCCTCAGTTCAAACTTAACCTTCTCAAGAATCAAGAATTCCAACAGATCCCCTCGCACAGGGTGATCGGGCGATCAATGAGGCGAAGGCTACAACATCTGCCTCCACTCCCGTTTCCAACCCTGGCTGGTCCGACATCCCGAATATGGCCGCCCAAGGGCCCGGGTCCAGTTTCATGTGCACCACGTTAGAAATTATCCTAAAAACCTCCTTTCATAATCCTCCAGTTTGGGACAGGACCAAAACATATGAACGTGGTTAGCGGGCCCCCCCCATCCCTCCCCCGCAACATTCACACACATCTTCTACTCCTTCAAAGAATCGGTTCATCCTTGCCCTCGTGAGGTGTGCTCTGTACACCACCTTCAGCTGTATCAGCCCCAACTTTGCGCACGAGGTGGAGGCATTCACTCTCCGGAGCACCTCACACCAGAACCCCTCCTCCATATCCTCTCCCAACTCTTCCTCCCACTTTGCTTTGATCCCTTCCAGCGGTGCCTTCTCCTCCTCCAAAATAGCTCCGTAGACCACTAACACAACCCCCTTCTCCAGTCCCTCTGTCGTCAGCACCTCCTCCAGCAATGTGGAGGCCGGCTCCTCCGGGAAGTTCTGTATCTCCTTTCTGGCAAAATCTCGAACCTGCATGTATCTAAACATTTCCCCCTGCTCCAGCCCATACTTCGCTTCCAGCTCCTTCAATCCTGCAAACTGACCCCGAAGAAACAAATCTTTTAGTGTAGGTGCAAATTTTTAACAAGATATTTGCAGGCTAGGCTGTTGGAGAGTCAACTAGAATATTCAAAGAAGTACCAATACAGTAGCTAGGTTATTGAAAGTGATGATATGTAAATGAGGGGTGATTTACACGCTCCGGTTTATGATTACATTATGCTAATATTTTACTTACTTCTTTGAAGGAGGGAATATAGTGCACCCCTTATTAGTATTGAGTCAAATAGACTTAGAAGACTTCCCATGTCTAGACATATCAGAGCTCTTCCGGGGCAGATGTGACCTGTATAAGAAGGACGGGTTGCATCTAAACCGGAGAGGCATAAATATCCTGGCCGCGAGGTTTGCTAGTGTCACACGGGAGGGTTTAAACTAGTATGGCAGGGGGGTGGGCCCGGGAGCAATAGGTCAGAAGGTGAGAGCATTGAGGGAGAACTAGGGAATAGGGACATTGTGGCTCTGAGGCAGAGCAGACGGGGAGAAGTTGCTGAACACAGCGGGTCTGGTGGCCTGAAGTGCATATGTTTTAATGCAAGGAGCATTACGGGTAAGGCAGATGAACTTAGAGTTTGGATTAGTACTTGGAACTATGATGTTGTTGCCATTACAGAGACCTGGTTGAGGGAAGGGCAGGATTGGCAGCTAAACGTTCCAGGATTTAGATGTTTCAGGCGGGATAGAGGGGGATGTAAAAGGGGAGGTGGAGTTGCGCTACTTGTTCGGGAGAATATCACAGCTGTACTGCGAGAGGACACCTCAGAGGGCAGTGAGGCTATATGGGTAGAGATCAGGAATAAGAAGGGTGCAGTCACAATGTTGGGGGTATACTACAGGCCTCCCAACAGCCAGCGGGAGATAGAGGAGCAGATAGGTAGACAGATTTTGGAAAAGAGTAAAAACAACAGGGTTGTGGTGATGGGAGACTTCAACTTCCCCAATATTGACTGGGACTCACTTAGTGCCAGGGGCTTAGACGGGGCGGAGTTTGTAAGGAGCATCCAGGAGGGCTTCTTAAAACAATATGTAGACAGTCCAACTAGGGAAGGGGCGGTACTGGACCTGGTATTGGGGAATGAGCCCGGCCAGGTGGTAGATGTTTCAGTAGGGGAGCATTTCGGTAACAGTGACCACAATTCAGTAAGTTTTAAAGTACTGGTGGACAAGGATAAGAGTGGTCCGAGGATGAATGTGCTAAATTGAGGGAAGGCTAATTATAACAATATTAGGCGGGAACTGAAGAACATAGATTGGGGGCGGATGTTTGAGGGCAAATCAACATCTGACATGTGGGAGGCTTTCAAGTGGCAGTTGAAAGGAATACAGGACCGGCATGTTCCTGTGAGGAAGAAAGATAAATATGGCAATTTTCGGGAGCCTTGGATGATGAGTGATATTGTAGGCCTCGTCAAAAAGAAAAAGGAGGCATTTGTCAGGGCTAAAAGGCTGGGAACAGACGAAGCCTGCGTGGAATATAAGGAAAGTAGGAAGGAACTTAAGCAAGGAGTCAGGAGGGCTAGAAGGGGTCACGAAAAGTCATTGGCAAATAGGGTTAAGGAAAATCCCAAGGCTTTTTACACGTACATAAAAAGCAAGAGGGTAACCAGGGAAAGGGTTGGCCCACTGAAGGATAGGCAAGGGAATCTATGTGTGGAGCCAGAGGAAATGGGCGAGGTACTAAATGAATACTTTGCATCAGTATTCACCAAAGAGAAGGAATTGGTAGATGTTGAGTGTGGAGAAGGGGGTGTAGATAGCCTGGGTATAGTGTATAGTGTTCAATTCTGGTCGCCACACTACCAGAAGGATGTGGAGGCTTTAGAGAGGGTGCAGAAGAGATTTACCAGAATGTTGCCTGGCATGGAGGGCATTAGCTATGAGGAGCGATTGAATAAACTCGGTTTGTTCTCACTGGAACGAAGGAGGTTGAGGGGAGACCTGATAGAGGTATATAAAATTATAAGGGGCATAGACAGAGTGGATAGTCAGAGGCTTTTCCCCAGGGTAGAGGGGTCAATTACTAGGGGGCATAGGTTTAAGGTGAGGGGGCAAGGTTTAGAGTAGATGTACGAGGCAAGTTTTTTACGCAGAGGGTAGTGGGTGCCTGGAACTCGCTACCGGAGGAGGTAGTGGAAGCAGGGACGATAGGGACATTTAAGGGGCATCTTGACAAATATATGAATAGGATGGGAATAGAAGGATACGGACCCAGGAAGTGTAGAAGATTGTAGTTTAGTCGGGCAGCATGGTCGGCACGGGCTTGGAGGGCCGAAGGGCCTGTTCCTGTGCTGTACATTTCTTTGTTTGTTTTGTTTGTTTGTACACAAAGTGCATACTTACAGTTGTGTTTCGTAGCTTGTTTTTCCTGGAACAGTCACTGACCTGAAACTGTAGCTTGAGGAGTGTCACTGCACATAAAGTGCAGCAGACGAGGAGTCGCTCCCACTCTTGTTACCTGCCATAGGCATGTTGGATTTGCAGGTCTACAATCAATCTGTTTGGTCACACTTTGAACATGCCTTCTGTGGTCCTCAAGTTCTGGGGTGAAACTTGAACCCAGGGCCTTTGGTTTAGCGACAGGGACTCTGCAACTACTGTTCATTCCTGTCTGGCACAAAAGCAAATTGGTAAGAGGGCCAATCCATGGCTTACAAAGGAAATTAGAAATAGTATCTGATCCAAGAAAGAAGCATACAGATTGGCCAAGAAAAATAATAAGTCTGAGGATTGGGAGCAGTTTAGAATTCAGCAAAGAAGGACAAAGGGATTGATTAAGAAAGGGAAAGTACAGTACGAAAGTAAGCTTGCAGGGAACATAAAGACTGACACTAAGAGTTTCTATAAGAATGTGAAGAGAAAGAGATTGGTAAAGAGAAATGTTGGTCCCCTACAGACAGAAACAGGGAATGTATAATAGGGGCCAAAGAAATGGCTGAGCAACTGAATACATACTTTGGTTCTGTCTTCACAAAATAGGACACAAATCAGATCCCAGAAATGTTGGAGAATGCAAGATTTAGTGAGAGGGAAGAATTGCGGAATTATAGACCAGTAAGCCTAATATTAGTAGAAAAATGGGGCTGGATTATCCGTTATTAGGACTTTGTCCCATGCCAGCGTCAGTATTGTGGAGTGTTACTTCAGAAAAACTGGCGTGAAAGAGACACAAATTCCTAGCTCCACAGGGGGCTAGGAGGGACCCGCCATAAATCTATCAGCTTTTGTTGCAGATACGGGCCCCCGCACTTGGCGGACCCGGACTGCGGAGGTGGACTCTGAAAATAGACCCGCCGATCAGCCACGCGCCCGACTCTGTCCGCCCGCACAAACATTTCCCGGCCGCGTATAAGGCCCTCCCAGCCCTCTGATCGGCCCGCCCCCGACCAAGGGGGCCGCGGACTGAGTCCACAGCCGCCACGCTAGTTTCCCGACCGGCTGGACCACATTAGATCAACGCCGTCGGGACTTCGGCCGGTCAGGGGCGGAGAATGGTAGATTGGGCCTCCAGCAATTGCCCCAGGCAGGTGCAAGTCAGCGTGGCACACCCACCGAGTACGCCGCTTTACGGGGCCTGCAGAATCAGGGAACCGCTGCCAGTCCCAATTCCGTGCGGGGAAATGGATTCTCCGCCCCCCTCGCCAGCTGTGATTTCGGCGTTGGGGTGCAGAGAATCCAGCCCATGATGCTGGGGAAATTGATGTGATTGAAGGCTGATAAATCCCAGGGCCTGATAATTTACATCTTAGAGTACTTAAGGAAGTGGCTCTAGAAATAGTGGATATATTGGTGGTCATATTCCAGGATTGTATAGACTCTGGAGCAGTCCCTGCAGATTGGAGGGTAGCTAATATCACTCCAATATTCAAAAAGGGAGGTAGAGGGAAAACGTAATTATAGACCAGTAAGCCTAACATCGGTAGTGGGGAAAATTCATTATCAAGGACTTTATAGCGGAGCATTTAGAAAACAGTGGCAGGATCAGACAGAGTTAGCATGGATTTATGAAGGGGAATCATGCTTGACAAATCTATTGGAATTCATTGAAGATGTAACTAGTAGAGTTGACTAGGGGGAGCCAGTCGATGTGGTATATTTGGACTTTCGGGAAGCGTTTGACAAAGTCCCACATAATAGATTATTGTGCAAGATTATAGCGCATGGGTTGGGGGAAGTGCATTGAGATGGATAGAAAACTGGTTGACAGAAAGGAAACAAAGAGTAGGAATTAACTAGTCCTTTTCAAATTGGCAGGCAGTAATGATGGGGTGCCAGAGGGATCGGTGCTGGGACCCCAGCTATATATATAATTAATGATTTGGACGAGGGAACAAAATGTAACATCACAAAGTTTGCAAATGATACCAAGTTGGGTGGGAGGGTGAACTGTGACGAGGATGCAAGAATCCTTCAGCATGTTCTGGACAGGTTGGGTGAGTGGACAAATCAATGGCAGATGCAGTATAATTTGGATAAATGTGAGGTTATTCACTTTGGAATCAAAAACAGGAAGGGGCAGATTACTACCTAAATGGTTGTAAATTGGGAGAGGGGAGTGTGCAGAAGAACCTGGGTGGCCTTGTGCACCAATTGCTGAAGGCAAGCATGCAGGTGCAGCAGGCGGTAAAGAAGGCAAATGATATGTTGGCCTTCATTGCGAGAGGTTTTGAGTACAGGATGTATTGTTGGAATTATACAGGGCCTTGGTGAGGCCACACCTAGAATATTGTGTGCAGCTTTGGTCTCCTCCTCTGAGGAAGGATGTTCTTGCTCTTGAGGAAGCGCAGCGAAGGTTTACCAGACTGATTCCAGGGATGGCGGGACTGAAGTATGAAGAGAAACTGACTAGGATAGGATTGTTTTTGCTGGAATTCTGACAAATAAGGGGGAATCTCATAGAGACTTATAAAATTCTAATAAGACTAGCTAGGGTGGATACAGCGAAGATGTTCCCGATGGTGGGTATGTCCCGAGCCAGGGGCCACAGTCTGAGGATTTGGGGTAGACCATTTAGGACAGAGATGTCACAGCATGGGAGCTGCAATTCCTTCAATATCCCAGGTTGAGAGAAGCCTCATTGCCCTCTTGTAGATAATGTACATGCACACGGATATCAGGCGAAGACAGAATGAGGTGTGGCTGCGTTTCCCTCCACTCTAAAAGGCTTCAGGAACACAGGTTAGCGGAACGGGCAGACAGGTGATAGATGCAATTTAATCTGGACCATTTGGGACAAAAACACAAGAGCAAGGTGCACAAGTAGCTGAATTTATAAAACGTAGGCATTCAAACCAATAATTCTCTAAAACTGCGAGCGTAGACACATAAAGCCTCAACAAAAGGCTAACAGAGAGTATCAGGTTTTATTAGTAGGGGAATAACACACAAAATATAGTGATGAATTCTTACAAATTATTGATTATGGCACAGGTAGAGTGCTGCGTTCAGATTGAGGTGCCTCATTATAGGATGGACCTTCTGGTCATGGAAAGCGTATGTATAAATTCACAAAAACTCTATCAGGAATGGAAAAACTATAAGTGTGACGAGAGACTCCAGAGACTGAAACAGTTCACACAGGAAAAAAAGGAGATTGAATTAGAGATTTGTTTTAAATTATTAATTCAATGGAGCAAACAAGGATCAATTAGGCCAGTGGGCCGACGAATGGCAGATGGAGTTTAATTTAGATAAATGTGAGGTGATGCATTTTGGCAGATCGAATCAGGCCAGGACCTACTCAGTTAATGGTATGGCGTTGGGGAGAGTTATAGAACAAAGAGATCTAGGAGTACAGGTTCATAGCTCCTTGAAGGTGGAGTCGCAGGTGGACAGGGTGGTGAAGAAGGCATTCGGCATGCTTGGTTTCATTGGTCAGAACATTGAATATAGGAGTTGGGACGTCTTGTTGAAGTTGTACAAGACATTGGTACGGCCACACTTGGAATACTGTGTGCAGTTCTGGTCACCCTATTATAGAAAGGATATTATTAAACTAGAAAGAGTGCAGAAAAGATTTACTAGGATGTTGCCGGGACTTGATGGTTTGAGTTATAAGGAGAGGCTGGATAGACTGGGACTTTTTTCCCTGGAGCGTAGGAGGCTTAGGGGTGATCTTATAGAGGTCTATAAAATAATGAGGGGCATAGATAAGGTAGATAGTCAACATCTTTTCCCAAAGGTAGGGGAGTCTAAAACTAGAGGGCATAGGTTTAAGGTGAGAGGGGAGAGATTCAGAAGGGCCCAGAGGGGCAATTTCTTCACTCAGAGGGTAGTGAGTGTCTGGAATGGGCTGCCAGAGGTAGTAGTAGAAGCGGGTACAATTGTGTCTTTCAAAAAGCATTTAGATGGTTACATGGGTAAGATGGGTATAGAGGGTTATGGGCCAAGTGCGGGCAACTGGGACTAGCTTAATGGTAAAAAACTGGGCGGCATGGACTGGTTGGGCCGAAGGGCCTGTTTCCATGCTGTAAACTTCTATGATTCTATGATTCTAAGGAAAGAAAAGTCTTCTGGGTTGGGGAGTCAATGATTGTTGTGAAAAGCATGAGAAGAGAAGCTGGGACATTTCTCCATACAGAGTTGTTGGAACACAAGATGCTTTGAGAGAGTGGATGTGGCAGAGACTATTGTATTTTCTAATAGAATATGTGAAAAATATTTGAAGCAAATATGCAAGGCCATGGGTGAATAGCTCAAACACGGCCACAATGGGCTCAATGGGCTCCCTTTGAGAAGTTTTACAGTCCTATGGTCTGTTATGCTGTGATATAGTGGAGTATATGGTGTGAAGTCTTTATTGTTTGGATAAACGAGGTTAATTTTATGTAATGGATGTTATTTTTCTTCTTTAGTATTGCCGATAAACACGCCATCATCACAAACCTAGACAATAAAGTGACCTTGGAGCCACATGGACAAGCTAAAGTGACTTTAAACGGGGTCCTTGTCCTTACTAAAGTTCAACTTCGACATTTGGTAAGTCACTTGTTCTTTATGCAGGCTGGTGTAATCTGGCAGTCGTGGCACTGTTGGTAGCCTTCTCATCTATACATCACAAGGCTTTGGGTTCAATACTCACTCCAGACATTGAGCACAAAAATATGGATCCATGTGGGAGTGCAGCACTGTTGAAAGTGCTGTGTTTTGAATGAGATGTTGAACTGAGGCCACATCTTCCTGCTTGGGTGGATATAAAGGTCAGGAATGTGATGGAATATTCCCCACTTGCCTCGATGATTGAAGCTCCAACAACACTCAAGAAGCCCATCACCACCCAGGACAAAGCAGCCCGCTTGATTGGCCCCCCTTCCATAAGCATTCACGCCCTCCACCACCGATGCACAGTGGCAGCCGTGTGTACCATCTACAAGATGCACAGCAGGTACTCATCAAGGCTCCTTCGGCAGCACCATCCAAACCCACAAACTCTGTCATCTAGAAGGACAAGAGCAGCAGATATCTGGGAACCCCACCACCTGGAGGTTCCCCTCCAAGTCACTCACCACTCTGACTTGGAGATATATCGCCGTTCCTTCACTGTCGCTGGGTCAAAATCCTGAAACTCCTTCCCTAACAGCACAGTGTGTGTACCTACAGCACTGGATTGCAGTGGGTTCAAGAAGGCAGCTCACTACCCCCTTCTGAAGGGCAACTAGGAATGGGCAATAAATGTTGGCTGAGTGAGCAACACCTACATCCCATAAATGAATTGTTTTTAAAATTCCATGAAACCGTTGAAGAAGAGCAAGCCAATTATTCATGGTTCCTTGTGGGCAATATTCGTCCCTCAATGAACATCACGAAAAATAGATCAGCTCAATGTTACATTGCTGTTTGTGGGGGTTTGCTGTGCATAAATTAGCTGCTGCGTTTCCCACATTACAACAGTGTCTACTTTCCAAAATTATTTTATTTGCTGTGAAGAGGAGACAGTGACCTGGTGCTGATGCCACCAGTAAGTCATATTGCTCTGGGGACCTGGCTTCGAATCCTACCGCAGCAGATGGTAAATTTGAATACAGTAAAAAAAAACTGGAATTAAAAGCCTAATGATAAAACCATTGCCGATTGTTGTGAAACGCATTTGGTTAACTAATGCCCTTTAGGGGAAGGAAATCTGCCATCCTTATCTGGCCTGGCCTCCATGTGACCAGATCCACAGCAATGTGGCTCTTAAATACCCTCAAGGAGAGATTATGGATAAGCAATAAATGCTGGCCTAGCCAGCGACACCTACATCTCATGAATGAATATCTAAAGAAGTGCTTTGGGATGTCTGGTGGTCATGAAAAGTTCTACATAGATACAAGTTGTATTTTATTCTGAGTCTATGGGGACTGTTTTCACTTAAAAGCTGTTTATGCTGAAATGTATTGTAAAATCATTTTTTACCTTCTTTTAAACAAAGTCAACAATTTCCGAAAAGGAATAAAACAAAAGGATGTTCTTTGCCCAGAATGATGCACCATTTTGGGCCTTCATTATTTCGGGCCTCCTTTCATTCCGATACCTGGGGTGGAATTCTCCCATTTGGGGACTAAGACAAATTATCTGCCCCTCCCGCCATTGAACCCACTGGGGAAATCCATCCTTAGTTTTGCAATCCGAATGCAGGCATTTCCTGAAAATTTCCAGCCCTCCCACAATGGGTTTTCCCATGGCGGACGCAGCTCACCATCAGCACCCGTCGGGATCTTCTGGTCACGTCGAAGTCTATGGTGTTTTGCATAGCTCGCCCGCTCTGCCGCTAGGGAACCCGCGACGCAGGTCGACTTCAGGAAGGACTGCAAAATGCCACCCATTGAGTCTGTCAGGTTCCTAACAGGTGGGAGTGAATTGTTAGGTTTTCACAAGATATTTTTATGTTTTCAGCAAACCTGGGCCATTAATGAATGGGCCTTTTTTATAACATTTGTGTTTATGTATCTCAGGACCGAGTTATTCTAGGAGCCAACAGCACATACCTTTATGTGGGACTTCCATGTGAGTGGAATGCTGAGGACTTGAGCAAATATGACTACGATTTTTTCCAATCAGAGCTGGCAGCAGTAGAAGGTTTTGACAGAGATGCTCTTGGTAAGCAGTAGAGGAGTGGGTGGGGTGTGGTGGGGAGGGGAGAGACGGGGACGGCGGTGCTAGGGATATGGATGGTAGTGTCATGGTTATCTTATTGGACAAGTAATCCAGAGGTCGTGAACTCAATACCCACCAAGTTGTAAAGCCAACTGCAATAAATGTGGGAGTGCGTGAGTTGGCACTAGAGAAAATTGACTGTCAGATTGTCATTATAGACCCCAACAAACATCCATCAGGGAATCTGTTCCATCTGTTAAGGCCGACACATGGGGCGGGATTCTCCGACCCCCCGCCGGGTCGGAGAATCGCCGGGGGTTGGCGTGAATCCCGCCCCCGCCGGTTGCCGAATTCTCCGGCACCGGAAATTCGGCGGGGGTGGGAATCGCGCCGCGCCGGTTGGTGCCCCCCCCCCCGGCGATTCTCCGGCCCGGATGGGCCGAGGTCCCGCTGCTGGAATGCCTGTCCCGCCAGCGAGAATCAAACCACCTCTCTTACCGGCGGGGCAAGGCGGCACGGGCAGGCTCCGGGGTCCTGGGGGGGGTGCGCGGGGCAATCTGGCCCCGGGGGGGTGCCCCCACGGTGGCCTGGCCCGCGATCGGGGCCCACCGATCCGTGGGCGGGCCTGTGCCATGGGGGCACTCTTTTCCTTCCGCCTTTGCCAAGGTTTCCACCATGGCAGAGGCGGAAGAGACCCCCTCCACTGCCGCTGACGCTCCCGCGCATGCGCCGCCCGGCAAAGTCATTTCCGCGCCAGCTGGCGGGGCACCAAAGGCCTTTCCCGCCAGCTGGCAGGGCGGAAATCAGTCCGGCGCGGGCCTAGCCCCTCAAGGTGAAGGCTCGGCCGCTCAAGATGCGGAGAATTCCGCACCTTTGGGGCGGCACGATGCCAGACTGATTCACGCCGTTTTTAGCGCCGGTCGGCGGACATCATGCCGATTGCGGAGAATCCCACCCATGATTCCAGCCCTGCAGAATATGGTTGACTCCTAATATCGTCTGAAATAGGCCCCTCGGTTGCAATGGCCATTGATATCAGCTCAGATAATTAAGATGCTTGATGAAGACTTCCGGGTGCGGCGACGACCAGCTGAGCACGTTTCGGCAGCTCCCGGTGGAACGGACTTTTGGGCTCTTGATAGGAGCCCCATCGGCAATTTTAACGGCAAATAACACTGTGCGGTAATCCAGAAGGGAATCCCCCCTGGACACGGATGGAAAAAAGAGAGGAAAGTAGCCGGATTGTGGTGGATCCTCTAGAGCAGCGGCCAGGAAGGCAGGCACAAAGCAAGATGGCGTCGGAAGGAGGCAGTTTAATATGGGGCCCTGACCAACAAGAGTTCCTGCGGCATTGCGTAGATGAACTCAAAAAGGAGATGAAGAAGGAGCTGTTGGCCCCGATATTACAGGCGATTGAAGGGCTAAAGGAGGAGCAAAAGACCCAGGAACAGGAGCTTCGGGTCGTGAAGGCAAAGGCTGCTGAGAATGAGGACGACATACAGGGCCTGGTGATGAAAACGGAGATCCACGAGGCACAACACAAAAGATGTGTGGAAAGGCTGGAGGTGCTGGAGAATAATGCGAGGAGGAAGAACCTAAGGATTCTTGGTCTTCCCGAAGGTGCAGAAGGGGCGGACGTCGGGGCATATGTGAGCACGATGCTTCACTCATTAATGGGATCGGAGGCCCCGACGGGTCCGCTGGAGGTGGAGGGAGCCTATCGGGTTATGGCGCGAAGACCGAGGGCTGGAGAAATTCCTCGAGCAATAGTGATGAGATTTCTCCGATATAAGGACAGAGAGATGGTCCTCAGATGGGCAAAGAAAACTCGGAGCAGTAGGTGGGAGAATGCGGTGATCCGCGTATATCAAGATTGGAGTGCGGAGGTGGCGAGAAGGAGGGCGAGCTTTAATCGGGCCAAGGCGGTGCTGCACAAAAGGAAGGTCAAATTCGGAATGCTGCAACCGGCAAGACTGTGGGTCACACATCTAGGGAAACACCACTACTTCGAAACGGCAGATGAGGCGTGGACATTTATTGTCGAGGAGGAGCTGGAGTGAGCAGGCCAGAAAAAGAACGTTTGGGACAAAAGTGGGGGGGTGAATTTGTGGGATGAAGGGGGGAAAAGGGGGAAGAGAGGACTTCCCAAGTTGTTAAACCTGCGACCCTGTAACTTCTCTCTCTTCCCCATGTCGTGGGGGAGGGGGTGAGGGAGGATGAGGAGCTGAGGGTGCCGGATTGGGGGCGGGGCCAAAAGGGAAGCGCGGGCTTTGTTCCCGCGCTATGGTAATCATGGCGGGAACAGGGAAGCAGGAAGGAGGGGGCGTCGCACGGTGCGAGCCGATGTCACGGGGGGAAGCCGAGGTCGGCCAGAGTTTGCTGACTTCTGGGAGCAACATGGGGGTGCAATTACGCTAGCTTGGGATCAAGCGGGGGGGGGGGTTAACTGGGTTGCTGCTGCTGGGGAGAAGGGGGAGCTGGTATGGGAGGGGGGGGGTCGGGGCGGGGGGGCGCCGCCTGGGGGGGATACAGCTACGTGGGAACCGGGTGAGGAGCTGGATTGAAAAAGGAAATGGCTAGTCGTCAAGGGGGGGGGGGGGGTAAAGAGCCCCCCAACCCGGTTGATCACGTGGAATGTGAGAGGGCTGAACGGGCCGATTAAGAGGGCACGGGTACTCACACACCTAAAGAAACTTAAGGCAGATGTGGTTATGCTTCAGGAGACGCATCTGAAGCTGATAGACCAGGTTAGACTTCGCAAAGGATGGGTGGGGCAGGTGTTTCAATCGGGGCTAGATGCAAAAAACAGGGGGGTGGCCATACTAGTGGGGAAGCGGGTAATGTTTGAGGCAAAGACTATAGTGGCGGATAGTGGGGGCAGATACGTGATGGTGAGTGGCAAACTGCAAGGGGAGGCGGTGGTATTAGTGAACGTGTATGCCCCGAACTGGGATGATGCCAATTTTATGAGGCGTATGAGGACCAAACTGGGTTTGAGAAGGGGAGACAGCTAAATACAAATATACGGAGGCTGCTAGGGGTAATGATGATGCCCCCACCAGAGGGGGAAGCGGAGATAGTGGTGGCGATGGATGCCGAGAAAGCATTTGATAGAGTGGAGTGGGATTATTTGTGGGAGGTGTTGAGGAGATTTGGCTTTGGGGGCGGGTATATCAGGTGGGTACAGTTGCTGTATAGGGCCCCGATGGCGAGCGTGGTCACGAATGGACGGGGGTCTAACTGTTTTCGGCTCCATAGAGGGACGAGGCAGGGATGTCCTCTGTCCCCGTTATTGTTTGCATTGGCGATTGAACCCCTGACCATAGCACTGAGGGGTTCCAGGAAGTGGAGGGGAGTACTTAGGGGGGGAGAAGAACACCGGGTATCTCTGTATGCGGATGATTTGTTGCTATATGTGGCGGACCCGGCGGAGGGGATGCCAGTGATAATGCGGATACTTGGGGAGTTTGGGGATTTTTCAGGGTATAAACTGAACATGGGGAAAAGTGAGTTATTTGTGGTGCATCCGGGGGAGCAGAGCAGAGAGATAGAGGATTTACCGTTGAGGAAGGTAACAAGGGACTTCCGGTACCTGGGGATCCAGATTGGGGTACATTACATAGGCTCAATTTAACACGGTTGGTGGAACAGATGGAGGAGGATTTCAAGAGATGGGACATGGTGTCCCTGTCATTGGCAGGTAGGGTGCAGGCGGTTAAAATGGTGGTCCTCCCGAGATTCCTTTTTGTGTTCCAGTGCCTCCCGGTGGTGATCACGAAGGCTTTTTTCAAAAGAATTGAGAAGAGCATTATGAGTTTTGTGTAGGCTGGGAAGACCCCGAGAGTGAGGCGGGGATTCTTGCAGCGTAGTAGGGACAGGGGGTGGCTGGCACTACCGAGTCTAAGTGAGTACTACTGGGCCACCAATGTTTCAATGGTGTGTAAGTGGATGGGAGAAGGGGAGGGAGCGGCGTGGAAGAGATTGGAGAGGGCGTCCTGCAGGGGGACTAGCCTGCAAGCAATGGTGATAGCGCTGTTGCCGTTCTCACCGTAGAAATACACCACAAGCCCGGTGGTGGTGGCTACATTGAAAATTTTGGGGCAGTGGAGACGTCATAGGGGAGGGACGGGAGCTTTGGTGCGGTCCCCGATAAGAAACAATCATAGGTTCATTCCGGGGAGAATGGATGGGGGATTTGGAGCATGGCAAAGAGCTGGGGTAGTACAACTGAGAGATCTGTTTGTAGATGGGACGTTTGCGCTGACGGAGAAATATGGGTTGCCCCAAGGGAATGCATTTTGGTATATGCAATTGAGGGCTTTTGCGAGGCAACAGGTGAGGGAATTCCCGCTGCTCCCGACGCAGGAAGTGCAGGATAGAGTGATCTCAGAGACATGGGTGGGGGACGGTAAGGTGGCGGACATATACAGGGAGATGAGGGACGAGGGGGAGATCATGGTGGATGAGCTGAAAGGGAAATAGGAAGAAGAACTGGGGGAGGAGATTGAGGAGGGGCTGTGGGCTGATGCCCTACGTAGGGTAAACTCATCGTCCTCGTGTGCCAGGCTAAGCCTGATACAATTTAAGGTGCTACACAGGGCGCATATGACTGGAGCACGGCTTAGTAAATTTTTTGGGGTAGGGGATAGGTGTGCGAGATGCTCGAGAGGCCCAGCAAATCACACCCACATGTTCTGGTCATGCCCGGCACTACAGGGGTTCTGGGTGGGGGTGGCAAAGGTGCTTTTGAAGGTGGTGGGGGTCCGGGTCGAACCAAGCTGGGGGTTGGCTATATTTGGGGTAGCAGAAGAGCCGGGAGTGCAGGAGGCGAGAGAGGCTGACGTGTTGGCCTTTGCGTCCCTTGTAGCCCGGCGCAGGATATTGTTAATGTGGAAGGAAGCCAAACCCCCGGGTGTGGAGACCTGGATAAACGATATGGCAGGGTTTATAAAGTTAGAACGGATTAAGTTCGTGTTAAGGGGTTCGGCTCAGGGGTTCACCAGGCGGTGGCAACAGTTCGTCGACTACCTCACATAAAGATAGAGGGAATGGAAAAGAAGTAGACAACAGCAGCAACCCAGGGGGGAAGGGGGGGCGGCGGAAGGGGGGGGGGGGGGTGGAGGAATCGGACAGACTCTCAGGGATGTTATTGTATATGTATAGGTATTTGGTATCTGTAATTGTATATTGGATAGTTGGATTGTATTTTTGGAGAGTATTTATTTTGGACAAGGCAGTTGCCATTTAGTTTTGTTGTTTTTTGCTTTTGTTTATATATTACTTATTTATTTGTTTAAAACTGGCCACGGTTATTTATATTGCTTTATTGTTGTGTAAAAGAGACACTACGTATTGTTATGTTTGGCCAAAAAAACTTGAATAAAATATATATATTTTTTAAAAAGATGCTTGATGAATACAACCTGGTCAGAGTTACCCAGATCTCAGGGGCAAATATTTATACAAGTCAAGTGTTAAAGGTACATTGTGTAATGTGGTTAACTTTTTGGTTGAAAATAACGTGAGGTTTTGGTGTTGGTGGCTGTCCACAGCTTCTGGAAACATCAGTAACTCTTTGATGATTCCTGATCATTTTTCTAATCTAAATAAAAACAATGAATTATAGCCCTTGAGAAATGCCATGGATAACTTTCAATCATATATCTACTTTTCCTTCTTCTAATACTGTCGCTCAACTGCACAGCAATTTAGCACAATGGGTAGCACTGTTGTTTCACAGCTCCAGGGTCCCAGGTTCGATTCCTGGCTTGGGTTAATGTCTGTGTGGAGTCTGCACGTTCTCCCTGTGGGTTTCCTCCGGGTGCTCCAGTTTCCTCCCACAAGTCACGAAAAACGTGCTGTTAGGTAATTTGGATGTTCTGAATTCTCCCTCCGTGTACCCGAACAGGCGCCGGGATGTAGCGACTAGGGGCTTTTCACAGTAACTTCATTAATGTAAGCCTACTTGTGACAATAAAGATTATTATAATAACAATAATTATTATTATAATTTAGTATTTGGGGTTGGGTTAAGCGATGCATGACCACTGCTTGCTCCTTGTGGCTCGAATAACTTTCTGACCATCCCCTGACCAGCTCCTTCAGGTAAAAACCGGAAAGTGGACCCGAGTGTGCTCGCTGTGTTCCTTGATTACATCAGGGTGAAGCCATTGGTGGCGGAAGCAAACCAGATCAGCGAAGAGTTAAATAAGGTAATCATTCCATTTCTCTTCCCGGAGGGTATCTCACCATCTTCCTCCTTCACCTAGGCAAGCAAATACGGCCCCTCTCAGCCAAGGAAAGCAAACGTTCACATACACAACACCTTCCACTTCCTTGGGAATTCTCAAAACGCTTTACAATTAATGGTACCAACGAGAAAATGCTGTAAAATCTCAGCAGGTCTGGCAGCATCTGTAGGAAGAGAAAAGAGCTAACCTTTCGAGTCCAGGTGACCCTTTGTCAAAGACAATTAATGGAGTTTGCCTGGAGTAAAGATGAGTTTGTGGCAGCCATTCCCCCCATAGCACCATAAAATCCCTACAAAGCAGAAATAGGCCATTCAGCCCATCAAGTCTGCACTGTCACGTTCTTCTGTCCAAGCCGTTGTGAATGATGCGCAAAAGAACATCTAGTTCTTGACTAGTTAAAATAATTTATTATAAAACAAATGTGTGGTAAAGATAACTGGAATAAGAGACTTCCGGTGGCAGCCAGGGAGGAGTAGGTCGCACATTTGATAGCCCCCGCCTTTGACGGACTTTTGAACCTTTTTCCCCCGTTATTTTCCGGATTTTATGGGATAAATCGGTGAATAGTGAGACAGTGAGGAGAAATGGAGAATTGGACCAGAAGTGGCCTTGTGAGAAGACAAAGTCCTATCAGTAAGACGTGAGCAGAGCCGGTAATGCGGGAAAGCATGGCGGAGAGCAAGGGCCGCGGGGAGACGGCGCAGTGGTCGACGGAGCATCTGGTGAAGTTTTTCGAAGTTTGCTTCGCCAAGCTGAAGAAGGACACATAAAGCTTCGATTGATCAAGTTATGCAGAATCAAGAGACCCACAGGAGAGCGATCCAGGAGGTGCAGAAAAAGGTGTCCGAGCACGAGGAATACATAACCGTGCTGGAGACCAAGGTGGAGATGATGAACGACTGCCAGAGAAGAATGCAGGAGAAGCTGGAGGACCTGGAGAACAGGTCCAGGAGGCAGAATCTTAGAATTGTTGGCCTCCCTGAAGGCAATGAGGGATCGGATGCGAGGGCTTATGTGACGGACATGTTGGAGAAGTTGATGGGGGCTGAGGCGTTCCCTCGGCCCCTGGAAGTGGATAGAGCGCACAGAGCCCTCGCGAAGAAGCCCCAAGCGAACGAGCCGCCGAGGGCGATGGTGGTACGCTTTCACCGATTCCTGGACAAGGAACACGTTCTGCCGTGGGCCAAGAAGGAACAGAGCAGTAAGTGGGAGAATTGTGAGCTGCGCATTTATCAAGAACTAGGCACGGATTTGGCCAAGAGGCGAGCTGGGTTTAATTGGGCAAAAATAGCCCTCTTTAAGAAGGGGGTGAAGTTCGGGATGTTGTACCCAGCCCGTCTGTGGGTCACACATGAGGAATGGGACTTCTACTTCGAAACACCAGACGAAGTATGGACTTTTATTAAAGAAAAGAGGCTGGAGGCGAACTAAAAGACTCTGAAGCCTTGGAGAGTACAGTGGTGGTGATTTGTTGTGCTGGGCTGTATAAGTATAAGTAGTGTTATGTGTAATAAGGGGCTGTTTGGATGGCTAATGGTAACTTTGTCCTACAGGGAGCTGGTTAGAGGGGGGTGGTCTTTGGGGCTGGTGCTATTTTTGGTGGGTTTTTTTTCTAAAGTGGCTGGTTCTTCACTGTTTTTTCTAATGTTTGTTTACTGGGGAATGTGATGCTTTTAATATGTTTGTTCAAGTGGGGAGAGAGGGAGAGAACAATGGGGAGACAGACTGCTTGGTGCCAGGGGTGGGCACTATCAAGTCAGCATGGGTCAGCTGACTCACGGAAGCACAGTGGGGGGTGAGCAGGTGTTAAGCTGGAGCTTGACTTGGGGGGTTGGGTTTCTAGTGTTGTTGCTGGGGGGGAGGGGGGAGGGAGAGGCGGAGGGGGAGCTGCTTTGCTGACAGGGGAGGAACTGTTACAAGGGGACAAATGGGAGGTCGGGAATGGCAAATGCCCGAGGGGGGGGGGCTCGAGGAGGCAGAGGGCGCGAGCTGGAGGCTGGCCTAAAAAGGGTGATGGCTAGTCGGCAGGGGGGGGGCGGTAAGCCCCTGACCAGGCTGATTACATAGAACGTCAGAGGGTTGAATGGGCCAGTCGAGAGGGCTCGCGTGTTCGCGCATTTGAAGGGATTAAAGGTGGACGTGGCAATGCTACAAGAGACACACCTAAAGGTTACAGACCAGACGAGATTGAGGAAGGGGTGGGTTGGCCAAGTATTCTGCTCAGGGCTGGACTCAAAGACCAGGGAGCAGGCGATCTTGATCAACAAACGAGTGGCATTCGAGGCAGGGGGAATCGTGTCAGACATGGGGGTAGGTACATAATGGTGAGTGGGAAGCTGGAGGGGTGCAGGTGGTACTCGTGAACATATATGTTCCCAATTGGGACGATGTGGAATTTATGAGGCGGGTGTTAGGTAAGATCCCAGACTTAGAGTCACATAACCTGATTATGGGAGGAGATTTTAACATAGTCATTGATCTGGAAGTGGACCGGTCAAAATCCAGGACAGGGAGGAGGCCGGCCGCAGTAAAGGAATTGAAGGGGTTGATGGAACAGATGGGGGGAGTCGACCCATGGCTATCCGGTGGAATCCTATTAGTAGTTTTCAGAGATATTGAGCCCACTGCTGGTGAGGACACTTAATGAAGCAAGAGAGAAAGGAGTCCTCCCCCCAACAATGTCGCAGGCCTCGATTTCATTGATCCTGAAACGGGAGAAGGATCCAGAGCAATGCGGGTCATACAGGCCGCTTTCTCTACTGAATCAGGCTGCCAAACCGCTGGCTAAGATACTGACAACAAGGATAGAGGATCTGGGGGTGATAGGGGAAGATCAGACGGGATTTGTTAAGGGCAGGCAACTCAAGGCCAATGTTCGAAGGTTTCTAAATGTTATTGTGATGCCCTCAGAAGGAGAGGAGGTGGTGGTAGCCATGGATGCGGAAAAGGCTTTTGATCAGGTGGAGTGGAATTACCTGTAGGAGGCGCTGGGAAGGTTTGGGTTTGATGAGGGATTTATTGACTGGTTGCGGTTGCTCTATCAGGCACCAGTAGCGAGTGCGTACGAACCGGCTGGGGTCGGGGTATTTTGAACTACACGGAGGGACGAGGCAAGGGTGCCCCTCTCCCCGTTACTGTTTTCTCTGGCCATAGAGCCATTGGCCATGGCGTTAAGAGACTATCCTGGGGGAATTTGGCAATTTTTCTGGGTATAAATTGAACATGGGGAAAAGCGAGTTGTTTGTGATTCAGGCAAGAGGACAGGAGAAGAGACTGGGAGAGCTGCCGCTTAGAATGGTAGGGAAGAGCTTTCGATATCTGGGAATCCAGGTGGCCCGGAAATGGGAGGTACTACACAAGTTAAACCTATCCCGGCTGGTATAACAAATGGAAGGGGACTTTAAGAGATGGGACATGCTCCCGCTATCACTGGCGGGAAGCGTACAGACCGTGAAAATGACGGTCCTCCCCAGATTTCAGTGCCTCCCCATCTTCATCCCGAGGGCCTTTTTCAAGCGGGTGAATAAGGTTATTTTGGGCTTTGAGTGGGTGGGTAAAACCCCGCGGGTGAAGAAAGTGTTGCTGGAGCGTAGTCGGGGGGAGGGTGGGTTGCCGCTGCCGAACTTCTGCAATTACTACTGGGCGGCTAATATAGCCATGATTAGGTAGTGGGTAGTGGGGGAGTGGTGGGTGTGGGAGCGGATGGAGGCGGCGTCATGCAAAGACACAAGTTTGGGAGCACTGACAATGGCACCTCTGCCGTTCTCGCCGGCCCGATACTCCACAGGTCCGGTGGTGGTGGCGGCTCTGAGAATCTGGGGGCAATGGAGGAGATATAAGAGAGTGAAGGGAGCATCGGTTTGGACCCCGATTTATAATAATCATCGGTTTGTACCGGGTAGGCTGGATGGTGGGTTCCGGAGGTGGCAAAAGGCAGGAATTAGAAGGATGGGGGATCTATTTATAGATGGGAGCTTTCCCAGCTTGAAAGCTTTGGAGGATAGATTTGAATTGCCAGCAGGGTTTAGGTATTTGCAGGTGCGAGACTTCCTGAGAAAGCAGGTGCCGGTCTTCCCGCTGCTGTCGCCACGGGGAATACAGGACAGAGTAGTCTCCAGTACCTGGGTGGGAGAGGGGAAGGTATCTGATATTTACCAGGAGCTTTTGGAGGCGGAGGAAACTCCGGTGGAGGAGTTTAAGGGGAAGTGAGAGGCCGAGCTAGGAGAAGAGATAGAGGCGGGTCTGTGGGCGGATGCCCGAAGCAGGGTTAACACATCCTCATCATGTGCCAGGCTTAGCCTGATACAGTTCAAGGTAGTCCACCGGGCACACATGACAGTGGCTAGGATGAGCAAGTATTTCGGGGTAGAGGATAGCTGTGCGAGGTGCGCGGGAAGCCCAGCAAATCATGTCCACATGTTTTGGGCATGCCCGAAGCTCGGAGGGTTTTAGCAGGGTTTTGCTAAGCAATGTCCACAGCACTAAAAACACAGGTGGTGCCAAATCCGGAGGTAGCGATCTTTGGAGTGTTGGAAGTGCTGGGAGTTCAGGGGGCGAAAGAGGCTCACGTCTTTCCACAGTAGCCCGGAGACGGATCTTGTTAATGTGGAGGGACTCGAAGCCCCCGAGTGTAGAGACCTGGGTTAGTGACATGGCTGGGTATCTCAGTCTCGAGAAGATAAAGTTCACCTTAAGAGGGTCAATGGTCGGGTTCAGCCGGAGGTGACAGCAGTTCATCGACTTTCTCGGGGAAAACTCAAATGTCGGGGGGGGGGGGGGGGTTGTTGTTTTATGGTTGGGGTGTGTGAAGATTGTGATGGATGTGGAAATATTTATTAGACCATGTTTATGTCATTGTTATTGTTATTACTATAAAAAATGTCAAATACCTTGATAAAATATTTAACAAAAAAGATCACTGGAATAAATATATTACAAACTACTAACTAATATTACAAACTAATTATTCTTGAGCTACTGTAAAATATATCTAATCACCAACACGACTTGCTTCCAACTCCCTGAGGCACAGAGTCACATGGTAGGTTTACACTGCCACCTGCTGGCCAGAGGTTGTGTACATTATTATATTCAAGATTGCTTATGCATATCATCACATCCCCTTTCCTTTGGAAATGTAGTTATTTGCATTCATAACTCAATTTGTTACAATACAGTATGATATGCATGAATCTTTAGAATATGTAACAAATTACAGTCCATCACAAATTCAGTTTCTCAGGTTTATGCCTTAGTTTTGTTGATCTTCTGAGTGGCGGTTAAATTTGTGAAGTTACTTCATCTTCCTTTGTAGTTGTGGATTCTGCTTTTTGTTCTTGTATCGTTGTGTCTTTATCTTGTTGTTGTGGCTCTGTATGCTGGACTATATCTTCCTCAGGTTGCTCAGGATTATTCACCATTTCCTCTTGCGGTTGTGTTACAAAAGGTTGCTGAAGTTTCAGCAGAGTTCTTCTGTTTCTTCTTAAGACTATTGTCATGTGAGAGTACCTTTAAGAAATGGGTGCTTATAAATGGGTGTCTATATGTAAATATGTGTAGTGAGAGCATCCTTAAGAAATGGGTGTTTACTACTGCAGTGATGTCAGAGAGTGGGTGGAGCTGGGGGGGGGGGAGTCTGTCAGCTTTTTACTTTTGTTTTAGGCTGTTTGCTGCAGGGTGTGTTTTAGTTTCATTTTCAGAGCTGGATAGCTGCAGTCACAGCCAGAAGGTCTATTAGAGTCTCTCTCTGTAATCTAAAGACTGTAAATCGATTCTGGTGATTTAAAACTAATAACAGCAGTGACTTTAACCTGATGTGCTTCTGGTAAAAGGTGTTTTAAGGCATATGGATGTTAAAAGGAAAGCTTAGCTTTAAAAAATACTTTTCCATTTCTGCTGTACCACACCTGTAGAGTGGGCCGTGTGCTCCCCATACCACAATCTATTAAAAGTTGTGGGTCAGGTGAACTCCATGATACACTTTGGGGTTCTCTAAACCCTGGCCATAACAAATTGGGGGCTCGTCCGGGATAAAAGTCTATCTATTGGATTGGCTTAGTGAACTTAAAGACAGTGAGGGGTGAACATATTGTGGGTGCTTTTCAGGTGTGGTATACTAGTTTAAGTAGGAAGTGTGTTGTAGACAATGGCTCTTTCAGAGGCTCTGAAGTTTTTGGGGGTGGAGACGGTCACACGCACTACCTTACGGACAGAGGCTAAACACAGACTGTTAGATTTGGCAAAAACATTGCAGTTAACATTACCTGACAAATTGCAAAAGGATAAGGTAATTATGGTGGTGGCTAAGCATGTAAAGTTGCCTGAGATACAGTTTGACTTATTGGAAATGGCAAAAATTCAGTTACAACTTAAACAAATGAAACATGAGAAAGAATTAAAGCAGCTTGAATACGAAAGAGATAGAGAGGAAAAAGAAATAGAGAGAAGAAAGAAGAAAAGAAAGAATAGCCTGAACAGAACAAAAAGAAAGAGAAAGGGAGATACAGATCAGGGAAAAAGATAAAGAGAGAGAGTTTGAACTTCAGAAAATGGCCATGAAACATGACAGTCAGTTAAAATTGGCAGACGTAAAGGGAAATGTACAGTTTGATGATAGTGATGAGGATAGTGAGAAAGAGCATCATTGTCGAAGGCTTGGTGGGAATGTATTTAAATATGTGCAAGCATTGCCAAGGTTTGATGAGAAGGAGGTAGAATCCCTTTTCATTTCATTTGAGAAGGTGGCTAAACAAATGAAATGGCCACAGGACATGTGGGTATTGCTGATTCAAACAAAGGTGATAGGTCGGGCTAGTGAAGTGTTTGCATCACTACCGGAGGAGGTATCTGAGACGTATGAGGAGATGAAAAAATCCACCTTAGGTGCATATGAACTAGTGCCTGAAGCCTCCAGACAAAGGTTTAGAAATTTAAGGAAAGAATTTGGTCAAACATACATGGAGTTTGAAAGCCTCAAACAGAGTAATTTTGATAGGTGGATAAGGGCTTTGAAAATAGACCAAACCTATGAAGCTCTCAGAGAAATTATACTTTTGGAGGAGTTTAAAAATTCAATTCCTGATGTAGTGAGAACTCATGTGGAAGAGCAGAGGGTTAAAACTGCAAGGTTCGCAGCAGAAATGGCAGATGATTACGAATTAGTTCATAAATCAATGCTTGTTTTCCGACATCAGTTTCAGCCTGTGAGGGATAGAAACTGGGGACATGAGAAATACTCAAGTGGTAACGGTAAAGGTGATCTGATGGGAGATAATAAGGAGAATGTACTCAGATTTTTTTTTAATCCAGGAATTGGAAAAGAAATGAAAAGTTTCAAATGTTTTCACTGTAATAAACTAGGCCATGTAAAGTCATAGTGTTGGTGGTTGAAGAAAAGCACTGGGAAGGCTGATGTGGTAAAACAGGATAAGACAGTGGGGTTTGTTAAAGTGGTAAAGGAAAGCCCAAGTGAAGCGAGTGTAAAAGATTGTACAGCCTGATCAGGAGGTGATTGATAAGAAGGTGCCAGATCTCTTTAAAGAATTTACTTGTGTGGGTAAAGTTTACTCATGTGTGTCAGGAGGAGCAGGTAAAGAAGTCACAATTTTAATAGATATGGGAGCTAGTCAATCTTTAATGGTAAGAGATGAGGAGTTATGTAGTTTGGGAAGAATGTTGCCAGAAAAGGTGGTAATATGTGGAATTCAGGGTGAGAGGAGTAGTGTTCAATTATATAAGGTAAGGTTGGAAAGTCCAGTGAAGAGTAGTGAAGTGGTAGTAGGAGTAATAGAGAAAGTATCTTGTCCAGGAATACAGTTTATCTTGGGTAATGATATAGTTGGATCGCAAGTGGGAGTGATGCCTACTGTGGTTGATAAGCCAGTGGAAAATCAGACAACTGAAGTGTTGAAGGACGAATATCCTGGGATGTTTCTGGATTGTGCAGTAACAAGGTCACAAAGTCACAGGTTAAAACAAGAGGAGAAATCAAAGAGTGAAGATGACGTTGAAGTGCAATTATCAGAAACGATTTTTGATCAGATGGTTGAAAAAGAACAAGAACAGGTGGAGGATGAGGCGGATATTTTTAGTTCAGGAAAATTGGCGGAGTTACAACAGAAAAACGTAGAAATAAAATGGATGTATCAGAAAGCATATTGAAGAGGAATCTGAGTGTATACCAGAGTGTAATAACCATAAAAGTGATGTCTTGATGAGAAAATAAATGGAGACCTTTACATATACAGGCGGATGAAAAGTGGGCAGAAGTTCATGAAGTAGTATTGCCAGTAGGGTATAGAAAGGAGGTGTTGCAAGTTAACATGAGGTACCAGTGGGAGGTCATTTGAGAATAAGGAAAACTCAAGCTAAAATTCAGAAATATTTTTATTGGCTTGGACTACATAAAGATGTAGTTACATTTTGTCAATCATGTCACACATGTCAAGTGATAAGGAAACCTCAAGCAGTGATAAAACCAGCGCCCTTAATACCCATTCCAGCATTTGAGGAACCTTTTACAAGGGTCCTAATTGATTGCGTAGGACCGCTTCCAAAAACGAAAAGTGAGAATCAATATCTTTTGATGATAATGGATGTGTCTACTAGGTTTCCAGAGGCCATTCCAGTACGTAATATTACAGCTAAAAAGATTGTGGAGGAGTTACTTAAATTCTTTACTAGATATGGACTACCCACAGAAATACAATCGGATCAAGGATCAAATTTTACCTCAAGGTTATTCAAATAAATTATGAATAGCTTAGGAATAAAACAATTTAAATCAACTGCGTACCATCCAGAATCACAGGGAGCGTTAGAAAGGTGGCATCAGACATTAAAGACAATGTTGAGGGCTTATTGTCAAGATTATCCAGAGGATTGGGATAAAGGAATTCCATTCGTACTGTATGCAATTAAGGGTGCACCTAATGAGTCAACCAAATTTAGTCCTTTTGAACTAATTTTTGATCATGAGGTAAGAGGACCACTTAAATCGATTGAGGAAAAATTGGTGAGTGAGAAATCGGAAATTACACTATTGGATTACGTGTCAAATTTTAGGGAACGATTAAATAGAGCAGGTGAATTGGCTAGACAACATTTAAAAGTTGCACAAAATGTGATGAAACAGGTAGCGGACAAGAAATCCAAAGTTCGTAGTTTTGCCAGTGGAGATAAAGTTTTAATATTGTTACCAGTGGTAGGTGAACCTTTAAAAGCAAGGTTTTGTGGACCTTATCAGATTGAAAGGAAATTAAGTGAGGTGAATTATGTGGTAAAAACACCAGAGAGAAGGAACGAGTGTGTCATGTGAATATGTTTAAAAGGTACTTTGAAAGGGAAGGAGAGAAAAAGGAGGAGGTTTTAATGATTCTAACTTAAAGTGATGAACCAAATCCAGATGACTGTGAATTTGACATACCTCAAATTAAATTGGAAAACGAGGATGGTCTTAAAAATTGGGATAAATTGTTGAGTTACCTTCTAGACGAAAAACGAACTGACCTGAAAGAGTTATTGATAGCACATGGGCAAGTTTGTGGAGATAAATTGGGAAGTACTAAAATGGCTATACATGATGTAGATGTGGGAAATGCTATTCCAATCAAACAACATCGATACAGACTTAACTCTTTAAAAGTGGCACAGGTTAGCAAAGAGATTGAGAGTATGCTTAAAAATGGCATAATTGAAGTGGGTTTCAGCCAATGGAGCTCACCCATAGTGATGGTACCTAAACCAGATGGTACACAACGGTTGTGTGTGGACTATAGAAAGGTTAATGCAGTTACAAGAATGGACTCTTATCCTATCCCTCGCTTGGAGGATTGCATTGAGAAAGTGGGACAATCAGCTTTTATTTCCTAACTGGATTTACTTAAAGTTTACTGGCAGGTACCTTTATCCGAAAGGGCGAAGGAGATTTCAGCTTTTGTGACTCCAGGTGGTATATACCAATTCAAAGTTATGCAATTTGGCATGAAAAACGCCCCAGCCACATTTCAACGGTTAACTAACAAAGTTGTTTCAGGATTACCCAATCGTGCGGTATACATCGATGATCTGGTAATTTTCAGCCAGACATGGACAGAACATTTCAAACATCTGATGGAGTTATGTGATCGACTTCAGGAGTCGGGTCTGGTGATAAACCTAGCCAAAAGTCAATTTGGAAAAGCCCAAGTCACTTTCCTTGGCCATTACAATTGGACAGGGTCGAATGGTCACAAGGGATGTGAAACCAGCAGTTATTGAGGAGTTTCCGATACCCTCAAGACGAAGGGAAATAATGTGATTTCTTGCCATGAGTGGATTTGAGCGAATGTTTGTGCAATAGTTTTGTAGCGTGATTGCTCCACTGAAGAAACGTCGAAAATTTCAATGGACAGCGGACTTTCACCAGGCATTTGACTGCCTGAAAGCTGTGATAACCAATGTTCCTGTGTTGGAGAATTACAAGGGACTCTGTGATCAGTTTGAACTAAAGTATCTGACTTCAAAGAGAAATGCCGAGGAGTAGAGAAATGGATGGATCGTGCAGAGACTTTCTTGTTCAAAGAGACTGTCAATCGAGAAGGATTTCAGTTGGAAGAAGAACGGGGGAAAAAATGGACTATATTATTATACCTGTTTGCGTGTGTTGTTTTTTGAAACAAAAAAGTGTATTTGTTAAAGGATAGTGAAAAGGTGAAAAATGAAACCATCTTGAAGTTGATGGTTTATTTATTTTTCTTGGGGGGAGGTGTCATATGAGAGTACCTTTAAGAAATGGGTGTTTATAAATGGGCGTGTATGTAAATATCTGTAGTGAGAGTACCTTTAAGAAATGGGTGTATACTACTGCAGTGATGTCAGAGAGTGGGTGGAGCTGGGCTGCCTGTCAGCTTTTTACTTTCATTTTAGACTGCTTGCTGCAGGGTGTGTTTTAGTTTCATTTTCAGAGCTGGATAGCTGCAGTCACAGCCAGAAGGTCTATTAGAGTCTCTCTCTGTAATCTAAAGACTGTAAATCGATCCTGGTGATTTAAAAATGATAACAGTAGTGACTTTAACCTGATGTGCTTCTGGTAAAAGGTGTTTTAAGTCATATGGATGTTAAATTGGATGATAACCCAATGCCTGGGTTAGAAAACTATCAAACGAATCGCCTGCTTTCTGGGTGAGCATGAGAAATATGTACATAGAATTTACAGTGCAGAAGGAGGCCATTCAGCCCATCGAGACTGTACCGGCTCTTGGAAAGAGCACCCTACCCAAGGTCAACACCTCCACCCGATTCCCATAACCCAGTAACCCCACCCAACACTAAGGGCAATTTTGGACACTGTAGCGCTCGAAAGTTCCATTTTTTTTTAGGCGAGCAATGCCGATCAAATTGCTTGAGAACTTTGTCGAAATTCTTGTTATCCGCTTCGCTATTGAAGACAGATGTGTTAAATATTTCAATCGCTTGGGGACCTGCTACAGTGAGCAGCAACGCGATACGCCTCTCGTCAGGCTGTGCCTGCAGACCAAGGGCTGCACCATGGAATTTGAACTGCTGCTTGAACACCCGCCAATTCGTGTCTATGTTACAGGTGACCTGAAGCTGTTGAGGTGCGTTCAGACCTTCCATCCTGGTCTTCAAATTCTTACAGCGCATTGAGTATTAGTTGCCCGTAGCTTACGACTTTAGTAGAAAAAAATGTGTTTTCTTATTTGTACCTTATTCTTCTTCGGAGTTTAAATTGTTCGGATCTTCTCAGAATCTTCTTGTTCTTAGTCGATCTTCAGACCTGGTACCATGTCATGTTCTTCTGTCCTGGCCAGTGTGAATGGTACACAGAAGAACATCTAGTTCTTGACTAGTTAAAATAATTTATTATAAAACAAATGCGAGGTAAAGATAACTGTAATAAATATATTACAAACTACTAACGCTAACTAACTGTTCTTGAGCTACTGCACGATATGTCTATCCACCAACACGACTTACTCCCAACTCCCCGAGGCACAGAGTCACGTGGTAGGTTTACACTGCCACCTGCTGGTCGGAGGTTGTGTACATTATTATATACAAAATTGCTTATGCATATCATCCATTGCACCAAACCTCTGAAAGAGGACTCTACCTAGACCCACTCTCCCCACCTTCTCTGCCCTATCTCTGTAACCCCCTAACTCCACCAAACCTTCACATCAACAGCTCACAATTAATTAATTAATTAATTATGTTTTAATGATTGTTGTCCAAGACACCAGGGTAATGTTTTGCTCTTATTTGAATAGTGCCACGATATCTCTTCTGTCCAGCTGGGCGGGCAGATATGGCCTCAGGTTAATGTCTAATCTAAAAGAGGACATCCGTCAGACTAGTGGAAAACCTCACTGAGGTGACAGTGTGTCTGAGTCGACAGTTTGGCCTTGGAGGTGTTGAAAGGTTTGAGTGCATCTTTTTAAAAAATGTTTGAACAACTATTTAAATTGTTCGATCCCAGAATCTCAAGTTTGAATCGGAAGTGAAGAACCTGGCATTAACAGACTCCAAGGGCCATGATCTGATAAAGGAGGTGATGGTGAAAGTGACAAATACATTGACTCATCAGGTACGAAGGAATGCGCTCGTACTTCACATTTTGATATCGTTTGAATTGTGATAGAAGTAAGAAATTCTGACCTTATTCTCTTTTTCCTAATTTTAAAATCTGTTTTCCTATCGTGAGCACTATTTAATATCAAGGGAACATAGATATTACTGGAGGCTGTGGAAGGGGTAATGTGATACCGTGGTATTGTCAATGGGCTGGTGATCCAGAGACCCAGGTAATGGTCTGGGTCCATGGATTTAAATCCCACCGTGGCAGCTGGTGGAATTTGAAATCCTTTAATAGAACTGAACCGGAAACTAGTTTCTGTAAAGGTGACCATGGAATTATCATCGATTGTTGTAAACACCCATCTGGTTCACGGCTGTCCTTTAGGGAAGGAAATCTGCCATCCTTACCTGGTCTGGCCTACATGTGACTCCAGACCCACAGCATAGTGGTTGGCTCTTAGCTGCTCTCGTAAATGACCCAGCAAGGGTCGTTCAAGGGCAATTAGCAGTGAGCAGCAAATGCCGGCCTTTCTAGTGACACCCACATCCCATGAAGGAGAATCACTGTTTGTCGATGTACCATTTGTCATGTTCCCTGTTGGTTATTCTTTTTGTCTCCTATGTACGTACTGTTCACTTTCCCTCGGCCGCAGAAAAATACTTTTCACTGTACTTCGGTACATGTGACAATAAATCAAATCAAAATCGAAAGAAAGGTTACAATGGAAAAGGGAGTGGCAAAACAAATGCCCCCGGAATAAGTTGCTGGTTCAGTCAACATGATTAAGGATTTCCTCACCTGCGACGATCTTAAGTTTTTAAAATTATTTTATGAGTTGTGGACTGATCCCAGTTATTCTCCAATGTAACAGGTGTGGGTCTGGTCACTGGCCAAGTTTGTGAACAGGAAGTTCATCATGGAGGACATAGTTCAGCGTTTTGTTGATGGAGAGAAGATTTCTCTGGATACAGAAAGTGATCCGTTCTGGGATCCTATTGAGGCAGTCCACTTAGGTACTGCATACATCTGGCTCCAGTCTCTGAACTATTGTATTGCACTGGAAGAGCATGTGGAATTTCACAATTCCCAGGGTGAAGAGGAGGCCATTTTACAGATGAACCTGGTGCCATGCACCCCAACTGGACAGTAAGTTCCCAAATGGACCTCTTCAGCTTGTATTTTTCTTTCTAAAGTATCACTCAAGTCAAAATACACACTAATATTTTGCATGCCTGCTTTGTGTCTGAAGGCTGTACCAAACAGACTGAAATAATAATCTTTGTTGTCACAAGTAGGCTTATATTAACGAAAGAGAAAATGCTGGAGAATCTCAGCAAGTCTGGCAGCATCTGTAGGGAGAGAAAAGAGCTAACGTTTCGAGTCCGATGACTCTTTGTCAAAGCTAACAGACAGAGAAAGTGGGAAATATTTATACTGTGGAGTGAGAATGAAAGAAGAGTCATAGCCACAGAAACCCAGGGAAACCGGGTGCTAATGGCCACAGAAACCGAGGGGAAAGCGTGCTAATGGCAGTCCCCGGAGAGGACACAAGATGTGAAAGGTCAAACAGCAGGGAAACTAACATCAGAGGATGGACTGTAGATGTGGGGGGAGGGGAAGGGGAAAGCAAAGAGGAGAAAGGTGAAGGAAAGGTGGATAAGATTGGGGGCGGGGAATTAAATGTATATTAAGAAAGAAAGAAATGGTAAAAGACAGTTAAAATGAAATGAAAACAAATGGGTCGAGGTGGGGTAGAGCTGATCATCTGAAGTTGTTGAAATTGATGTTGAGACCGGAAGGCTGTAGCCTGCCTAACCGGAAGATGAGATGTTGTTCCTCCAGTTTGCATTGCGCTTCACTGGAACATTGCAGCAGGCCAAGAACAGACATGTGGGCATGGGAGCAGGGTCTTTTGTGAAAATGGCAAGCATCAGGGAGGTCAGGGTCCTGAATGCGCACAGAGATGCTCAGCAAAGCGATCACCCAGTCTGCGTTTGGTCTCTCCGATATAGAGGAGACCACATTGGGAGCAGCGAATGCAATACACCAAATTGGAAGAGATGCAAGTGAAACGCTGCTTCACCTGGAATGAGTGTTTTGGGCCTGGGATGTTCAGCATGGAAGAAGTAAAGGGGCAGGTGTTACACCTTCTGCGATTGCATGGGAAGGTGCCATGGGTGATGGGAGAGGTACTGGGTATGGTGGATGAGTGGACTAGATTGTCTCGGAGGGAACGGTCTCTGCGGAATGTTGACAGAGGGAGTGAAGGGAAGATGTGTTTAGAGGTGGCATCATGCTGGAGTTGGCGAAAATGTTGGAGGATTATGCTTTGCATACAGAGGCTGGTGGGATGAAATGTGAGAACGAGGGGGACTCGATCCTTGTTCTGGGAGGGAGTGGAGGGGGCGAGGGTAGTGGCGCGGGAGATGGACCGCACACTGTTGAGGACCCTGTCCACAACTGTAGGTGGGAAATCACGGTTGAGGAAGAAGGAACACGTTTTTGAAGCACCATTTTGGAAAGTGGCATCATCGGAACAAATGCGACGGAGGTGAAGGAGTTGAGAGAAAGGGATGGAGTCCTTACAGGGTGTAGGGTGCGAAGAGCTGTAGTCAAGATAGCTGTGGGAGTAAGTGGGCTTGTAGTGGATATTAGTGGATAATCTTTTGCCGGAAATGGAGACAGAAAGATCAAGGAAGGGAAGGAAAGTGTCTGAGCTTATATTAACACTGCAATGAAGTTACGGTGAAAAGCCCCTAGTCGCCGCATTCCGGCGCCTGTTCGGATACACAGAGAGAGAATTCAGAATGTCCAAAATACCTAACAGCACGTCTTTTGGGACTTGTGGGAGGAAACCGGAGAACTCGGAGAAAACCCACGCAGACACGGGGAGAACGTGCAGACTCCGCACAGACAGTGACCCAAGCCGGGATTCGAACCTGGGATCCTGGAGCTGTGAAGCAACAGTGCTATCCACTTTGCTACCGTGCTGCAAGCTTGTAAGACAGCAAACAATAGGGAGGCACGATGGCACAGTGGTTAGCACTGCTGCCTCACAGCGCCGAGGACCTGGGTTCGATCCTGGTCCTAGGTCACTGTCCGTGTGGAGTTTGCACATTCTCCCCGTGTCTGCATGGGTTTCACCCCCACAAGCCAAAGATGTGTAGGTTAGGTGGATTGGCCACGCTAAATTGCCCCTTAATTGGAAATTTTAAAAAAAGACAGCCAGCAATAATGAAATGAAAACCACTTATTGTCACAAGTAGGCTTCAAATGAAGTTACTGTGAAAAGCCCCTAGTCGCCACATTCCGGCGCCTGTTCGGGGAGTCTGGTACAGGAATTGAACCGTGCTGTTGGCCTGCCTTGGTCTGCTTTCAAAGCCAGTGATTTAGCCCAGTGTGCTAAACCAGCCCCAGCAAAATCACTCCACTACAGTAAATATATCTCAAAGCGAGTTCCAACACGAAAGGAGGCCATTTGGCCCATTGTCCCTGTGCTGGCTCTTCTATATCCCAGTTCAAACTGAATCCATTGCTCCGTTCTCTCCCCATAGTCCTGTAATTTCCTCTACTTCATATACTTAGTCATAAAGTTTTACAACACAAAAAGAGGCCATTTGGCCCAACATGTCTGCGTTATCTCATCCATTTTTCCTTTGCAAAAAGCAGTGGCCTCTGCCCCAGTCACTCCTGGTGGGAAAGCATTCCAAGCTGTGACAAATCTCTGCAGGTACAGATCATGCTGGATATTGTGGGACAACTCCGTCACCACCAGAAGACACTGATGAGCAGGTTTCTAAGCTTTATTCCAATATACCAAGGGAGAGACAGTCTCAGGCAATCCAAGGTTGACTCTGAGGCTGGAATTTTCCAGCCATTCGCTGGTGGCAGGATTCTCTGATCCCGGTTGTGTGGGGAATTCCCATTGACAGCAGAGGGAGCAGAGAATCCTGCCCGCCAGAGAACGGCGCTCTGCCAAGAAACACGCGGCTGGGAGGTCAGAGAATTAAACCTTGAAAGTTGCAACAAAGTCATCTTTTTATACACGGCAAGTCACGTACACACTCCATTATCCACTTCTAATCTTGACGCTTACATTCATGTGCAAAACATACATCTCAGACTCTAGTTACCTGCTTCCTGTGAGTTGGACATTGGGCATTTTTCACACAAATGGAGGCCCCCAAATCTCACCCCAACCTCTTGTTTCTGTCCCATTTCTTATCCTATAAGACCATAAGACATAGGAGCGGAAGTAAGGCCATTCGGCCCATCGAGTCTACTCCACCATTCAATCACGGCTGATTTTAACTCCATTTACCCGCTCTCTCTCCATAGCCCTTAATTCCTCGAGAAATCAAGAATTTATCAACTTCTGTCTTAAAGACACTCAACGTCCCGGCCTCCACTGCCCTCTGTGGCAATGAATTCCACAGACCCACCACTCTCTGGCTGAAGAAATTTCTCCTCATCTCTGTTCTAAAGTGACTCCCTTTTATTCTAAGGCTGTGCCCTCGGGTCCTAGTCTCCCCTGCTAATGGAAACAACTTCCCTACATCCACCCTATCTAAGCCATTCATTATCTTGTAAGTTTCTATTAGATCTCCCCTCAACCTCCTAATCTCCAATGAATATAATCCCAGGATCCTCAGGTGTTCATCGTATGTCTGTCCAGAGCATATCTACTACCCATCAGTTCTGCCGTTCCTGGCTTGATGGTTTATTTTGCAAAAAGACCCTTTCCAACAAAAAACATTTCAACCCTTTCACTGGACGAAAGAAAATGAGGTTTTATTTGTGCAAAACTCTCTTCAGAGACCAGTTACATCACACATTTTGTATTGAATCAAAGTGGTCTGAGATTTCTATCAACATGATATGCATGCATAATGCAACACAAATATGAAGGCAATTGAGTTAAAATGTAAACGTTTGATTCCTAAGCAATTCCACAATTTACTTTTGAAGCTTTTAAGACTTAAGGAAGATTTTATTATCCCAATTACTTTGTGGTATTAAAATTTATTCGGAATTTTGGATGTGAATGTTAAGTGTCGAGCTTCAGTTTACCTGATTGCAGTGCAGTGTGATGCCAGTGGTATAACTCTGATCTGGCCAATCTATATCGCTGTGTTCAGTTACACATCTCAGCAACCAGTATTTGGATTGTGAGGGTCTGAGGGCTCTCTGCTTCATCATTGAGCAGAGGCCTGAACAATCCCCGTCCACTACTTCTCCTCCGCCTGGCTGAACTTGTTCTGTCACTCAACAATTTTTTTTTAACTTGTCTCACTTCCTCCAAATAAAAAGTGTGTCTGTGGGTACCCACGTGACCCCAGTTACACCTGTTTTTTTGTGGGTTATGTGGAACGCTCCTTATTCCAGACCTACTCAGGCCCACTCCCTCAACTTGTTTCTTCATTACATCGATAACTGTACTGGTGCCGCGTTATGTTCTCGTCCGGACCAGGAAATCAATGTATGCTTCCAGTTTCCACCTCTCTCTCACCTTCACATGGTCCATCGCAGACACTTTCCTTCCCTTCCTTGACCTCTCTAGCTCCATTGCCAGTGATAGATTGACCACCAATATTCATTACAAGCCCATATCAACCTCAGCTCTAGCTCTTCCCACCGTGCTTCCTGTAAGGACTCCATCCCGTTCTCCCAATTTCTCTGCCTCCATCACAACTGTTCCAATGATGCCAGCCTCCAAAATGGCACTTCTGACATATCTGCCTTTTCCCTTAACTAGGTTTCACCCCTGTAATTGACAGGGCACTCAACTGTGTTTGACCCATTTCTTATACCTCTGCTCTCAACTCTCCCTCTCAGAACCATGATAGAGTGTCGTTTGTCCTGAATTTAAATAAAGGAAACTCTAATGCTATGAGTCGTGAGTTGGTTATGATGGATTGTGGGACGTTACTTAAAGGAATGATAGGTAGCTAGGTAATGGCAAACATTCAAAGAGAGCATGAATGAACTGCAACATTTGTTCATTCCTGTCTGGCGCAAAAATAAAATGGGAAAGGTCGCCAAACCATAGCTTACAAGGGAAATTAGAGATAGTATTTGATCCAAAGAAGAAATATACAAATTGGCCAGAAAAAGCAGACCTAAGGATTGGGGGCAATTTAGGATTCCGCAAAGGAGGACAAAAGGAATTGATTAAGAGGGGAAAAATAGAGTACGAGAGTAAGCTTGTGGGAAACATGAAAACTGACTGTAAAAGCTTCTATAGGTATGTGAGGAGAAAAAGACTAGTCAGAAACGGGAATTTATTTATTTATTTTTTATTTATTAATTTAGAGTATCCAATTAACTTTTTCCAATGAAGGGGCAATTTAGCGTGACCAATTCACCTACCCTGCACATAGATTATCATAGAATTTACAGTGCAGAAGGAGGCCATTCGGCCCATCGAGTCTGCACTGGCTCTTGGAAAGAGCACCCTACCCAAGGTCAACACCGCCACCCTATCCCTATAACCCAGTAACCCCACCCAACACTAAGGGCAATTTTGGACACTAAGGGCAATTTATCATGGCCAATCCACCTAACCTGCACATCTTTGGACTGTGGGAGGAAACCGGAGCACCCGGAGGAAACCCACGCACGTGCAGACTCCGCACAGACAGTGACCCAGAGCCAGGATCGAACCTGGGACTTCGGCGCCGTGAGTGCTAACCACTGCGCCACCGTGCTGCCCATGAAACGGGAATTTATAATGGGGAACAAAGAAATGGCTGACCAACTAAATACATACTTTGATTCTGTCTTCACAAAGTAGGACACAAATAATGTACCAGAAATGTTGGGGAACACAGTGTTTAGTGAGAGGGAGGAACTGAAGGAAATCAGTATTAGTAGAGAAATGGTGGTGGGGAAGTTGTTGGGATTGAAGGCCAGTAAATCCCCAGGGCCTGATAATCTTCATCCCAGAGTACTTAAGGAAATTTTCCTAGAAATAGTGGGTGAATTGGTGGACATCTTCCAAGATTCTGTAGACTCTGGAATAGTTACGGATTGGAGGATAGCTAACGTAACCTCACTATTTAAAAAGGGAGGTAGAGAGGAAGCAAGGAATTATAGAGCAATAACCCTGACGTCAGTGGTGGGAAAAATGCTAGAGTCCCTTATAAAAGATTTTAAAGCAGTGCAATAAAAACAATGGCAGGATCGGGAACAGGTCAGCGTGGATTTATGAAGGGGACATCATGCTTGACAAATCTACTGGAATTCTTTGAGGATGTAACTAGTAGAGTGGATGAGGGAGAGCCAGTGGATGTGGTTTATTTGGACTTTCAGAAGATTAGCAAATTCTAAAGTGAATGGGATTGGAGGTAGTATTGAGATGGATAGAAAACTGGTTGGCAGACAGGAAAGAAAGAATAGGACTAAATGGCTCTTTTTCCATATGGCAGGCAGTGACTAGTGGGGTACCACAAGGATGAGTGCTTGGGCCCCAGCTATTCACAGTATATATAAATGATTTAGATGTGGGGACTGTTGCCCTTTTTAAACCACAGTATGTCTCAACCTTTATACGGTGGACAAATGACTATGAGACTCAGTTTATAAAACAGAACAATATTTATTCATACGCACACAATGGTTATAGTTATTCAATCACACACTCCCAATCATAGGTTACACAGTACACCAATACTTCCAAGATCTTAACTTAACTTGGCAGTGACTGACAAGTACTAGGCAGATACAAGCCTGTTATCTGTAGTTCCGGTCTTGTAGTCCTCTGATAGTTGGTTATCAATCCGGATCTCTTCTGGCTCTGGTCTGCCTTCTGTTGGTAGTATGGATGATCTCTTTCATCGGCCGGTGGAAGTCACCGTTGTTAGTTACTGCTGCTCTAGAGAAAGAATGAATCTGCGCAGTAACTCTTATGCTGTTTGAATTTCGTGACTCTTTTGGTGGGCAGTCTCTGGGTCATTTGTCAATCAATTGATCAGGGCTCAATCAGCCTGATCGATTAAGTCCAATCAGGGGCTGCCACATCAATTTTGGGGTGGGCACTCAGTGGCCATGCTTGAAGGTGTTGGAAACATGTCGGCCCTTCCAAATAAGGAAGTTAGGTGCCGCTGTGTCTGGTAAACAATTGTGATTAACAGGACAGCTCTAGTGATCCTGTTGGTGGCCTGGAGATAGCCCTTTACTTATGTTATTCACATCAAGCTGTGAAATTGTTTGAACTCGGCAAAGTCTTTTCCTGTAGCTTTATTTGACCTGCCTGCAGCCTGCTCGTCCATTCCCATGACCACTTTTCCCAGCATCCCTTGCTGGACACCACTTTAGGTGGCCACAGAACTAAATGTAATATCTCCAAATTTACAAATGACACGAAGCTGGGTGGGAGGGTGAGCTGTGAGGAGGATACAGAGATGCTTCAGTGTGATTTGGACAGGTTGAGTGAGTGGGTAAATGCATGGCAGATGCAGTATAATGTGCATAAATGTGAGGCTATCCACTGTGGTAGCAAAAACAGGAAGGCAGATTATTTTCTGAATGGCTATAGATTGAGAGAGCGGAATGTGCAACAAGACCTGGGTGTCATTGTACACAGGTCGCTGAAAGTAAGCAGATAGGTACACCAGGCGGTAAAGAAGGCAAACGGTATGCTGGCCTTCATAGCGAGAGGATTTCAGTACAGGAGCAGGGATGTCTTGCTGCAGTTCTACAGGGTCTTGGTGAGACTGCATCAGGAATATTGTGCTCAGTTTGGTCTCCTTATCTGAGGAAGGATGTTCTTGTTATGGAGGGAGCGCAACAAAGGTTTACCAGACTGTTCCTGAGGTGGCAGTACTGATGTAGCGGGAGAAATCAAATTGGTTAGGATTGTATTCGCTGGGGTTCAGAAGAATGAGGGGCATCTCATAGAAACCTATAAAATTCTAACAGGACTAATTAGGGTAGATGCAGGAAGGATGCTCCGGATGGTCCACAACCAGGGGGTCTGTGGTGAATGTAAATACAGTTAATTCATCAGTTATGTTCTATGTTTGTAAATACAGTTAATTCACCAGTTATGTTCTATGTTATTAACCCTGTTGGTTTTATCTGTGGGCCATTGTAAGGCTTCACCCACAGGGGGAGATGTTGGAGGAGGTTGGAGCATGTACGGGCTCTGCCCATGGCTCCGCCCCTTTGAAGGAGTATAAGAGTAGCTGGCCTGTGGGACTGTCCTCAGTATGTACCAGTCGCAGGCAGGCAAAGTTGATAGTTAATTAAAACCACTGCTTTACTCCGACACGAGTCCTTGAGTGAATTCAATTTAATTAACTATCTGAACAAAAATGATTATGGAGTCAGCCGTCAAACCTGACAGACTGGAGCTCGATCCACAGGAAGGACATTTTTTCACACTGGTTGCGGTGTTTCAAGGCCTACCTTGCCGCGGCATCGACGCCATCCGTCACGGACGAACAAAAATTGAGTCTCCTCCACGCACGGGTGAGTCACCGCATTTCTGTGCAACTCGAAGAGGCCACCTCGTATACCGCCGCTCTCGCAATCCTCGAGCGCATCTACGTGCGGCCTGTGAACGAGGTCTATGCACGACATATTCTCACTATTCGACGCCAGCGCCCCAGGGTGTCACTCGACGAGTATCTGCGCGACCTCAAAGCCCTCGCGCGCAACTGCAACTATCAGGCCGTTACGGCCACTCAGCACGTGGAGCTCGCCGTTCGAGATGTCTATGTTGCGGGGGTCAGATCAAATTACGTGCGGCAGCGACCGCTCGAGAAAGGGTCCCAGGACCTGGACGAGACGGTGAAACTGGCGACTTCACTGGAGGTCGCTTTCCAGAGCCTCACTGCATTTCCGGCCGAACACTCGACCTTCTCGTGGACTCCCAACCAGAGACTACCCCAGGCCTGTGCTGCGCGCCCACCCGCTCATCATGGGGGGTTGCCTTGTTATTTTTGCGGCCAGCCTCAACACTCTCGACAGCACTGCCCGGCCCGCAAGCCGAGTTGCAGCCGAAAAGGGCACTTCGCCAAGGTCTGCCTCGCCAAGCCTAAGCACGCAAACTCTCAGACCTGGACTACCGACTCTCAGGCCCGCAGACCTCGCAATGTGGCACCGTGCCTCCTGACTCCGACTCCGCACAGCACGTGCGACTCATGGGGGCCGCTATTTTGGCCATCCTCCCCCATGCGACCAGCCACGTGCAATCCATGGGTGCCACCATCTTGGACGCCATCTTCCTCGATGCCCGCCACGCTTGATCAACGGGCCGCCATCTTGGACGCCATCTGCTACGCCGCTCGACGCGTACGACCTGCTCGGACAATTACCGGGGGGCCGCCCCAGCACAGCCGACCACGCCGCCGGTTACCCTCAACTCAGCACTGTCACCTTGGACCAGTCGCGACCCAAGCACCTCAAGAGCTCAATGATGGCCGTCCGGGTTAACGGGTACGAGACACCTTGCCTGTTCGACTCCGCGAGCACCGAGAGTTTCATCCACCCGGATCTGGTAAGCCGCTGCTCGCTTCCGATATTCCCGGCGTAACAAACAATTTCCCTCGCCTCCGGGTCGCACTCGGTACAAATCCGAGGGTGCACTACGGTAACCTTAGCGGTACAGGGCGCTGAGTACACTAATTTCCAGCTGTACGTGCTCCCAGACCTCTGCGCCCCCCTCCTTTTAGGGCTCGATTTTCAATGTAATCTCAAGAGCCTGACGCTTAGCTTTGGCGGACCCCTGCCCCCCACTCACTGTGTGCAGCCTAGCCACTCTGAATGTCGACCCTCCTTCCCTCTTCGCTAATCTCACCGCTGATTGCAAGCCAGTAGCCACTCGCAGCAGGCGATATAGCATGCAGGACAGAATATTTACTAGGTCTGAGGTCCTGCGTCTCTTGCGGGAAGGAGTCATAGAGGCCAGCAATAGCCCCTGGAGAGCTCAGGTGGTGGTCGTCAAGACCGGGGAGAAGCTCCGGATGGTGGTTGATTACAGCCAAACCATTAACCGGTTTATGCAACTCGATGCGTACCCCCTTCCCTGGATTGCAGACATCGTCAATCAGATCGCTCACTACCCCGTGTTCTCCACGGTGGATCTGAAGTCTGCATACCACCAGCTCCCAATCCGCCCGGAGGATCGCCACTACACAGCGTTTGAGGCAGACAGCCGCCTTTTTCATTTCCTCCAGGTCCCTTTTGGCGTCACGAACGGGGTTTCGGTGTTCCAATGAGCAATGGACCGAATGGCGGACCAGTACGGGCTGAGGGCCACGTTTCCGTACTTGGACAACGTCACCATCTGCGGCCATGATCAGCAGGACCACGACGCCAACCTCCACCGATTTCTCCAAACCGCCCAAAAACTCAACCTCACCTACAACAAGGAGAAATGCGTTTTCCGCACAACCAGGCTAGCCATCCTCGGCTACGTCGTGGAAAACGGAGTCCTAGGGCCTGATCCTGACCGTCTGCGCCCCCTCCTACAATTCCCTCTCCCTCACTGTCCCAAGGCCATCAAGAGGTGCCTTGGATTTTTTTCCTCCTACGCCCAGTGGGTCCCCCAGTATGCGGACAAAGCCCGCCCACTATTTAAGGCCACCCTTTTCCCTCTGGCAACCGAGGTCCGCCAGGCCTTCAACTGCATCAAGGCGGACATTGCCAAAGCCACGATGCGCGCGGTGGACGAGTCCGTCCCCTTCCAGGTGGAGAGCGACGCCTCAGAGGTCGCTCTCGCCGCCACCCTCAACCAAGCAGGCAGACCGGTAGCGTTTTTTTCACGCACCCTCACCGCCTCTGAACTTCGACACTCCTCGGTTGAAAAAGAGGCTCAAGCCATCGTGGAAGCCATACGGCACAGGAGGCAGTACCTCGCTGGTAGGAGGTTTACCCTCGTCACCAACAAACGATCGGTAGCCTTCATGTTTGACAATACGCAGCGGGGCAAAATCAAGAAAGATAAGATCTTGAGGTGGAGAATCAAACTCTCCACCTATAACTACGATATAGTATATCGTCCTGGGAAGCTCAACGAGTCCCCAGATGCCCTGTCCTGCGGCACATGCACCAGTGCGCAAGTGGACCGACTACGGGCTATCCACGACAACCTCTGCCACCCGGGGGTCACCCGGCTCGCCCATTATATCAAGGCCCGCAACCTGCCCTACTCCACCGAGGAGGTCAAATCTGTAACCTGGGACTGCCAAATCTGTGCGGAGTGTAAACCGCACTTCTATCGACCAGATAAGGCCCACCTGGTAAACGCATCCCGGCCCTTTGAACACCTCAGTATCGATTTCAAAGGGCCCCTCCCCTTGAATAATCGCAATACCTACTTTCTCAATATTATTGATGAGTTCTCCCGTGTCCCGTTTGCCATTCCGTGCCCCGATATGACCACCCCCACTGTTATCAGAGCCCTGCACAGTGTCTTCACCCTGTTTGGTTTCCCCAACTACGTCCACAGCGACAGGGGCTCGTCGTTCATGAGCGACGAACTGCGTCAGTACCTGCTCAGTAAAGACATCGCCTCGAGTAGGACTACCAGCTATATAACCCCCGGGGAAACGGACAGGTGGAGAGGGAGAATGCGACGGTCTGGATGACCGTCCTACTGACCCTACGGTCCAGGAATCTCCCAGTTTCTCACTGGCAGGAAGTCCTCCCCGATGCGCTCCATGTTATAAAGTCCCTCCTTTGCACGGCCACAAACCAGACCCCTCATGACCGCTTGTTTATTTTCCCTGGGGGGACTACCTCAGGGGCCTCGCTCCCACCCTGGCTGATGACACCGGGTCCGGTTCTCCTCCATAAATACGTTCAGACCCATAAGACCGAACCCCTGGTAGAGAGGGTCCAGCTCCTGCACTCAAACCCGCACTACGCATATGTTGAGCACCCCGATGGTCGACAGGATACCGTCTCCCTCCGAGACCTTGCGTCCGCAGGCTCTGCCACCACTACGTCCACAGTACCCCCCGTGCTGTACCCCGCTCTTTCTCCCATGCCCAGCGCCCCTGCGCCCATTTGGCTCCCGCGCTCCCTTCCACCCGGCACACCAGTCCGCAGGAATGAAGCTCAGGAAGAGCCGCTCCCGGAGTCCACCCCTGGGGCTGCACCGGACCCACTTCCCCAGCCACCTGAAGCGGCAGCAACACCAGCGCTTCGGCGGTCGCAGCGTACGATCCGGGCGCTGGACCGGCTGAACTTGTGACCCATCACCCCCGCCGGACTTTATTTTTTTACAGGGGGTGAATGTGGTGAATGTAAATACAGTTAATTCACCAGTTATGTTCTATGTTATTAACCCTGTGGATTTTATCTGTGGGCCATTGTATGGCTTCACCCACAGGGGGAGATGTTGGAGGAGGTTGGAGCATGTACGGGCTCAGCCCATGGCTCCGCCCCTTTGAAGGAGTATAAGAGTAGCTGGCCTGTGGGACTGTCCTCAGTATGTTCCAGTCGCAGGCAGGCAAAGTAGATAGTTAATTAAAACCACTGCTTTACTCCGACACGAGTGAGTGAATTGATGGTCGCATCAGGGTCACAGTATGAAGATACGGAATAAACCATTTTGGACTGAGTTTAGGAGCAATTTCTTTACCCAGAGAACGGGGAGCCTGAGGAATTTGTTACCAATGAAAGCTGTTGAGGCCAAAACATTGTATGTTTTCAAGAGGAGTTGGATATAGCCCTTGGGCCTAAAGGGATCATAGAAGGGATCAAAGGATATGGAGGGGAAACAGGAACAGGTTACTGAATTGGATGAACAGCCATGATCATAATGAATGGCGGAGCAGGCTTGAAGGGCTAAATGGGCTCCTCCAGCTCCTATTTTCTATGTCCTCACTTCACATCCACTGGCCTTCGCTATCAAAGGATCATCCTCCACCATTTCTGCCAACTCCAAGATGGCGTCACCACGAAACGCATCTTCCCTTCATAAGCGTCAGCATTCCACAGGGACCGCTCCCTCCGCGACACGCTGGTCCACTCCTCCATCAAGCCCAACTCATAATCCTTTTCCCACGGCACCTTCCATTGCAATCGCAGAAGGTACAACATTTGCCCCTTTACCTCCTCCCTCCGCACTGTTCAAGGCCCCAAACATTTCTTTCAGGTGAAGCAATATTTCCCTTGTACCTACCCTCAATTCTCTACTGTATTCACTGCTCCCAATGTGGTCCCCTCTACATAGGGGAGACTAAACACAGATTGGATGATGGCTTTGCGGAACACCTTTGCTGAGTCCATAAGCACGACCCCGACCTTCCTGTCGCTTGCCATTTAAACTCAGCATTTTTCTCTCATGCCCACGTGTCCATCCTTGGCCTGCTGCAATGCTCCAGTGGAGCCTATCGCAAACTGGGGGAGCAGCACCTCATCTTTCGATTAGGCACCTTACAGCCCTCAGGACTCAACATTGAGTTCAACATCTTTAGACTGTGACCGTTCTCCTCCATCTTGACCCTTTTTTTAAATATCCAAAACATTTTTTGTCCCTATGCAAACCTTCCCCATCCCTCCCCCTCCTCCACGGGGCCATCTGTCCCTTGTTCTTCAGTTTTGCTTTCACTGAGCACTGACCTTTATTCTCCCACTAACACATTCTGATATCTTACCTTTATGCAACTACCAGCACCTTCTCCTGCTTCCTCTGTCTAGTAAGATGTCTTACAACACCAGGTTAAAGTCCAACAGGTTTGTTTCAAACACTAGCTTTCGGAGCACTGCTCCTTCCTCAGGTGAATGAGCAGTGCTCCGAAAGCTAGTGATTTGAAACAAACCTGTTGGACTTTAACCTGGTGTTGTAAGACTTCTTACTGTGCCCACCCCAGTCCAACGCCGGCATCACCACATCATCCTCGCTCTAGTGACCTATACATCTCCCTTACAATCTCTCCCAACAATCACTGACCTTCTACTCTACTCCAGTATATGATCCTTCACTGTTCTCTCTCTCTCTTTAACTCTGAAGAAGAGTCATACGGATTTGAGACGTTCTCTCGCCACAGATGCTGCCAGACCTGAGATTTTCTGGTTTTCTTTTGGATGGTGACTGTTCTTTTGTTGAATATGTTTTCAGAGTATTAATTTAGTCTGCATCTTTGTCCAGACCTCTCGGAGAAGATGAGATCCTCATCGACCCCACAGAGTTAGTGGGCCAGAGGCTAGATTTTCAAGTTCAGATCATTCAATGCTTGGGAATCAAATGGCTGAGACAGAACAGCAAAAGAGGAATCCAGATTCGGTGAGAACATCCCTTACTATGGAATTAACTATTGACTGTTTGGTCAATAGATACCAATCAGGCTGCAGGACTTCCATGAAGCAGCCAGAGGAATGGACCACACCGACGCCATCTTGTCCCAAAGTATGGACATACTATACACTTGGTGCCTCCCAAATTCCCGAGCCCCTTTCCTGCCAGATGATCTATCCAGTTCCCGTTTGAGTTCACATTCCAGGGAATTCTGGGCCAAGGTTTCACCATCTTTTCTGTAAAGTCATTAAATCCAAACTGCCAAGTTCCTTCCTCCTCTTCTGCACGTGAGTCCGTTCCATTTGCGGTCGAGTTTCTGATTGGTGGTGTGTGTGAGGTGCCCTCAGGTAGTCTGAGTTACTATGGCAATGTGCATTTCTTTTACATACAGGTTGTTGTCTGGAACTATGGATAGTCAAAGACGAGGAGCCAACATTCTTTCCATCACATGACTGAACAGGAAACTCTCTCTCTGACCACCTGTCATTGATGTGTTGGAAGGATGTTGCAGGTTGATATTCAAACTGTCTGGCCGTGCTATGAACATACCTTCCTTGGCCATTGAGTCCTGGGGTGGGACTTGAACCCAGAGCTTCCAGCTCATAGGCAGGGACACTATACTGCACCACAAGATCTCCATAGAGTTTCTGATGATGTGAAATCATTTATTGGGATTAATTTTTTATGCCCCTTGCAAAAGTAAAGTAGTTTTTCCCAGAGCTGCCTTTAGCTAGGGTAAATATTCCCAGCCTTGATTGTCCCTCCTTTGTAACTCAGATGTTTAATCCAAATTTTAATTTTAGCTGTTTCTTCACCGCAACAGCAGGAGAGGTCCAAAGTGGGACATTGCGACTAAAACTGTACAAAATACTCCAAATGGGGCTTTTGCAAAATGATCAAAACTTCCTGCGATTTGTTCCTTATGCCTCTAAATCCTAAACTATACATCTCTCAATTGGGAATGGAGGCAAGAAAAGGGGTTCATTGGTTGCTATGAGGTAGAATAGGAAAGTGACCTGGAAGCTTTTCCTCCCATTTTCCCTCCTTCCATTGAGGAAGTATCTGCCCGGCCTACAAGATAACCTTTCTGAAGATGGGTCCCACCCGAAACAATGAACTGTCTTTTCCTCCTTTCTCTGTCAGCCATGTTTCAGATTTCCAGGGTTTGTGGTCTCTGATTGGAATATTCCATGTTCACGCACTGATCCAGCATCTCAGTGAAGTCACTGGGGTTGTGCAGTTTGTCACGGTGCCCGAGGCTGAGACAGAAATGTAATCAGCTGGGACTTAAACTCCTCTGCCAGGCAACAACTGGAGATGGACCCACATGTGGACCATACTGACAGCACACTAACCACCCCCACCCTCCCCCCCCCGGATGCCAGGCTCTTTCCACTTCAGTATTCTATGTCCCCAATTCGACGCTCTGACTTCCCAGTATTCCTCTACCATGCTCCCATCCCCACCTCACCTCAGCCCCCGCTGCCATTCAATTTAATTTGATTTATTGTCACGTGTACCGAGGTACAGTGAAAAGTATTGCTCAGCGTACATTCCAGATAGATCGTTCCATACTTGAAAAAACATAGGACAAATGGTAGGTACACAATACACATAGACACAGATATTGTGTGAGAATTAAGTTTTAAAAGGTTAGTACGGTTATAAGAGATGTCGGAAGAGGATCTGTGGGAGAGAGCTCACAGAGAGGTCACCACGCTCCGGCGCCATCTTTTTTTAAAATGTAAGTTTAGAGTACCCAATTAATTTTTTCCAATTAAGGGGCAATTTAGCGTGGCCAATCCACCTACCTTGCACATCTTTGGGTTGTGATTGCTTCTCGGCCCTTTGGCTAAGATGAGCGGGAGGTCAGCTGTAATGCCGGGATCTGGTATGTCTCTCTTGTGGGGACCATGGTTTGGATTGAATTTGAATTTGAATTGTTTTTTGGAGCAGGCAAGGAGCTGGATTAAGGGTTTGCCCCTGTCCACACTCTGAGCTCTGTAACTCTGATTAAGTAATATATTTAAAAAATCTCTGGGTTGTGGTTGTGGATGTGAATCCCTCGCAGACACAGGGAGAATGTGCAAACTCCACACGGACAGTGACCCAGAGCCGGGATCGAACCTGGGATCTCGGCGCCATGAGACAGCAGTGCTAACCACTTGCGCCACCGTGCTGCCCGTTCCGGCGCCATCTTCCAGACTCATCCGTACCAGCCTTGAGCCTCCAGGCAAACTGCCACTGTCCTCCTCCCCCTCCCTTGTGCCCAGGAGTTCAACAAGGAAAACTGCTGACCTCAGACACATCTGCAGCCGACTGGTGCATGACATCTTCAAACAAATGTGAACCGGGTTACGAAGAGATTCTTGTGCGCTACTGACTTTTTATCTCGAAAGTAGGACTTTGTTTAAAATAATAGTTTTAAGCTAACAAATACCCATCTGCTGTTTGGGTTGACTGAATTGGGCGGGATGCAAAATTCTGATTTTCCGATGGCGGGTTGCGATGCAGGGATAAAGTCGGTGGCGTGTTTGTGGTGTCCCGGACCTCACCCTGGCCTGTGGTGGGTTCCCACTTGCAATGCACCAAAAATACCCACTGATGTTATCACAATACCTGAACCTATCATGGAGAAATCAAAAATTCGCATCCCGCCTACATATGTCAACCCGCCCGTGTCCTGTTCTTGCCGTTCCCATAAAATTCCCTCCCTAACTGTGTGTTAATCTCTCCAGATATCATGTGTTGAACCATCCGCACCCTTTCCACACCAAATCTGTCTGGAACACTGTAAATGCCAGAATAGATCAAGTAATGCAGTTCACTGTCAAAAGCGTGTCACAGGAGCTGCTGAACTATCTACAGAACCATGCTCTGGTCCTGGATCTGTGGGGCCTTCAAGGTAACAAAAGATGAAAAGCTTGCATATATTTGACATAAGAGAAAGGACAGTCTTGGGGGCGGTGGGGGGAGGGGAGCAAGAGAGAGAAAGAGACTTATCTGAGGATAAGGGGGAGCTGAAGTAAGTCAATTGAAACTGCTTTTGAAGACATGCAGCCAGAGTTACTGCAGGGATTTGGACTGGACTCAGATCTGTTCGGTAAAGCGGTGTCAAGGGATCTCTTTCTCAAAGAATAATTCTGTAAAGCAAGTATTGCTCTGTGCCATTGGTATTTAAGGTGGGTTAAGAGCTGGGACGGTCTATTTTCTTCTTGTTTAAGTGGGAATAAAGATAGCGAGTGAAGATGTATTCATTGTGTTGCCTAGTATTGTTTAAGGGGTAATTGTAAGCTACTTTTGGGTGTGGTGTTAAAAATTCAACAGTGTGTTCGTAATATAGTTTTGTTGTAAAACACCGTACCCTTATTTCCTTGTGAAATCGCTCCCGGAGCGAGGTGTCCTTTCCTCACAGTCTTACAAATTAAAATAAAATATTGGGGTTTTTGTCCAGTATCCTAGCTAATGTTGGGGTTGTAATAAGTCGGACTTCAAGGAAAGGTGGCCTTGATAAAGCAGGTATTTGCATTTTGCATTGCAGTATAAGTCACATTCTAGTCACTGCTGCCTGTAAATTGTACGTCAATTGTTGCATTGTCTGCGGTGTAGTTAACTAATTGGCATTTTACTTGAGCAGGCAAGAGGGAGTCACTTACTGAGACTGAGTTAGAAGGCATACGCATATAATGTTTCACTCTGTAAATAAATATAAGGCTGGGTAAAGATGTAAAGACGTACATGTAAAATATAAAATAAAATTTAAGGATTACGAACACCCACCAAGTCTGTCAGATAACCCACGGCAACTTTGGGAGAGAAAATCTACAGGTCCTAACTGGTTTGTTTTTATAAAAAATTAATTAATCATCTTTATTGTCACAAGTAGGTTTACATTAACACTGCAATGAAGTTACTGTGAAAATCCCCTAGTCGCCACATTCCAGCGCCTGTTCGGGTACACAGAGGGAGAATTCAGAATGTCCAATTCATCTAACAAGCACGTCTTTCCGGACTTGTGGGAGGAAACCGGAGCACCCGGAGGAAACCCACGCAGAAACGGGGAGAATGTGCAGACTCCGCATAGACAGTGACTCAACCCGGGAATTGAACCTGGGACCCTGGAGTTGTGAAGCAACAGTGCTAACCACTGTGCTACCAGGCATTTTACAATGCAATTCCAAACCACAGTTTTAAAAAAAAATATAGAGTACCCAATTCTTTATTTTTCCCAATTAAGGAGCAATTTAGCGTGACCAATCCACCTACCCTGCACATCTTTGGGTTGTGGGGGTGCGACCCATGCAGACACAGGGATGGTGTGCAAACTCCACATGGACAGTGGCCCAGGGCCGGGATCGAACCCGGGCCCTCAGCTCCGTGAGGCAGCAGTGCTAACCACTGTGCCACTGTGCTGCCCTTACCACACAGTTGAACAGCAATGGTAACAACATTCCGCTTACTAGGCCGATTGATTTAATCCGCGGAAAGATCATGGCAGTAAATAGCTGTTTGTTTTTCTCTTATTGTCACTCAATTACTGACCTGTGGGATCAACGTGTTGGTTGACTCCAAATATGAGTATCAGGATTGTAATTGTGTTCTGTCTTGTTGCTTTTTCATGCTGTGAAGAGGATTGTACAGGAATCAATTCCTCTTTGGGTGACACTGAACTCACTGATGAAGGCAGCATCGTTATTGACTATGTGAGACCACGACCTCCCAGTCATGTGGTGAGTACACACTTCCTTCTTCTGAAAGTATACCCCTGTAGGTTTCTTTTTGGTGCTCTGGTATACTGGAGCTGACCACCTAACCCGTGAAGGGAATGAGTTCATGTCTGCCTCCTTGAGGAGGGCAGCATTAGGAAGAGAGAGGTTAAAGTAGCAGGGGTTGCCATCACCTGCAGTTGGCTTTTTGAGTGGATTGTTGTAAATTTGTAACTTATAAACTGGCCATATATATTTGCATATATTGCAATTTGCCAATTGCATAAGGATTGGTGGTTGTGTAGGCCACAGTGTAAAATTACAAAGAGACATTGATGGATTAAATAATCACAATGGCTAATGGAATGTTACCCTTTATAAATGGAGGGCTAGAGTATAAAAGGGAAGGCGTTGTGCTACACAAAGCCTTGGTTAGACCACATCTGGAGTACTCTGCAGTTCTTTGCAGGGAACCTTAGGAAAGATATATTGGCCTCGGAAGGATACAGCAGAGATTCATCAGAAAGTTATCAGGGCTCCAAAGGGTTGGGATTAAGATGGAAATAAATTTATATAGAAGATTAAGGGTTGAGGGTTGAAAGGAATTGATCGGGTAAATAGAGAGAAAGTATTTCGGCTGGCTGGGAGTCTAGGACAAGGGGACTTTACATGAGCAAATACTTTGTCGCACATGTTCCGAGAGGGTCCTTCTTGTTTGTGGACTTTAGGCATGGTTCTTGGTTTCTGGACAGACTGTCGACACATTCTGGTATGTGCTTAACATACCTCTTGAGCATGGTATTCCAACCTCCCTTTTGAGGGTCTAATACTGACTGATGTCAGTAATATATCATCATCTATGTTACATATTAGCATAGTCCATCCATTAACCCTTTATGCTACAGCACAAAGTGTGGTAGAAGTGTGGAACACGCTCCCACAAGAAGCATTAGATGGTCTTTAGAAGGTCCCAACTTGGAACCAAAGCAGTGAATATTTTAGCTTCTAAAGGCAGACCAAAGATACAGCTTAGAAATTAACAAAATAAAACCCAACAACATTGTAATTTGATTAAATTGATATATTATTGCCAATTATCCAGAAAAACAAGATGGTTTGAATTTCTATATTTTATTCTCAACAATGTGGGCATTTTGTTAAAATTATGGAAGAAATTGCTGGCTGACCAGATTACGATTGTAATACGCATTTTCTGCAGGAAACATAACAAAGGTTAGAAAATAACAAACATTGAATGCATTCCAGTCAACATTTCACAATCAGATTTTCTGCCCAATTGCAGGAGATGGACGATGACCAGCTCTCCAAGCTTTACGTTAAGTTATCGAAGTTGGAGCAAGAGATCGACCTTCTGAGAAATGTCAACAAAACCTTAAGAATAGACAATGTTAGCATGAAGGACACCTTAAAGAGAATGATGACTGATGGTATGCAGAACCTACAGAATGTATTGTGGTGCCTACTGCAAATGACCTCAATCTGTATAGCCAACACTCCCTTCCTATTGGTATTCCAGTTACCAAATATACATTTATTTTTCCATGGAATGTGGGTGTCATTGCCAAGGCCAGCACCTGTTGCCCATCCTTAATTGCCCCTGAACTGAGTGGCTTGCTGGGCCTTTGCAGAGGGCAGTTAAGAGTCATCCACATTGCTGTGGGTTTGGAGTCACAATTAAGCCCAGACCGGGTAAGGACGGCCATTTTCCTTTCCTAAAGGACATTAGTGAACCAGATGATTTTTTATGATGATTGATGATGGTTCAGGTCAGCAGACCTGAAACAAACTTTATATTCCAAATTTATAAACTGAATTTAAATTCCACCAGTTGCCGTGGTGGGATTTGAACCCATATCCACAAAGCATTAGCCTAGGCCTCTGGATTACTCGTACTACGATATTACCACTGTCGCCCCAAATCACCAAGATCAAAACTCTGATTTTGCAGCTTCCTTCTCGTACCGAATTAGCCAAAAATAACAATCGGGCCACCACCACCACCACCACAAGGCGGCGTCTGAGGCGGAGGGGGGAGGGGGGAAATTGAATGGACTGGATATCCCCCCCCCCCAAAACTGGGAAACCGCCAGCCTAAAACCAGATGCAATTTCTCGGTTGGGTGGGCAGGGTCTTGGGCAGGAAACACGCCCATTCTTCTGTTCGGGTGGCACGGCGGCACAGTGGCTAGCACTGGTGCCTCACAGCATCAGGGACCCAGGTTCAATTCTGACCTTGGGTGACTGTGTGGAGTCTGCACGTTCTCCCCGTGTCTGCGTGGGTTTCTTCAGGATGCTCCGGTTTCTCCCCACAGTCCAAAGATGTGCAGATTAGGTGGATTGGCCATGATAAATTGCCCTTAGTGTCCAAAGGTTAGGTAGGCTGAATGGGATAGGGTGAGGGAGTGGGCCCATTTGGGGTTGGTGCAGATAAATGGCCACTTAAGAGCCTTATCCTGCCCAGCCTCAATTTTTAGACTGGTGGGAGCTGTGTGGGTAAGGTGGGAAAATGGCGTTTGCTCTTTTCCCCATCCCGGGTGGGAAGGGGGGGGGGGGCACCTCACGCTGAAGACTCCCTCAGAGCTGGAGAGTCCTCCCCCAGGACATTGTAGGTGGGAGAGCCTCTCCCCCTCTTCCCTACCCCCCGACAATGCGTTTGCTCCCCCCCAATCCCTCTGGGTGTCCCCTACCTTCCTGCCCCTGGGAGTCGCTGGGAGCTCCCGTGTCTTATCCTTTCAAAGACCCCAGGACTTAGTCCCAAGCAGAGTGCTGCACTACCACCTCTGACCACTGCAACGCTGTGCCTAGCCGGGTTGAAGAGTTAGCAGCCAATCAGTTTGGCTGCCAGCTCTCATGGACGGGACTTCGTCCAAGGATGGATCAAAGCCCCGCCCACTGCCAATCAATGCTAAAGTGAGAGTTAACTGGCAGTGGAAATTCGAGAGTCAGCAGGTCTGCGATACGCATTGACTCTCCGATCACAGATCGCTCGCCACCCTTAAAATTCTACCCATGAACATCATTAAGCAATTCGGCCCTTCAAATCTGTCCATCCATTCGACTAAGGAATGGCTAATGAGCATCTTATCTCCATTCGTCCACCTTCGTTCCATGTCCTCTGATACTCTTTTTTTTTTAAATATATTTTATTCAAGATTTTTGGCCAAACATAACAGTACGTAGTGTTTCTTTTACACAACAATAAAGCAATATAAATAACAGTGGCCAGTTTTAAACAAATAAATAAATAATATACAAACAAAAACAAAAACAAAACTGAATGGCAACTGCCTTGTCCAAAATAAATACTCTCCAAAAATACAATCCAACAATCCAATGTACAATTACCTATAACAACTACCTATACATATTATACATATACAATAACATCTCTGAGAGTCCGTCCGGTTCCTCCCCCCCCCCTGCTCCCCCCCCCCCCTCCCCCCTGGGTTGCTGCTGTTGTCTACTTCTTCTCCATTCCCTCTATCTTTCTGTGAGGTAATCGACGAACGGTTGCCACTGCCTGGTGAACCCTTGAGCCGAACCCCTTAACACAAACTTAATCCGTTCTAACTTTATAAACCCTGCCATGTCGTTTATCCAGGTCTCCACACCTGGGGGTTTGGCTTCCTTCCACATTAACAATATCCTGCGCGGGCTACTAGGGACGCAAAGGCCAACACGTCAGCCTCTCTCGCCTCCTGTACTCCCGGCTCTTCTGCAACCCCAAATATAGCCAACCCCCAGCTTGGTTCGACCCAGACCCCCACCACCTTCGAAAGCACCTTTGCCACCCCCACCCAGAACCCCTGTAGTGCCGGGCATGACCAGAACATGTGGGTGTGATTCGCTGGGCCTCTCGAGCATCTCGCACACCTATCCTCTACCCCCAAAAATTTACTAAGCCGTGCTCCAGTCATATGCGCCCTGTGTAACACCTTAAATTGTATCAGGCTTAGCCTGGCACACGAGGACGATGAGTTTACCTTATGTAGGGCATGAGCCCACAGCCCCTCCTCAATCTCCTCCCCCAGTTCTTCTTCCCATTTCCCTTTCAGCTCATCTACCATGATCTCCCCCTCGTCCCTCATTTCCCTGTATATGTCCGACACCTTACCATCCCCCACCCATGTCTCTGAGATCACTCTATCCTGCACCTCCTGCGTCGGGAGCTGCGGGAATTCCCTCACCTGTTGCCTCGCAAAAGCCCTCAATTGCATGTACCGAAATGCATTCCCTTGGGGCAACACATATTTTTCCGTCAGCGCTCCCAGACTCGCAAACGTCCCATCTACAAACAGATCTCTCAGTTGTACTACCCCAGCTCTTTGCCATGCTCCAAATCTCCCATCCATTCTCCCCGGAATGAACCTATGATTGTTTCTTATCGGGGACCGCACCGAAGCTCCCGTCCTTCCCCTATGCCGTCTCCACTGCCCCCAAATTTTCAATGTAGCCACCACCACCGGGCTTGTGGTGTATTTCTTTGGCGAGAACGGCAACGGTGCCGTCACCATTGCTTGTAGGCTAGTCCCCCTGCAGGACGCCCTCTCCAATCTCTTCCACGCCGCTCCCTCCCCTTCTCCCATCCACTTACACACCATTGAAACATTGGCGGCCCAGTAGTACTCACTTAGGCTCAGTAGTGCCAGCCCCCCTCTGTCCCTACTACGCTGCAAGAATCCCCGCCTCACTCTCGGGGTCTTCCCAACCCACACAAAACTCATAATACTCTTCTCGATTCTTTTGAAAAAAGCCTTCGTGATCACCACCGGGAGGCACTGAAACACAAAAAGGAATCTCGGGAGGACCACCATTTTAACCGCCTGCACCCTACCTGCCAATGACAGGGACACCATGTCCCATCTCTTAAAGTCCTCCTCCATCTGTTCCACCAACCGCATTAAATTAAGCCTGTGTAATGTACCCCAATTCTTGGCTATCTGGATCCCCAAGTACCGGAAGTCCCTTGTTACCTTCCTCAATGGTAAATCCTCTATTTCTCTGCTCTGCTCCCCTGGATGCACCACAAACAACTCACTTTTCCCCATGTTCAGTTTATACCCTGAAAAATCCCCAAACTCCCCAAGTATCCGCATTATCCCTGGCATCCCCTCCGCCGGGTCCGCCACATATAGCAACAAATCATCCGCATACAGAGATACCCGGTGTTCTTCTCCCCCCCCTGAGTACTCCCCTCCACTTCCTGGAACCCCTCAATGCTATGGCCAGGGGTTCAATCGCCAGTGCAAACAATAACGGGGACAGAGGACATCCCTGCCTCGTCCCTCTATGGAGCCGAAAATAGTTAGACCCCCGTCCATTCGTGACCACGCTCGCCATCGGGGCACTATCTCCGCTTCCCCCTCTGGTGGGGGCATCATCATTACCCCTAGCAGCCTCCATATATTTGTATTCAGCTGTCTCCCCTTCACAAACCCAGTTTGGTCCTCATGAACCACCCCCGGGAAACAATCCTCTATCCTCATTGCCATTACCTTGGCCAGAATCTTAGCGTCCACATTCAGGAGGGAAATGGGCCTGTAGGACCCGCATTGCAGCGGGTCTTTTTCCTTCTTTAGGAGGAGCGATATCGTTGCCTCTGACATAGTCGGGGGCAGCTGCCCCCTTTCCCTCGCCTCATTAAAGGTTCTCATCAGTAGCGGGGCCAGCAAGTCCATATATTTCCTATAGAATTCAACTGGGAATCCGTCTGGTCCCGGGGCCTTCCCCGCCTGCATGCTCCCAATCCCTTTCACTACTTCCTCCGTCTCAATCTGTGCTCCCAGTCCCACCCTCTCCTGCTCCTCCACCTTAGGAAATTCCAGCTGATCCAGAAAGCACATCATTCTCTCCTTCCCATCCAGGGGCTGAGCTTCATATAATCTTTCGTAAAATGCCTTGAACACTCCATTCACTCTCTCCGCTCCCCGCTCCGTCTCTCCCTCCTCATCTCTCACCCCCCCCTATCTCCCTCGCTGCTCCCCTTTTCCTCAGTTGGTGGGCCAGCAACCTGCTCGCCTTCTCCCCGTATTCGTACTGTACACCCTGTGCCTTCCTCCATTGTGCCTCTGCATTACCCGTAGTCAACAAGTCAAATTCTACATGTAGCCTTTGCCTTTCCCTGTACAGTCCCTCCTCCGGTGCCTCCGCATATTGTCTGTCCACCCTCAGAAGTTCTTTCAACAACCGCTCCCTTTCCCTACCCTCCTGCTTTCCTTTATGTGCCCTAATAGATATCAGCTCCCCTCTAACCACTGCCTTCAGCGCCTCCCAGACCACTCCCACCTGTACCTCCCCATTATCATTGAGTTCCAAGTACCTTTCAATACACCCCTTCACCCTTAAACACACCCCCTCATCTGCCAATAATCCCATGTCCATTCTCCAGGGTGGAAGCTGTTGTTTTTCTTCCCCTATCTCTAGGTCCACCCAATGTGGAGCATGATCCAAAATGGCTATAACCGTGTACTCCGTCCCCGTCACCTTCGGGATCAGTGCCCTTCCCAAAACAAAAACATCTATTCATGAATAAACTTTGTGGACATAGGAGAAAAACGAAAACTCCTTACTCCTAGGTCTACTAAATCTCCAGGGGTCTACTCCTCCCATCTGCTCCATAAAGTCCTTCAGCACCCTAGCTGCAGCCGGCCTCCTTCCGGTCCTGGACCTCGATCTGTCCAGCCCTGGGTCTAGCACCGTATTAAAATTTCCACCCATTACCAACTTCCCCACTTCTAGGTCCGGGATTCGTCCTAACATACGCCTCATAAAGTTGGCATCATCCCAGTTCGGGGCATACACGTTCACTAATACCACCGCCTCCCCTTGCAATTTGCCACTCACCATCACATATCTGCCCCCACTATCCGCCACTATAGTCTTTGCCTCAAACATTACCCGCTTCCCCACTAGTATGGCCACCCCCCTGTTTTTTGCGTCTAGCCCCGAATGAAACACCTGCCCCACCCACCCTTTGCGTAGTCTGACCTGGTCTATCAGCTTCAAATGCGTCTCCTGAAGCATAACCACATCTGCCTTAAGTTTCTTTAGGTGTGCGAGTACCCGTGCCCTCTTAATCGGCCCGTTCAGCCCTCTCACATTCCACGTGATCAACTGGGTTGGGGGGCTCCCCCCCCCCCCCCTTGACGACTAGCCATCTCCTTTTTCAATCCAGCTCCTCACCCGGTTCCCACGTAGCCGTATCTCCCCCAAGCGGCGCCCCCCCGCCCCGACCACCCCCCCCCATACCAGCTCCCCCTTCTCCCCAGCAGCAGCAACCCAGTTAACCCCCTCCCCCCCGCTAGATCCCAAACTAGCGTAATTGCACCCCCCATGTTGCTCCCAGAAGTCAGCAAACTCTGGCCGACCTCGGCTTCCCTCCGTGACCTCGGCTCACACTGTGCGAGGCCCCCTCTTTCCTGCTTCCCGGTTCCCGCCGTGATTACCATAGCGCGGGAACAAAGCCCGCGCTTCCCTTTTGGCCCCGCCCCCAATGGCCGGCGCCCTCAGCTCCTCATCCTCCCTCCCCCCTCCCCCACAACATGGAGAAGAGAGAAAAGTTACAGGGTAGCAGGATTAACAACTTGGGAAGTCATCTCTTCCCTCTTCCCCCCCCCTTCATCCCACATATTCACCCCCCCCCACTTTGTCCCAAACGTTCTTTTTCTGGCCCGCTCACTCCAGTTTCTCCTCGACAATAAATGTCCACTCCTCATCTGCCGTTTCGAAGTAGTGGTGTTTCCCTTGATGTGTGACCCACAGTCTTGCCGGTTGCAGCATTCCAAATTTAATCTTCCGTTTGTGCAGCACCGCCTTGGCCCGATTAAAGCTTGCCCTCCTTCTCGCCACCTCTGCACTCCAATCTTGATATACGCGGATCACCACTTTCCCCCACCTACTGTTCCGAGTTTTCTTTGCCCATCTGAGGACCATCTCTCTGTCCTTATATCGGAGAAATTTCACCACTATGGCTCGAGGAATTTCTCCAGCCCTCGGTCTTCGCGCCATAACTCGATAGGCTCCCTCCACCTCCAGCGGACCCGTCGGGGCCTCCGATCCCATTAACGAGTGCAGCATCGTGCTCACATATGCCCCGACGTCCGCCCCTTCTGCACCTTCGGGAAGACCAAGAATCCTTAAATTCTTCCTCCTCGCATGATTCGCCAGTACCTCCAGCCTTTCCACACACCTTTTGTGTTGTGCCTCGTGCATCTCCGTTTTCACCACCAGGCCCTGTATGTCGCCCTCATTCTCAGCAGCCTTTACCTTCACGACCCGAAGCTCCTGTTCCTGGGTCTTTTGCTCCTCCTTTAGCCCCTCAATCGCCTGTAATATCGGGGCCAACAGCTCCTTCTTCATCTCCTTTTTAAGTTCTTCCACGCAACGCCGCAGGAACTCTTGTTGGTCAGGGCCCCATATTAAACTGCCTCCTTCCGACGCCATCTTGCTTTGTGCCTGCCTTCCTGGCCGCTGCTCTAGAGGATCCACCGCAATCCGGCCACTTTCCTCTCTTTTTTTCCATCCGTGTCCAGGGGGGATTCCCTTCTGGTTTACCGCACAGTGTTTTTTGCCGTTAAAATTGCCGTTGGGGCTCCTGTCAAGAGCCCAAAAGTCCGTTCCACCGGGAGCTGCCGAAACGTGCGACTTAGCTGGTCATCGCCGCACCCGGAAGTCCGTCCCCTGATACTCTTAACTAACAAAAGTATATCAGTCTCCAATTTTTAAATTTTCAACTGACCCAGTATTCACGACCTTTTGGACCAGCGAGTTCCAGATTTCCACTCCCTTATCTGTGAAAAGTCCAACTGCCGGATTTCACTCCTTATTTGGCCTAAACTCTAATTTTAAGATCATGTCCCCATGTACCTCATTCCCCCACCAGAGGGAATCGTTTCTCTGTATCCAAGGTACCTGATTTGAATTCCTTTATCACCGTACCTCACCCCAGCAGCTACCAAGCTCAAAGGAATACCAGCCATGGTTAGACAACCCGTCCTCATAATTTAACTCTTTAATCCCTGATATAATTCTGGGATATCTGCATTGCATCTTTCCAAGGCTAATATTGTCATAATGGTGTAAAAACAGAGAATGCTGGATAAACCCAGCTGGTCTGGCAGCATCTGTGGAGAAAGAAACAGAGTTAATGTTTTGGGTCCATATGATCCTGCTGCGGTTGAGGAACTGTTCGTAGTCTCATGTATGTAAACAGCAAGTTTTTATTAACTACTTTGTAACTATATATTTATATGCAGTAAAGAGCACAGGCAAGGAACTAGCTCCATCTTTAGGTCTTAACATGTCTTTGACCAATACGACACTGATCCTAAGTCTGGGTCATGTGTCTTCTTACATCACCATGTGGGCGGTACTCTACTCAGTCCCACATTATCCCTGTATATGCCAGACCCTTATACTACACCCCCCCACCCAAGACTTTATCCCATGGATATAGTTACTTCAAGTCTTACATTATCATTTGTCACATGCACTTATGGCTACAACTTTAATGCTATTCCAGCATTATTGCTATTACAGTATTAGCATTAACAACATTGCATTCCAATAGAACATACAGTGCAGAAGGAGGCCATTCGGCCCATCGAGTCTGCACCGACCCACTTAAGCCCTCACTTCCACCCTATCCCCGCAACCCAATAACCCCTCCTAACCTTTTTGGTCACTAAGGGCAATTTATCATGGCCAATCCACCCAACCTGCTCGTCTTTGGACTGTGGGAGGAAACCGGAGCACCCGAGGGAAACCCACGCAGACACAGGGAGAATGTGCAGACTCCGCACAGACAGTGACCCAGCGGGGAATCGAATCTGGGACCCTGGCGCTGTGAAGCCACAGTGCTCGCCACTTGTGCTACCGTGCTGCCCACAGAGTTTGTTACCGATGTAATAGTAATAATAATCTTTATTTGTGTCACAAGTAGGCTTACATTAACACTGCAATGAAGTTACTGTGAAAATCCCCTAGTCGTCACAGTCCGGTGCCTGTTCGGGTACACTGAGGGAGAATTCAGAATGTTCAATTCACCTAACAGCACGCCTTCCGGGACTTGTGGGAGGAAACCGGAGCACCCGGAGGAAACCCACGCAGACACGGGGAGAACGTGCTGACACCGCACAGACAGTGTCCCAAGCCGGGAATCAAACCCGGGTCCCTGGCACTGTGAAGCAACAGTGCTAACCACTCTGCTTTCGTGCCACCCACTTTCAATACTCTGGAGGTCACATCTAACCGTGTTCAATCTGCCAGAGCACATCTGCCTCGGTTTTCAAAAATCTTTTAAAAATGAATTACTGTTAAAACTGGTATCCTCGGGTAAATTAACTGATCCCCAAGCTTGAGCCATGATCAAAGGTTGTACTCGTCAAAGAATCAGCGCAGAGGTTTGGACATTGCAACATGGGTAAGCGAACATTGCTTAGTAAGTGAAAACGCAAACAGGGAAGGGCAAAAGGCAGACTTTACTGTATGTGTGAGTGACAACGGGAACCTTAGCCACTGCATATTCACCCAAAGATGGGGCGGAGTGTTAACTAAAATAGCGGTTACTCACGGCAACTACCCACTGCTTGATTAGTGACTCCACAGCTACGCCTTTCTTAAACGCAAATGTGGCAGCAACTACCTGAAATAAAAACAGAAACGTTGGAAATACTCAGCAAGTCAGGCAGCATCTGTGGCGAGAAACAGAGGGCGGCTTCTCCAGTGGCCGACGCCAAAATCGCATTCAGTGATCGGCCGGAGAATCCTTTTTTACGCCGAAATTGGGGGCGGCACCGTTTTTCCGATGCTCCGTCCCCTCAGAAACGGCATACTTGAGGCGTAGACCCCATGCGTACTCCTCGGTAGCACGGGGCAGCACAGTAGCACAGTGGTTAGCACAGTTGTTGCACAGCTCCAAGATCGATTCCCGGCTTGGATCACTGTCTGATCCACTGTCTGGGTGGAAGCGTGGGCTTGGGTAGGCCGCTCTTTCCAAGGGCCGGTGCAGACTCGATGGGCCAAAGGCCTCCTTCTGCACTGTAAATTCTGTGATTCTATGCCATCGGGACGGCCCCAGGACATCACCTGAGGCCCTCCACCCGATGCTCCGCCCACAATGGGCCGAATTCCCGACCGTGTGCAACACGTGTGCTCTCACTTTTCATAAACTTGGCGTGGCGGTTGCAGACTGTATCCAGTACCGCCACAGTCAGGCGGGGAGCTCTTCCGCTGGCTGGAGGGGACTTCGGGCGGAACTGTGAGGGGGGGGGGGGCGAGGTCTTGGGGGGGGGGGGCGGTCTGCTTGCGGCCGGCGCCATGTTGTACGCCGCATGCGCGGCCACGGACCCGGCCATTTTGCGTCCGTATCAGCAGGGGCGGACTTTACGTGGCATGGCTGCTAGCCCCTCACCGGTCCCAGAATCGCAGAATCGGTGAGGGTTCGCAGCCAATTTTGGCGTTGTAAAACGCCCACAAATTCTCCATGTGAGCTGGCACTGAGCCGCTGAAGCGGAGAATCCAGCCCAGTGTTTCTCTCAGGTTTGTTGTGTTATGTGCTGCATGCCAGTGTAGGTGCCGAGCACCTTTACATTACAATGGCATGCTGGCGCAAAACACAACAGGGAGATGGCCCTTCACCAGGACTGAGGAAAGATAGAAATATAATAGGTTTTGAGCAAGTAAAAGTGGTGGAGAGGGTAAAAGAACAAAAGGGAAGGTGTAATGTGGAGGGACGGAGAGGTTAAATGTCAGATGTTTTCATTGTACAAAAGCCATGGGACAGGTGAAGGAATAACAGCTGTGCCCAGATGGTGTGTGCAATATTACTGCAATATTTTGTTTTTGTAGCAGTGACATGAATTTGTGTCTTATTTCTTGGACTCATTTTGCTTTTCTCTAGCCCCAAGACCTGACGGGGAGTCTTTCACCCAAATGAACACACAAGCCTCTGGCAGTAATGGTACGCCCAAGGCCAGTTATGAAGTTGAATTTGCCAAGGCTCTTAAAAGGTTTTACCAAAGCATGAACAGGGTGCGAAGCCAACTGCTGGGATTAAGGCGGCATCGAACACCGGTATGTTTGGCGCAGTCTCAGTTCTCTAACCTGCCTGGTTGTATGTGCACCAACCGAAGCCAAGTCTAAATGGGATATGGGCCTTGCAGGACACGTTGATTCACCATTGTCCTTCCGCTCCATGCCAGTGCGAGTGTTTGCGGCTGTATTTCCCAACATTGCAGAGTGCCAATCGTGGTTGTGCTGTGGTGGGAGGTGATACGCAGACATCACACAATGTGGCCATTACTTCATCAGGTCAAACAATACGGGCTGGATTTTATACTTAGGATGGGCTCCCCACACCACAGCATAAATTTCGGGGCAATCCCTATATTCCTATCCTATTCATGTATTTGTCAAGACGCCCCTTAAACATCGCTAACGTACCTGCTTCCACCACCTCCAGCAGCGAGTTCCAGGCACCTACTACCTCTTGACGTTCTGTGTAAAAAAAATTCCCTCGCACATCTCCTCTAAACTTTTCCCCTCGCACCTTAAACCTAGGTCCCCTAGTAATTGACTCTTCCACTCTGGGGGAAAAAGCTTCTGACTATTCGCTCTGTCTATGCCCCTCATAATTTTGTAGATCTCTATCAGGTCGCCCCTCAACCTCCGTCGTTCCAGTGAGAACAAACCGAGTTTATCCAACCTCTCCTCATAGCTAATGCCCTTCACACCAGGCAACATCCTGGTAAATCTCTTCAGTACCCTCTCCAAAGCCTCCACATCCTAATAAAAATGAGGCAGGGCCTCCGACCATCTCGAGGAAGACGATTCACCCCATAGAGCTGCCAGCCAATCAGAGACTTGCATCTATGCACACTGGCAGCGATGAGTAGGGGTGGTTGTCACTGCTGGTACTGTAGGTAGGCCAAGACAATGATATTCAGCGTTGGACCAAGATCTCGCTGGGGCCAAGTTGACAGGTTCCATCAAATGGGGGGGGGGGCATTTTGGATAGGGCAGTGGAGGAAGGTAGATGCGGGGAGGCAAAACTGTTGGTCGGGGAGGGGGAGTGCCTCTAATTGACACAGGGGAAGCAGGGAGTAGGCACCCCCTTCACTGGCAAACAGGGTTAAACTTGCCAGGCTAGACACTGAGCACAGATCTATCTCATTGCATGTTGTAACAGAGTGATGGCAGGTTGAGGCCCTTGAGTGGAGATTAATTTTCCACTTTAGGGGCTCAATAGGGCCATGGGCAGGTGACCCACCCAATGCCTTTGCGATAAATCCATGGATGGTGTGAGGGTGGGTGGATCCATGGCAGGCACACCCCCAATGGCACGGAACCCTAATTTACAGGTTCCTGTTTCCCCACCCGTCGGTGCAATGTCAAATTCAGCCTTGCGTGTACTTTTCCATATCTGCAACAATTTGAATTCATACATGTTTACCTGTATGCCGCAGGATGGAGCTGAGGTTGACGTACTGCAATTATATCTGGACAAGCAAACTCGGGCAATAAAGGATCTCGGAGATTCTTTTGAATTGTGCATGAACACTCTGAAGAATGACGTCAGCCTCATTGTTAAGAAAAAGAAGGAACATACCCTGTGAGCTCAGTGACAAAGTGAAGCCAGGTCGATATTGTACACAGTGAATCCTCTCTGGGGAAATGAAGAAGGCAGCAACTGACTCCTCTTTCCAAAACAAAGTTGTTTTTCTTTGCGAGGGTTAGAAAAGTCCAGCTCTCCGTTCAATGACAGCAGCTGCGTACTCACTTCCTTTTTTATGTAAAGAGGGCTTCTCCCCTCTCTATCTCTGTAACGCCTCTAAGCTTCCTGTTGCCAGGAAGCAAAGTACTGTACACGCCCCTGTCAGCATCAACGGGGTTGAGGTGGAGATGGTTAGCAGTTTCAAATTCCTAGGGGTGCACATCTCCAAAAATCTGTCCTGGTCCACCCACGTTGACGCTACCACCGAGAAAGCACAACAGCGTATACTTCCTCAGGAAACTAAGGAAATTCAATCTGTCCACATTAACCCTTACCAACTTTTACAGATGCACCATAGAAAGCATCCTATCAGGCTGCATCACAGCCTGGTATGGCAACTGCTCGGCCCAGGACCGCAAGAAACTTCAGAGAGTCGTGAACACCGCCCAGTCCATCACACGAACCTGCCTCCCATCCATTGACTCCATCTACACCTCCCGCTGCCTGGGGAAAGCGGGCAGTATAATCAAAGATCCCTCCCCCTTCTTCCAACTTCTTCCATCGGGCAGGAGATGCAGAAGTCTGAGAACACGCACGAACAGACTCAAAAACAGCTTCTTTCTCACAGTCACCAGACTCCTAAATGACCCTCTTATGGACTGATTTCATTAACACTACACCCTGTATGCTTCATCCGATGCCAGTGCTTATGTAGTTACATTGTATATCTTGTGTTGCCCTATTATGTATTTTCTTTTATTCCCTTTTCTTCCCATGTACTTAATGATCTGTTGAGCTGCTCGCAGAAAAATACTTTTCACTGTACCTCGGTACACGTGACAATAAACAAATCCAATCCAATCCCTACATTCCTCTGGGATCTCTGCATTCCATCCACACTGGCTATTTGGTGTCTCTGGTTTCCTTTGGTCAGTAGTGGTGGAAGTGTCCACAGTTGTCCAGGCCCTAAGTTCTGTAATTCTTACCCTTATCTCTCTCAAAGGTATGGGTGGCACATGGCACAGTGGTTAGCACTGCTGCCTTAGTGCGCTGAGAACCGGATTCGAATCCCGGCCCTGGGTCACTGTCCGTGTGGAGTTTGCACATTGTCCCCGTGTTTACGCCCCCACAACCCAAAGATGTGCAGGCTAGGTGGATTGGCCACGCTAAATTGCCCCTTAGTTGGAAAAAAAATAATTGGGTACTCAAAATTTATTTCAAAAAATCTCTCTCAAAGGTTTAAAAATGTTTTTTTTCCCAATTAAGGACATAGTTAGCGTGGCCAATCATACTACCCTGCACACTTTTGGGATGTGGGTGTGAGACTCCACAAGGACAATGACCTGGGGCCGGGATCGAACCCGGGTCCTCAGTAATGTGAGGCAGCAGTGCTAACCACTGTGCCACCTCATCTCTCTCAAACTTAAAAACCTACCTCCTTGGGCAGCACGGTGGCGCAGTGGGTTAGCCCTGCAGCCTCACGGCGCAGAGGTCCCAGGTTCGATCCTGGCTCTGGGTCACTGTCCGTGTGGAGTTTGCACATTCTCCCCGTGTTTGCGTGGATTTCGCCCCCACAACCCAAAGATGTGCAGGTTAGGTGGATTGGCCACGCTAAATTGCCCCTTGGAAAAAATGAATTGGGTACTCTAAATTTTTTTTTTTTAAACCTACTTCCTTGAGTTTGGTTACTTGTTCTAATGTTTCCTTCTTTGGTTTGGTGCCAGCTTTTGTTTGATGCCTCTGTGGATGTTTTGCTTAGTTAAAGGTGCTGTATAAACGTAGGTTGTTGTTTCTTCAGTTGTAAAGGAGTTCATTTTAAGTTTCTGACAAGGACCTACTGACAGTACAGGCTGATCAAATCACCCTCACAATGAATTGTTAGAAAAGTGAGCATTACCCCCAAATGCTAGAAGGTAAAAAAAAGTTTATTCAGTGGTGCCCCCGTCCTTGTTAAAGTAGCATATCGCTTTCTGAAGTCTTTCAATATTTACCTTTCTATGTGTCCAGTGCCAGAGATTGTTTGCTAAAGTGATGCAGAATTCCATGGAGTACACTCAAGAAACTGTCAATGTAGAGAATTTTCCAACAACATACAGCTTCTAATTGATGTCAGAACCGGCTCGGCAAACCTTCCCCAATAGGATGAGCAGCAGTCTTAAAGAGACAGGCCAGATTAGCAATTAAAAATCTCAAACCATGTTTCACCTGAACTACGCCACGGGAGATGATTTTTTTCCCTCTTAAATTTAGAGTACCCAATTATTTTTTTTCCAATTAAGGGGCAATTCAGCGTGGCCAATCCACCTACCCTACACATCTTTGAGTTGTGGGGGTGAAACCCACACAGACACGGGGAGAATGTGCAAACCCCCAGGGATCGAACCTGGGACCTCAGCGCTGCAGTCCCAGTGCTAACCACTGCGCCGCGTGCCGCCCCCCCCCCCCCCCCCCCCCCCCCCCCCCCACAGGAGATGAGATTTAGCTGAACTCATGAAACAATAATAAATTATCATCGGACAACTAACAATTGTTTTTGAAAAGTTAATCCTCTGGTTCATTCTGACTTTGATAATCTGGTCCCCCCGACATGGGATTTACAAACAGCTTGCGATTCAGAGAATACCTCAGCAATCGCAATTAGCCGCTGTCTTACCTCAGGAATTCCTTATTTAGATCACTTGCCCGAAGGAGGTATTATTCATAACGGAATGGAGATGATTAAACACAACTCCACATGAACTTAATAACGGTTCTCCAAGACCCGAGATTACCGCTGACCAACACTGGGTACTCGGAATAGAAATGATGTTGGAAATACACAGCGAGACATTCAGCAGCTGAATTAGAATAACTTTTTTCCCTTTATTCTTTAATGGGATGGGGCCTCGCTGACAAGACCTGCCCCAATTGCCCATCCTAATTGCCCTTGTACTGAGTGGCTTGCTTGGCCATTTGAGAAGACAGTGAAGAGTCAACCACATTGTTGTTGGTTTGAAGTCACGTGTAGGCCAGACCAGGTAAGGATGGCAGATTTCCTTCTCTGAAGAACATTAGTTTTTTTTTAGACTACCCAATTATTATTTTTTTCAATTAGCGTGGCCAATCCACCTACCCTTTGTGTTGTGGGGGTGTTGTGGGGGTGAGACCCACACAGACACGGGGAGAATGTGCAAATTCCACACGGACAGTGACCCAGGGCTGGGATCGAACCTGGATCCTCAGCGGCATGAGGCAGCAGTGCTAACCACTGCGCCACCGTGCTGCCCGCTAAAGTACATTAGTGAATCAGATGGGTTTTACGTCAATCAATGATCGTATCATAGTCCCCATATATTCTAGACTTTAGGAACTGAATTGAATTTCCACCAGCTGCCATGGTGGAATTTGAACCTATGTCCCCACATCACTCGCCCAGTGACATTACCACTGTGAGACCATCTACAACCGAAAACCTATCGGCTGTAAACAGGAGGCCAATTTCCACCCATTTAATAACATCCTATTTTAGTAAGGGCTTCCTGCTAAATGAATAAAATGTTACACATTATTTCTATTCACTTAGTGAGAACTGGCTGTACGAGCGAGAGGACTGTAAGTTCTAGGGGCAGGTTATGGCGAGCAATACTGTTGCTCAGTTTGGACTGTGTTTTTGGTTAATATACTTGACATTCATTTTTGTCTTTTTAAAAGTTTTAATAAAGCTTTGGAATGAAAGAAGTTGTTAAGAATTTTACAATCAGTGATTGGCGTTCGCTGATGATTTCAAGAAGCAGGATTTAGCAATTTCTATTGTTGCCATTAAATAACCATTTATCAGAGGTTTCTAACTAACCTATTTTAAATGGTACAATTTGGGCGGCACGCGGCACAGTGGTTAGCACTGCTGCTTAAGGCGCTAAGGATCCGGGTTCGAATCCTGGCCTTGGGTCACTGTCCGTGTGGAGTTTGCACGTGTCTGCGTGGGTTTCACCCCCGCAACCCAAAGATGTGCAGGTTAGGTGGATTGGCCACGCTATATTGCCCTTTAATTGGGAAAAAAGTAATTGGGTACTCTAAATTTATTTTTAAAATGTTAAAATTTAATTGTGACACAAAATACCCAGTGGAGTAACACTGCCTTGGTTAGGGGCAGCAATGGAGAATAAGACTTTGGCAACAATCTCTTTCCCTCCATGGGAGTGGGGAGTGGCAGTATAGGTAGAAGCAGATCCTTGAAAAATAGAAATTGTTCAAGAAACTTATCACCAAGGTCAGCAATTATTGCCTACCCTTAGTTGCCCTTGAGAAAGTGATGGTGGGCCTTCATCTTGAACTGTTGCAGTCCTTGGGGTGAAGTGGGTTGAATAATTGTTTGGTCGGGAGTTTTCAGATTTCGACCCAGCGACATGATGTATGCTGACGTCAGGATGGTGTGTGACCTGGAGGGGAACTTGGAGGTTCTGATGGTCCCATTCACTTTCTGCAGTTGTCCAAAAGGTTGCAGGTTTGGAAAGTGCTGCCCAGGGAGCATTGGCAAGTTTATGGATTACATCCTGTAGATAGATCAGAAGATGAGAAGAAATAGGAGCAGAGGTAGACTATTTAGCCTACCGAGTTTGCTTCGCCGTTTATTTTTTTTTTAAAGTAATTTTATTAAGATTTTAACATTTTATACATAATAAACAAAAACACAGCCCAACCCAAACAAAAAAGACCTCCCCACCCATACACCACTCCCCAGCAGCTAACGGTGACCAACTCTTTGAAATACAGAATGAATGGGCACCATCTTTTGTAGAACCCTTCGATCATGCCTCCCAAGGCGAGCTTAACTTTTTCAAGATATTGGAGTTCCATTAAATTCCCCCAGCCATACTGAGGCCTAGGGTGAAGAAACTGACCTCCACCCTGTAGCCATCTCAGATGGCCACCTGCAAAGGACCATGGGAATTATGGCCAACCCAGGACTCAGACACACTCAGAGCTTGTGTGTGTATTTGCAATCCGGATAGCTAGACGCGATCGAAACCCCGGCTCATTTGCATTCTAATAGCCCATTTCCCCAGAACAAAAGGACTGTACTCAGGTAACCGATACAGATGCAGACTAACCGGCACCACTCCATTTGCTAAGAAAGCCCAAACAGCCAAGGTCAATGACCCTCAGGACACGTCCAGCCATCAAGGCACCCCCCCTTTATTGGCCAAAATCGAAGGCAGTGATCGAAGCCTGTCGAATTATTGGTTCCGAAGCTAAGGACCGCCCAAAAGAGCGCGAAATCCCAGAGGGATAAGAAGAGACACAGCCATGTGCTCGGTCTCTCTTGGATCTGGCCTATGCCAACCCAAGTGCAGCATAACGACCAGACAGACAAATTCAAGACCAACGATCGCTACCAGACGGATGAGCCCAGCAGAAACAGAGCCACTTCTTCCACCCAGCCACGCAAGATTCAGACAAAGGCCTTGTTCATCTGCATAGAGCCGGTTGCCCTGAAGTTAAGTATAGGGTATTGTAGTTGTTAGGTGTAGTTTAACTTGTCGTGTTTTGTGTTGCATGTCGAAGTAATCCTTGTGTGTAAATAAACCATCTTTGAACTTGAACTGACTAACTGGTTGTGTGGTCCTTTGATCGATATCCGGTAAAGCCTTGTGGTGGTATCATTTGATACCTGGCGACTCTAAAGAGCATCATTATTAATTGGCGACATTACTCCGGTGCCGATTGGCAACAACCCCATCAGAACCCGCCTGCGAGCAAACAGGGAGGCGAAGGCTGGGCGGCACGGTAGCACAGTGGTTAGCACCGTTGCCTCACAGCGCCAGGGACCCGGGTTAAATTCCTGGCTTGGGTCACTGTCTGTCCGGAGTCTGCACGTTCTCCGCGTGTCTGCATGAGTTTCTTCTGGGTGCTCCGGTTTCCTCCCACAAGTCCCGAAAGACGTACTGTTCGGTAATTTGGACATTCTGAATTCTCCCTCTGTGTACCCGAACAGGCGCCGGAATGTGGCGACGAGGGGATTTTCACAGTAACTTCATTGCAGTGTTAATATAAGCCGACTTGTGACACTATTAAAGATTATTTTTTAAAAATCCATTCCCATCTATATCTCCGGCAGGTCTGATGCCCCAAATATGGCCCCTGGGGGATTGGGCTCCAAGTATATTTGCAAGATTGCTGACATGGTGCTGAAGGAACCTCAAAACCTCCCCAGCTCGGGGCAAGACCAGAACATATCAACATGATTGGCCAGGACCCTCCCACACCACTCACACTTGTCCTCCACTCCCACAAACAACCAACTCATCCTCAAACTCGGTAGATGAGCCCTATGCACCACATTTACCTGTATTAGCCCGAGTCTCTGTGCTCCGCCATTCAAATCATGGCTGGTCTGACTGTGGTCTTAACTCCACTTTCCTGCCTGTCCTCCATAACGCTTGATTCGCTTGTAGTTCAAAAATCTGTCTAACTCAGCCTTGATTATATTCAATGACCCAACCTCCACTGTTTTCTATGGAAGATAATTCAAAAGACGAGTGACCCTCTGAGAGAAAACATTTTTCCTCATCTCTGTCTTAAATGGGAGACATTTTATTTTTAAATTGGCTTCCGAGTTCCAGATTCCTCCATGAGGGGAAACACCCTCTCTACCAAGCCCCTCAGAATGTATTATGTTTCAATAAATCATTCATCATTCTTCTAAATCCCAATAACATAAGAACATAAGAACTAGGAGCAGGAGTAGGCCACCTGGCCCCTCGAGCCTGCTCCGCCATTCAATGAGATCATGGCTGATCTTTTGTGGACTCAGCTCCACTTTCCGGCCCGAACACCTTAACCCTTTATTCCTTTATTCTTAAAAAAACTATCTATCTTTATCTTGAAAACATTTAATGAAGGAGCCTCAACTGCTTCACTGGGCAAGGAATTCCATAGATTCACAACCCTTTGGGTGAAGAAGTTCCTCCTAAGTTCTGTCCTAAATCTACACCTTATTTTGAGGCTATGCCTCAAAGTTCTGCTTTCACCCGCCAGTGGAAACAACCTGCCCGCATCTATCCTATCTATTCCATTCATAATTTTATATGCTTCTATAAGATCCCCCCCCCCCCCCCCCGCATCCTTCTAAATTCCAACGAGTACAGTCCCAGTCTACTCAACCTCTCCTCGTAATCCAACCCCCTCAACTCTGGGATTAACCTAGTGAATCTCCTCTGCACACCCTCCAGCATCAGTAAGTCCTTTCTCAGGTAAGGAGACCAAAACTGAACACAATACTCGAGGTGTGGCCTCACTAACACCTTATACAATTGCAGCATAACTTCCCTAGTCTTAAACTCGCTCCTTCTAGCAATGAAGGACACAATTCCATCGTCTTCTTAATCACTTGTTGCACCTGTAATCCAACTTTTTGCGACTCATGCACCAGGACACCCAGGTCTCTGCACAGCAGCATGTTTTAATATTTTATCATTTAAATAATAATCCCTGTTGCTGTTATTACTACCAAAATGGATAACCTCACATTTGTCAATATTGTATTCCATCTGCCAGACCGTAGCCCATTCACTTAAACTATCCAAAGCTCTCTGCAGACTTCCAGTATCCTCTGCAATTTTTGCTTTACCACTCATCTTTGTGTCGTCTGCAAACCTGGACACATTGCACTTGGTCCCCAACTCCAAATCATCTATGTAAATTGTGAACAATTGTGGGCCCAACTGATCCCTGAGGGACACCACTAGCTACTGATTGCCAACCAGAGAAACACCCATTAATCCCCACTCTTTGCTTTCTATGAATTAACCAATCCTCTATCCATGCTACCACATCACCCTTAACGCCGTGCAGCAACCTTAGAAGGATGCGGGGGGGATCTTATAGAAGCATATAAAATTATGAATGGAATAGATAGGATAGATGCGGGCAGGTTGTTTCCACTGGCGGGTGAAGGCACCTTGTCAAAAGCTTTCTGGAAATCCAGATATACCACATCCATTGGCTCCCTGTTGTCTGCTGCACTGGTAATGCCCTCAATAAATTCCACTAAATTAGTTAGGCACGACCCACCCTTTATGAACCCTTGCTGCGTCTGTCCAATGGGACAATTTCCATCCAGATGCCTCGCTATTTCTTCCTTGATGATAAATTCCAGCATCTTACCCACTACCGAAGTTAAGCTAACTGGCCTATAATTTCCCGCTTTCTGCCGACCTCCTTTTTTAAACAGTTGTGTCACGTTTGCTAATTTCCAATCCGGGGTAGAAATCTACCATGCGGTTTAAGTGTAGTCTCGTATACACTTTGAACTCAGTAGAAATTTAAGTTACACTTCTTGGGTGCGAAATGAAAATCTTTTATTGTTTCTTCTGATTATAATTGAGAGTTTGAGATCTTCTTGTGGTTACAAATCAAATGTTCTCAATAAGCCCTGCCAGCAGAAGACTTAAAGAGATATAATCGACTTGGTGGTTTACAAACAGATTTAACTTTCAAAATACAGGACTGGTTTCTTGCTTAAAGCAAAAATAGCTTGCGCAGACTTTAAGAGTTAGAGTGGAAATATGAAAATACGAAATAAGGATAGCGAATAGTTAGGTAAAAGATACAGAGTGATAGAACATAGAACATAGAAAAATACAGCACAGAACAGGCCCTTCGGCCCACGATGTTGTGCCGAACCTTTGTCCTAGATTAATCATAGATTATCATTGAATTTACAGTGCAGAAGGAGGCCATTCGGCCCATTGAGTCAGCACCGGCTCTTGGAAAGAGCACCCTACCCATAGTCAACACCTCCACCCAACACTAATGGCAATTTTGGACACTAAGGGCAATTTATCATGGCCAATCCACCTAACCTGCACATCTTTGGACTGTGGGAGGAAACCGGAGCACCCGGAGGAAACCCACGCAGACATGGGGAGGATGTGCAGACTCCACACAGACAGTGACCCAAGCTGGAATCGAACCTGGGACCCTGGAGCTGTGAAGCAATTGTGCTATCCACAATGCTACCATGCTGCCCTTAAGAACAAATAATTCTGCACGATATCATTTTACCGTAATCCATGTACCTATCCAATAGCTGCTTGAAGGTCCCTCATGTTTCTGACTCAACTACTTCCACAGGCAGTGCATTCCATGCCCCCACTACTCTCTGGGTAAAGAACCTACCTCTGACATCCCCCCTATATCTTCCACCATTCACCTTAAATTTATGTCCCCTTGTAATGGTTTGTTCCACCCGGGGAAAAAGTCTCTGACTGTCTACTCTATCTATTCCCCTGGTCATCTTATAAACCTCTATCAAGTCGCCCCCTCATCCTTCTCCATTCTAATGAGAAAAGGCCTAGCACCCTCAACCTGTCCTCGTAAGACCCACTCTTCATTCCAGGCAACATCCTGGTAAATCTCCTTTGCAACTTTTCCAAAGCTTCCACATCCTTCCTAAAATGAGGCGACCAGAACTGTACACAGTACTCCAAATGTGGCCTTACCAAAGTTTTGTACAGCTGCATCATCACCTCACGGCTCTTAAATTCAATCCCTCTGTTAATGAACGCTAGCACACCATAGGCCTTCTTTACAGCTCTATCCACTTGAGTGGCAACTTTCAAAGATGTATGAACATAGACCCCAAGATCTCTCTGCTCCTCCACATTGCCAAGAACTCTACCGTTAACCCTGTATTCCGCATTCATATTTGTCCTTCCAAAATGGACAACCTCACACTTTTCAGGGTTAAACTCCATCTGCCACTTCTCAGCCCAGCTCTGCATCCTATCTATGTCTCTTTGCAGCCGACAACAGCCCTCCTCACTATCCACAACTCCACCAATCTTCGTATCATCTGCAAATTTACTGACCCACCCTTCAACTCCCTCATCCAAGTCATTTATGAAAATCACAAATAGCAGAGGATCCAGAACTGATCCCTGTGGTACGCCACTGGTAACTGGGATCCAGGCTGAATATTTGCCATCTACCACCACTCTCTGACTTCTATCGGTTAGCCAGTTCGTTATCCAACTGGCCAAATTTCCCACTATCCCATGCCTCCTTACTTTCAGCAGAAGTCTACCATGGGGAACCTTATCAAATGCCTTACTAAAATCCATGTACACTACATCCACTGCTTTACCTTCATCCACATGCTTGGTTACCTCCTCAAAGAATTCAATAAGACTTGTAAGGCAAGACCTACCCCTCACAAATCTGTGCTGACTATCCCTAATCAAGCAGTGTCTTTCCAGATGCTCAGAAATCCTATCCTTCAGTACCCTTTCCACGACTTTGCCTACCACCGAAGTAAGACTAACTGGCCTGTAATTCCCAGGGTTATCCCTAGTCCCTTTTTTGAACAGGGGCACGACATTCGCCACTCTCCAATCCCCTGGTACCACCCCTGTTGACAGTGAGGACGAAAAGATCATTGCCAACGGCTCTGAAATTTCATCTCTTGCTTCCCATAGAATCCTTGGATATATCACGTCAGGCCCGGGGGGCTTGTCTGTCCTCAAGTTTTTCAAAATGCCCAACACATCTTCCTTCCTAACAAGTATTTCCTCGAGCTTACCAGTCTGTTTCACACTGTCCTCTCCAACAATATGGCCCCTCTCATTTGTAAATACAGAAGAAAAGTACTCGTTCAAGACCTCTCCTATCTCTTCAGACTCCATACACAATCTCCCGCTACTGTCCTTGATCGGACCTACCCTCGCTCTAGTCATTCTCATATTTCTCACATATGTGTAAAAGGCCTTGGGGTTTTCCTTGATCCTACCCGCCAAAGATTGTTCATGCCCTCTCTTAGCTCTCCTAATCCCTTTCTTCAGTTCCCTCCTGGCTATCTTGTATCCCTCCAACGCCCTGTCTGAACCTTGTTTCCTCAGCCTTACATAAGTCTCCTTTTTCCTCTTAACAAGACATTCAACCTCTCTTGTCAACCACGGTTCCCTCACTCGACCATCTCTTCCCTGCCTGACAGGGACATACATATCAAGGACACGTAGTACCTGTTCCTTGAACAAGTTCCACATTTCACTTGTGTCCTTCCCTGACAGCCTATGTTCCCAACTTATGCACTTCAATTCTTGTCTGACAACATCGTATTCACCCTTCCCCCAATTGTAAACCTTACCCTGTTGCACATACCTATCCCTCTCCATTACTAAAGTGAAAGTCACAGAATTGTGGTCACTATCTCCGAAATGCTCCCCCACTAACAAATCTATCACTTGCCCTGGTTCATTACCAAGTACTAAATCCAATATTGCCCCTCCTCTGGTCGGACAATCTACATACTGTGTTAGAAAAGCTTCCTGGACACACTGCACAAACACCACCCCATCCAAACTATTTGATCTAAAGAGTTTCCACTCAATGTTTGGGAAGTTAAAGTTACCCATGACTACTACCCTGTGACTTCTGCACCTTTCCAAAATCTGTTTCCCAATCTGTTCCTCCACATCTCTACTACTATTGGGGGGCCTATAGAAAACTCCTAACAAGGTGACTGCTCCTTTCCTATTTCTGACTTCAACCCATACTGCCTCAGTCGGCAGATACTCCTCGAACTGCCTTTCTGCAGCTGTTATACTATCTCTAATTAACAATGCCACGCCCCCCCCACCTCTTTTACCACCCTCCCTAATCTTATTGAAACATCTATAACCAGGGACCTCCAACAACCATTTCTGCCCCTCTTCTAGCCAAGTTTCCGTGATGGCCACCACATCGTAGTCCCAAGTACCGATCCATGCCTTAAGTTCACCCACCTTATTCCTGATGCTTCTTGCGTTGAAGTATACACATTTCAACCATCTCCGTGCCTGCAAGTACTCTCCTTTGTCAGTGTTCCCTTCCCCACTGCCTCATTACACGCTTTGGCGTCCTGAATATCGGCTACCTTAGTTGCTGGACTACAAATCCGGTTCCCATTCCCCTGCCAAATTAGTTTAAACCCTCCCGAAGAGTACTAGAAAACCTCCCTCCCAGGATATTGGTGCCCCTCTGGTTCAGATGCAACCCGTCCTGCTTGTACAGGTCCCACCTTCCCCAGAATGCGCTCCAATTATCCAAATACCTGAAGCCCTCCCTCCTACACCATTCCTGCAGCCACGTGTTCAGCTGCACTCTCTCCCTATTCCTAGCCTCGCTATCACGTGGCACTGGCAACAAACCAGAGATGGCAACTCTGTCTGTCCTGGCTTTTAACTTCCAGCCTAACTCCCTAAACTCATTTATTACCTCCACACCCCATTTCCTACCTACGTCGTTGGTACCAATGTGCACCACGACTTCTGGCTGCTCCCCCTCCCCCTTAAGAATCCTGAAGACACGATCCGAGACATCCCTGGCCCTGGCACCCGGGAGGCAACATACCTTCCGGGAGTCTCGCTCGCAACCACAGAATCTCCTATCCATTCCCCTAACCATTGAATCTCCTACAACTATTGCTTTTCTACTCTCCCCCTTCCCTTCTGAGCCCCAGAGCCAGACTCAGTGCCAGAGACCTGGCCGCTAGGGCCTTCCCCCGGTAGGTCATCCCCCCCAACAGCATCCAAAATGGTATACTTGTTTTGAAGGGGAACGGCCACGAGGGATCCCTGCACTGTCTGCCTGTTTTTTTTCCCCCTGACTGTAACCCAGCTATTCTTGTCCTGTACCTTGGGTGTGGTTACCTCCCTGTAACTCTTCTCTATCACCCCCTCTGCCTCCCGGATGATCCGAAGTTCATCCAGCTTCAGCTCCAGTTCCCTAACACGGTCTTTGAGGAGCTGGAGTTGGGTGCACTTCCCGCAGGTATAGTCAGCAGGGACACCGGTGGTATCCCTCACCACCCACATCCTACAGGAGGAGCATGCAACTGGCCTAGCCTCCATCCCCTCTTACCTTACAGAATATAGCTGCCCTGTGGACCAACTGGATCTCCGCCCTCCGACTCTGCTCCCAGTCAGCTGCACTCTCTGTAAACTCCTGGCTCTCTTCTCACTCTTTGCGGAAATGTAGGAAACAAAATGAAAGGAGCACCGTACTCCCTCCTCACCTAACTCCCTCAGTCACCAAACTCTCACTATAGCACTCAAATGCACCAAATTCAGCACTCAGTGCAAACTCCATTGAGTTTGGTCCATTGATCCCGGAATGGAAAATGTCTGTCCGGACCTCTATGTTTAAGGAGCATATTATCAATCTGACTCCATCTGTCCCTATCCCTGCAATGTGCTGATTGGCTTGGATGGGTCTCAAATGCATTTGGTTGGATAATCAGTTGTCAGTCATCAATATGCAACATACCTACAGATATGTTGCTTTTTAGATGCTTGCGTGTTAGAATGTGATATATACTTTTAATCAATTCTGGTTTCTACTGTTTTTTCTGCTGACTGCAATATTATCTATATTCTGAACAATGGTGGATTCATGTTGTCATGGTGCTTATTTTGATCTTGATCAGATTGTGGTACAGTTGAATAACTTCTGCAATTTTGTTCATTAGAACAATGGATAGTTTTATAATGTCAATTTAACCTTTCAGTAAAAATGTTGCATAAGCTCTAGCTAGCCTGTAGATGTTTCAAATTCTCTGCTTTTGTTACTGCAAGCTGTGTGTTTTTGTAATCTAAGTTATGCTTGAAGTTTTATGATGAAATCCATTTTAAAATGGATTTCAACTTGGGCTTTAGTATTTACATTAAAATGGCTAAATCTTTGACCTTTTTACCTATCAGAAATAGCTGGTTCCCTTCAGTCGGGACCACCCCAGAGTCTAGTGAATTTTGGTAAATTATCACGAGTGCATTTTCAATTTCCCTAGCCATCTCTTTTAGTACCCTGGGATGTATTCCATCAGGGCCAGGAGACCTGTCTACCTTTAGCCCCATTAGCTTGCCCATCACTACCTCCTTAGTGATAACAATCGTCTCAAGGTCCTCACCTGTCATAGCCTCATTTCCATCAGTCACTGGCATGTTATTTGTGTCTTTCACTGTGAAGACCGATCCAAAAAAACTGTTCCGTTCCTCAGCCATTTCCTCATCTCCCATTATTAAATCTCCCTTCTCATCCTCTAAAGGACCAATATTTACCTTAGCTAATTTTTTTTGTTTTATATATTTGTAGAAACGTTTACTATCTGTTTTTATATTCTGAGCAAGTTTACTCTCATAATCTATCTTAGTCTTCTTTATAGCTTTTTTAGTAGCTTTCTGTTGCCCCCTAACGATTTCACAATCCGAGGGCAGCATGGTGGTGCAGTGGGTTAGCCCTGCTGCCTCACAGTGCCGAGGTCCCAGGTTCGATCTTGGCTCTGGGTCACTGTCCGTGTGGAGTTTGCACATTCTCCCCGTGTTTGCGTGGGTTTCACCCCCAAATCCAAAGATTGGCCATGCTAAATTGCCCTTTAATTGGAAAAAATGAATTGGGTACTCTAAATTTTTTTTTTAAATTTCCCAATCCTCTAGTCGCCCACTAACCTTTGCCACTTTGTATGCTTTTTCCTTCAATTTGATACTCTCCCTTATTTCCTTACCACGGTTGATTTTCTCTCTTTCCACCAGCCTTTCATTTTGTTGGTATAAACTTTTGCTGAGCACTGTGAAAAATTGCTTGGAATGTTCTCCACTGTTCCTCAACTGTTTCACCATAAAGTCTTTGCTCCCAGTCTACTTTAGCCAGCTCTTCTCTCATCCCATTGTAACTCCTTTGTTTAAGTACAAAACACTAGTGTTTGATTTTACCTTCTCACCCTCCATCTGTATTTTAAATTCCACCATATTGTGATCGCTCCTTCCGAGAGGATCCCTAACTAAGAGATCATTAATCAGTCCTGTCCCATTACACAGGACCAGATCTAGGATCGCTTGTTCCGTCGTAAGTTCCAAAACATACTGTTCTCGGAAACTATTGCGGATAAATTCTATAAACTCCTCCTCAAGGCTACCATGACCTACCTGGTTAAACCAATCAATATGTAGATTAAAATCCCCCATGATAACTGCTGTACCATTTCTATATGCACCAGTTATTTCTTTGTTTATTGCCCACCCCACCATAATGTTAGGAGTAGTGTATAGGCCACCAAATACTATCAGTGACTTTTTCGCCTATTTCTGATTTCCACCCAAATGGATTCAACCTTATCCTCCATAGCACCGATGTCATCCCTCACTACTGCCCAGATGTCATCCTTAAATAATAGGCCCAACCCGTTCAACCTTTCCACATAAAACAATCCCATCATCCTGGGAATCAGTCTAGAAGTGAAGTTTCTCTGAACTGCTTCCAATGCAAGCATATCTTCCCTTAAGCAAGGAGACCCAAAACTGTACACCGTACTCTCGGCGTGGTTTCACCAATGCCCTGTATAGTTGTAACAAAACTTCCCTGCTTTTATATTCCATTCCCCTTCCAATAAAGGTTAACATTCCACTTGCCTTCCTAATTACTTGCTGTACCCGCATGCTAACATATTGTGATTTATGTACATGGGCACCCAGATCCCTGTGTAACACAATTCTGATGTCTTTCTCCATTTAAATACTATTGTTTTTCATTCTTCTTGCCAAAGTGAACAGCCTCACATTTTCCCACTATAAATTCCATCTACCTCAAACCTCTGCCTACTCACCACCTATTTTTAGCCCTTTACACATGCTTCATATCCTCCTCGCAACTTCCTCTCATATCTATCTTTGTCATCACCAAATTTAGCCACAACACTAAGTCCCTTCATCCAAGATGTTAATATGAATCGTAAATAGTTGAGGCTCCAGCACTGACCCCTGTGGTATTAGACTCATTAAGGTTTGCCAACCTGAAAATGATCCATTTAACCTGACTCTGTTTCCAGTTAATTATTCAATCCTCCATCCGTGCTAATATCTATTTCCAAACACCATGGTCTGGATTCTCCGTCGACGGGATCCTCCGCTTCGCCGGCAGCACGCTCACACCCACGGATTTCCCGACGGCATGGGGCTGCCCACAATGGGAAACCCCATTGGCCGGCTGCTGGGACAGAGGATCCTGCCACTGACGGGGGGTGCGCATTGCACCAGAAAATGGGTGCGGTGGAACGGCGAATCCCGCCCCATGAGTACCATTAATCAGTCCTGTCTCATTACACAGGACCAGATCTAGGATTTTATGTGGAACCTTGCCGAATGATTTTTGGAAATCCAAATGCACTATAGGATATGTCTCGATTCCCCTTTACTCATCCTGCTTGTTACATCCTCAAAGAACTTAACAAGAACAGTTTCCTTTTCACAAAACAATATTGACTGCCTGATTATATTATGGTTTTCTAAATGACCTGCTAAAACCTCCTTAATAATGGATTCCAGCATTTTCAAAATGACAGATGTTAGGCTAACTGCCATATAGTTTTTATTTTCACAGTAACTTCGTTGCAGTGTTAATGTAAGCCTACTTGTGACACTAATAAAGATTGTTATTATTCTGCTTTCTGTCTTCATTCTTTCTTGAAGTATTACATTTGCGGTTTTCCAATCTGCTTGGACTTTTCCAGAATTTCGAAGATTACAATCAATGAGGTCATTTTGAAGACACTAGGATGGAGGTCCAGCGGTTTTTGTCAGCCTTCATCCATGAGTTTTCCTATTCCTTTTCTCTCGTGGTTGTGATTGTTTTAAATTCCTTTCCCTTTTGCCCCCTTGCATTTTCTACTGTTCTTAGGTGCAAATTTCTGCCATTTCTTTGATTTCTATTCTTATTTTCCCAGTCTCACCCTCTAAAGGGACCAATGTTCACTTTAGCAACTCTTCTATATGCTTGCTGAAGCTTTCATTGCCTGGTTTGATATTTATTCATACTTTTTTTCTTGTACTCTACTTTTTTCCTCTTTATTATTTTTTAGTCATCCTTTGTTCATTTCTAAAATTCTCCCAATCTTTGCAGCATGCATGTCCTTTTTTTCAATTTGATACCATCCTTAACTTCCTTAGTCAGGGATGATGTACCTTTCTTGTATAGGTTTTCTTTCTCAATGGAATATATCTTTGTTGAGAGTGATGAAACATTTCCCCATTCCACTTCAGCCAAATGTCATACTCGTGTAATTGCCTTTATTTAAGTTTATGACCCTAGTTTCAGACCCACATATTTAAAAATGTAAAACATTTTTTTACAGTACCCAATTCGTTTTTTCCAATTAAGGGGCAATTTAGCATGGCCAATCCAACTACCCTGTACACCTTTGGATTGTGGGGGCAAAACCTACGCAAAAACAGGAAGAATGTGCAAACTCCACACGGACAGTGACCCAGAGCCGGGATCGAACCCGGGACCTCGGCGCCATGAGGCAGCAGTGCTAACCACTGCACCACCATGCTGCCCTGACCCACGTTTTTCACTGTCATTCTGATATACTATGATATCTTATGATCACTCTTACCAAGATAATCCTTTATCATGAGTTATTAATTGATCCTACCTCATTACAAATTGCCAGGTCTAAGATGGCTTGTTCCCTGTTTGGTTCCAGACATATTATTGAGAGGTTGTCCCGAGTATACTCTGACAGGATTGGCCAAACTGTGGCTCATGAGTTAATATCGCTCTTTGATAGAGTGCAGCGCATTCCTTATGCTGTGAAACCTGTTAAATTATTTATTGGAGGGAGGTAAACAGCCAGGCCATGACCAGCTTCATAGAGGGAAAGAACTGAAGAGCAGGCAGCAGCAATTGGTGGATTGGCCATGACAAATTGCCCTTAGTGTCCAAAATTGCCCTTAGTGTTGGGTGGGGTTACTGGGGGATAGGGTGGAGGTGTTGACCTTGGGTAGGGTGCTCTTCCCAAGAGCCGGTGCAGACTCGATGGGCCGAATGGCCTCCTTCTGCACTGTAAATTCCATGATAAAATCTATGATAAAATTGGGAGGAGGGTTAAGCGTAATGATTTGCTCAAATGCGATTGTGGGATTTCTTTCATAGTTTTCTGCCAGTCTTACATAAAGCCATGTCATTTTTAATCCCTACAGTGCAGGAGGCCGCCATTTGGCCCATCATATCTGCACCAATCCTCCGAGGGAACACCCTACCTGGGCCCACGCCACCACCCTATCCCTGCAACCCCACCTAATCTTTTTGGACACAAAGGGGAAATTTAGCATAGCCAATCCACTGACCCTGCACATCTTTGGACTGTAAGAGGAAACCGGAGCACCCGGCGGAAACCCACAGACACCCAAGGCCAGAGTTGAACCCGGGTCCCTGGTGCTGTGAGGCAGCAGTGCTAACCATTGTGCCATCACACTGCCCTAAAATCACTGTGACCCTCAGCACAATTTCCTCTAGGTGGGGGTGAAGTCTATCCCCCAAATTATTCATCCTTTCCTTCCTGCCTTTTAACTAGGTGGGTTAAAATAAAAGCACCTTCCCACTCCCACCTGCAAGCCCACATCGACCACAATATGGCCACCCATTTAATTAATGAAAGCACTATCTAGGGGGAGGCCATAAAATCCAGCACATAGATATTGCTGTGCACTGGATCCATGCAACATCCTCAGTTTCAGTCAATCACCCAATACTGTTTTCCTTCTCATCATTAGAGCTCCAGGGAGCATCTATTGGACAGCATGTTTATTTAGATTCATCGATATTGCTATAAAACACCCAGCGTCCCTAGACGAAAGTGTAAAATTTTGTTCAAATTAAGGCTGCTTCAATGTTTTCTTTTAGCATCTAAATACAAATAAAATAATTGCAGCTACAATTCAATTGAAAATACACAAGAGTCAACTTTGAAATGGTTACATTCAACAAGTTTAATTACTATTAGAACAGAACACAAGAAAGTGTAATTTTGCTCTGAATCCTCAAGAGCTCTGAAACCATTTATCACTCTTGGTCATTATATTGCGATATGGGCAAATTGCTGCTAAAAAGCTGTTAATTAAATGTTTGTTATTGAGTGCAACCCTGACATTGTCGTAAATAAGCAGGACTGTGGAGCGCCACGCTCAACCGACTCAAAACACGTGGAACATTTACGCTTCAGGCTTGCTGATGACAGTAAACTCAATGCCATGTTTGTTCAGTCTTTCAATCAGGGTGGTCTTCGAGAATGCTGCTCCGGGCGAGTACACCCCACCCCTATATTAAAAAAAGGGGGAAAATGGTAAGTTTGAAACCACAAATGGCCAAAGCTGCATTCAGAACCTTCAATCTGAAGACAGCACTTCTGTCCTCAAACCTACAGCCATTAGTGCATTTGCTGAAGTGCATTTGCTGAAGCAGGTAATTACTGGAAGACCGTGCAGTACTTTCCAGGAAACTACACAAATCAATGCATAATTTAATGTTTACGAGGGATAAAATTTAGAGGACACAATTCATTTTTTCCAATTAAGGGGCAATTTAGCGTGGCCAATCCACCTGGCCTGCACATGTTTGGGTTGTTGGGGCGAAACCCCCGCAAACACGGGGAGAATGTGCAAACTTTGTTCCACATGGACAGTGACCCACAGCCGGGATCGGACCTGGGACCTCGGCTAACCAGTGCTAACCACTGTGCCACCGTGCTGTCCCTGCAGTGTTGCACATGTTGCGATTTTTTTTTTTTAAAAAGCGCAGGCAAATATTATTTCATTTGTAGCTAACTTGGAGATGAATAATAAATTGTTGTTTGGTACTTCAGAAGTAGAACACTGCTCAAAGGAGAGACATGTTGCTGAAGCTTTTTGTCTTGCACACATCAGAACAAATGCAAGAATGCTAAATTTCAAACCATCACAACAATTTATACTACCAGAGGAAAGGACACTAACTGCTTGGCAAGTCAAATAATTGCTGCGATGTTGCCATGGAGGAAGGAACGGAGGAACTACAGGCTCTCCTAGCTCCCAGGTAATTCAGAACACGCGCAATGCTTGAACATATTCCCATTGTGATTCTTTGAAATTTGGCATTCTAGAGGTTGTCCTGATGATTGGTGTACAAAAAGCTTCAGCAACATGTCCCATTTTCCAGCAATAATAAAAGTTGAATAAAATACAAGAAGCATTTTCCCTTGAAGAAATAAGCTGTGTCGTGCAGCCATTTCTCTTGAAGAAATACGCTGTGTCGTGCAGCCAAAATGGAAATGTTGCCAATGTGACACCAACACTATAAATCATTGCAAAGTGACACACATCAGAGAAGGGAAGGGAATGGGTTGCAGTGGTTTAGACATACTCAGTGCTGAACGATTAAATTACCAGGAACACCAGTTACAAATAAAGAAATAAGGTGAAATACTTTCACCCAAAGGAAAATACACTGTGGACCGTCAACAGGGAAGAGAGTGAAAGCAAGACATATGTTTAGTCATCAAGGAGATAATTGTTATATTCTAAAGAGAAGGAACGGAGGCACATATTGAGAAAGGTTAAGTGAGGATGATGCACGATGTTACGAATGAGCTTTATTGGACCTTCCCCAGTTCTCATCTCCTGGCTTTCTTTTGTTTAGTATTTCGTGAGATGTAGGCCTCTCTGACAAAGCCAGCATTTGTTGCCAATCCTTAATTGTCCTTGGACTGAGTGGCTTGCTAGGCCATTTTAGAGGACTGTTAAAGTCAACCACATTGCTGTGGACCTGGAGTCACATGCTGGTCAGGCCGGGTGAGGATGGCAGATTTCCTTCCCTAAAGGAGAATTAACAAATTTACTGAGACTAGTTTGCTATTCCAGATTTTATTGGTTGAATGTAAATTCCACCAGCCAACGTCTCCCCGAACATTTTATTGGACAGGATTGAATTTACACAATTAACTAACAGTGCCCTTTTCTCGTAGAAGACCGATGTACAGAATCCATTTCTTGTACAGATAGAGTCATATGTAGCTATGCAGAGTAAGAGAAAGGGGAATGTTGTTCACATTGGCACCTTTTTCTCCCTTGACTGAGCTTTCAGGATCAGCAAAAGCATTTCAAAACTTCAAATATTTCACTCTAAAGGAAGTGATGAAACTCACCGATTGGGCAGAGATTTGTGCTCCCAAAGAATTGTGACAGCTGCCTGCACCAGAGCTATCGGGGTAGCAATATAACCAGGTTCTGTGAAACAAAATAACATAACAGCAAGCTCTGAAATAAGGCCAACAAAAAAAGTAAGGCTGTGCACTACAAAAAGATAAGAATCATGCTCTTAAGCGGACGTACATTGTTTTCTTGAAAAACATACATGTGTCACCAAAAAAAACATACTACATGCAGAAAGGGAAAGTGGCAAAGTCAATACAATCACCAGATCAGTGGAGCAATATTTTAAATGTGTAACTTCTACTCCAGCCTCTTATTTGTGGGATACTTTGCTGCATCTATTCTTGATCTCAAAAGTAGTTCAATTTAATAAAATCATCAAATAACAGAGAAACTTTCTTTTTAAAATAATCTCGTCATGTTTTAACCGCTTTGAGATGGTATATAAAAAAAGTGCAAAATGTATTTATATAGAACCAAAAAAAATCAGAAAAAGAAATTCCAGATCTACTGAAAGGATGTAAAGCTTTACAAGAATTGATTGATTGATTTGTCACAAGTACCGAATTACAGTAAAAAGTATTTTTCTGCGGCCAAGGGAACGTACACAGTACGTACATAGTAGACAAAAAGAATAATTGACAAAGTACCTTGACAAATGGTACATCGACAAATAGTGATTGGTTACAGTGTAGAACAAGGGCCAAACAAAGCAAATACATGAGCAAGATTAACAGGTAGGAACTAACAGACTGAAGCCAATAAACTCCACCGTGATGGGTCATTTTTTCAATGTGTTACCAACTGAATTGCTCGATACTTAACCATAAATTTAAAGAGTGATTTTTATCTAATGGTAAGGGCCATTAGTGAAGGGGGTCACAGATGCACACTTACAAAATGAAATATAGAAATAAAGAGTTTCCATTTCCAGCGCTATCACCTTCATGGAAATCTCAGTTTCTTCAGTAGGGTAACTTCACGGATGGCTTAGTGTGGATCCCTGCCCCACCATGGAAAACAAGGTATGCAGGTAAAGACTTCCCAAGATTGCCTCATCCGTGGATTGCCAGTGCCAAAGGCAACTGTTAAGAAAAGGGCCACTATTTATTGCTGTGAGATAAAGGCATCAGGGATGAAACAAAAAAGGTGAAAAATGATATAATGGGCAGCACGGTGGCGCAGTGGGTTAGCCCTGTTGCCTCGTGGCGCTGAGGTCCCAGATTCGATCCCGGCTCTGGGTCACTGTCCGTGTGGAGTTTGCACATTCTCCCCGTGTCTGCGTGGGTTTCATCCCCACAACCCAAAGATTTGGATTGAACACGCTAAATTGCCCCTTAATTGGAAAAAAAAAATCAATTGGGAAAAATTATATAATGTTGGGACAAAAAGAACAAAGGCACAACAGAGAATTCCGGAGCAAAACTAAAATATAAGACTCTAATAAGCAATGGCGTGGTAAATATGAAATCTTACATATTAAGGAATTCCTGAAGTGAGGGCATAAACTTTCATTTATGCTTTAACTCGTGAGAAATAAAAACACACGGGTAAAGGGAAATAATGCGCTGTGCAGAAAAGTCAAATTGGGTTACAGGAGCAATCATTCTATTTTCGTGAATCTATTCAGTTCCATCACTCATTTGACAGCCTGTTTTGATCTTAGAGCAGAGCTACTTTCTACTGTAACAAGAAAGGAAGGCTTAGATTTGCATAGTGGCCTCAAAGATTCCAAGACATTTCACTGACAGAGGATTAGATTGAAGTGAATGTAAGTCTCTACAATTTAATGATAATTGATGTGTTTTCGGTGGTGGTGCTTGGTGAGGAAGGACTGTTCACTAAGATAATTCTCTGGGTGGATCAGCTTCCAGCTGTGTGCAGCTATTTTTTAAAATAAAAACATGGTTCCAGTGGGGGGCCCTGTACCCAATTGTATTTATTAAAGAAAATGCATATTATCAACTATATTTGTGGCTGAAAGCTCATTCAGCATAATCGTATTTAAAATACATATTCTCATCTCCCTCTCTCCATCCTGCGGTCTGCCAAATAGTTCTGTCTTCTTTTGTCCTAATGCCATAAGCCACTGCAAGTTAAATTTCTCATCCTCGTTTTCAAATCCCTCCATGCCTCGGTCCTTCCCATCGCTCATTTACCCCAGCCTCGCAGCCCTCTGCAATGTTTATGCCCCTTGAATCCTGGCCTCTCGGGCAACTGATTTTAATTGTTCCGCCTGTTACCTGGTCACCAAGCTCTGAAATCCCTTCCCTTCGTCTCTCAGCTTCTCTTTCTTCCTTGAAATTCCACCTTAGAACCTCTCTCTTTAGACCCTGTGCCCAGATATCACCTTCGGGCGTGGCGTAAAACTTTGTTCGATCAGGTTTCTGAGAAACACCTTGGGAGATTTTTATTATGTTACGGGTGATTTATAATCACAAGCTGCAATTGTTTTTGAATTTTGTTCGATTTACGCTCTGCACTGTGTCTACATCAGGAACAAACATCCCAATGCTCTATAGTGGTAGTTACCTGATGCACACCCAAGTCAACTAACATTTCAAAGTCACGTGGCTGGTTTGAATTAAACATTACCCATACCTGGCCCTTTCACTTGAGTGCAGATTTTTACCGAAGGTTGGCCTTGTTGAGGATTTTGACCTTCCTGATACCCTTCACCAAAGAAGGTCATGCTGAAAGAGGTCCCTTCCATCTGCAAAATACAAAATCTTTTTAAACGCAGTTTATTTCACTTCTCTGCAGATTTTCCTGTTGTTGCCCGATTCCAACAGCAGCTTCAGACTTCAATGTACTTTGCTGCTTTCTAAGAAGCCACTAGGGCAGCTTGGCTTACTCCATTTAAGTGCAATGAAGTGAAAATAAAACAAACACTACGGAGGGAAGTGGACACTACTGGAGCGTGAATAATTTGCTAGGGCAGAGTCTGAAACAGTTTTTAACACAAATTACACCTACGTTACACGTTCAAATTTTCACATGTAGCGGGGCGTCAGAGTTTCAGCTTTATAAATCTTTGAAAGTGAGAGAAGTTGATACAGCTGTTAAAAACATGGGTTCCTAGGTTTATAAATAGGGATACAAAGTAAATAGGACAATAGAACATTACAGCGCTGTACAGACTCTTCGTCCCTCGATGTTGCACCAACCTGTGAAACCAATCTCAAGCCCATCTACACTATTCCATTATCATCCATATGTTTATCCAATGACCATTTAAATGCCCTTAATGTTGGCGAGTCCACTACTGTTGCAGGCAGGGCATTCCACGCCCCTACTCTCTGAGTAAAGAACCTATCTGACATCTGTCCTATATCTATCTCCCCTCAATTTAAAGCTATGTCCCCCTCGTGCTAGCTATCACCATCCGAGGACAAAGGATGCCCAGTGACAATACCTCTAAACCACCACCTGACCATCACTGACGCCTTTATTGCGTGGTGTTCTTTAAAATATAGAATTCAGTTTCAGCTACTATTCATAAGCTGAGAGAAGGCTCACGACGAGCACATAGGAACTAATAACCAGTTTCTATCCTGTATTCTTTATTTTTTAATTCTTTTCATTGATTTCTAAAGCAGGAAAGCAGGTAAAGAGCAAATGATAAATTTATATAAATCATTGGTTTGGCCTCTGATAAAAACAGTGCGTCTGGTTTTGGGTGCTTTATGACAAAGGTACAGAAAAGATTCATTATCACTGCTGCCTCACGGCGCCGAGGTCCCAGGTTCGATCCCGGCTCTGGGTCACTGTCTGTGTGGAGTTTGCACATTCTCCCCGCGTTTGCGTGGGTTTCGCCCCCACAACCCAAAGATGTGTAGGGTAGGTGGATTAGCCACGCTAAATTGGAAAAAATTAATTCGATACTTTAAATTTGTTTAAAAAAGATTCATTAGGATGATATCAGGATTAGAGGTTTCGATTATGTGGAGAGACTAGAAAAATGTTGGCTTTGTTATTCCATTAGAACAAGGGAGTTACGACAAGATTCTGAAAATTGCAAGATCTTGATAAAGAAAAATTTTTGCAAACTATGTCTTCTGATCACTGAGCCAATAACTGAAGAACATAACTTTCTCGGCAAAAGACGAGGTTGCAGGAGGCTTTTTTATCATAAATATAGAGGGTTACAAGGATCTGGAATGGTCTAACCAGTAACAATGGCGGAATAAAAATCCATAACAGCTTTTAAAAGTTAAATGGATAAAGATTTCCAGATACTAAGTTGACAACTCTTTCAGAGACCAGGGTCATCAGCGTCAGTAGAAAAGGTTTCTTCTACTGTTCAAAATTCTATGATTTAATGTTAAACACCCTTTTTACTTCATTGAACAGTTCATTTTTTTCAGGAACTTGGATTTAATTTTAAGTACAGATTAATAAAATAAGGTATCATAATAATATTTTTTTAATAGTGTCACAAGTAGGTTTACATTAACACTACAATGAAGTTACTGTGAAAATCCCCTAGTCACCACATTTCGGAGCCTGTTCGGGTACAGAGGGAGAATTTAGAACGTCCAATTTATTTAACAAGCATGTCTTTCAGGACTTGTGGGAGGAAACCGAAGCACCCGGAGGAAACCCACGCAGACATAGGAGAGAACATTCAGACTCCACACAGTGACCCAAGCTGGGAATCGAACCTGGGACCCTGGCGCTGTGAAGCAACAGTGCTAACCACTGTGCTACCCTACCGACCAATACATACATACATTATCAGGATTTGGGGGTTGCACTGGGGTCTCCCTTGGGTGGAGAAGTCTTGTGCTGTATGGGCAGCACGGTAGCACAATGGTTAGCACTGTGGCTTCACAGTGCCAGGGTCCCAGGTTCGATTCCCGGTTTGGGTCACTGTCTGTGCGGAGTCTGCACGTTCTCCCCGTGTCTGCGTGGGTTTCCTCCGGGTGCTCCGGTTTCCTCCCACAGTGCAAAGACATGCAGGTTAGGTGGATTGGCCAATGATAAATTGCCCTTAGTGTCCAAAAAATGTTAGGAGGGTTATTGGGTTACAGGGATAGGGTGGAAGTGAGGGCTTAAAGTGGGTCGGTGCAGACTCGATGGGGCGAATGGCCTTCTTCTGCACTGTATGTTCTATGTCTATTATGGGGGTGAATGTGCAATTTCTAGGGCAGCACGGTGGCGCAGTGGGTTAGCCCTGCTGCCTCACGGCGCCGAGGTCCCAGGTTCGATCCCGGCTCTGGGTCACGGTCCGTGTGGAGTTTGCACATTCTCCCTGTGTTTGCGTGGGTTTCGTCCCCACAACCCAAAAGATATGCATGCTAAATTGCCCCTTAATTTAAAAAAAAGAATGAAATTTCTCAGATGCCTACACAATGGGTTTCCGCCTGCCATGACCTCTGTGCAACTTTACGCAAGCCCCGCCCACTCTTGCTCCAATTGAGACACTTAATTGGCCAATTACTGACCACCCAGCCTCAATTTTCAGACTAGCAGCAGTTTGGGGGCATGGAGAAAAGCCAAAAATTAACACTACTCAGTCCTCAGGCAGGAAGGGGAGGTGGGAGCCCTGCACCAGCAGCCTCGGTTTAACATCGAGTAACTCCCACGTCCTTAAGCTCTGACCCCTGTGGGAGATCCCCTTGGCCTTCCCACCAACACCCCAAGCCCCTCTGCCCACCCTCCTGGGCCTCATGTCTGCACTCTCCTCCAAGACCCCCAAAACCTACCTGGTCCTGCCTCCTGGGTCTAGAGCTCTAGGACCTGCGTGCAATTTCAGTCCTGTCCACTGCAGCTTCTGGCGCTGCAAGGACTAGAGAATTGGGGGTCAATCCGATTGCCGGGCAGTTCTCTGACCCGGGTCTTTCTCGTGAGTGGGCGCCTGAAGCCATTTACACTCGTTGGAGCATGAAATGGCTGCGGTTCAGACAGTGCCTTCAGGAGGTATTCCCCACTGACTCTTCCAATGGCGGGAAGGGAAATCCCACCATCTGTAAAATCCTGACTCGGAGTCGGGGGTGAGGGGACTGGGCCTGTAAAAGGAGCTGCGATAGAGGCGGGGCCGGGCAGGTGGAAAGTGCGGGCTTTTTCCCGCACTGAAGGCTGGAGGGGGTGGGGAAGCGCGGGGTTTTTCCAGCGCTTGGGATGGAAGGAGGAGGCGGAGAACCTGCTGGTGGGTAAGGGAGGGGGAGGGAAAGTCCCACAGTGGGAGGAGTCGAAGGAGAGGCGGGAGCGGCGTGGGTCAGCAGGAGTCAGCTGACTTGCGGGAGTGCAATGGGGGAAGCAAGGCAGCTAGGAGGGGTCCTAGCTGTGGGGGGACGGGGTTGCTGCTGGTATGGTCAAGGGGGAGCTGGAGCGAGTAGAGGGGGTTGGGACAGGGGTCTGCCGCCGTGGAGAATGGGCCGGGCGTGGGGCGCAGGCGCGTGGCTGGCCGAGGAGGGGTTATGGCTAGTCGGCGGGGAGGGGGGCGGGTAGCCCCCTGATCCGGCTGATAACCTGGAACGTAAGGGGGCTGAACGGGCCGTTTAAGCGGGCCCGGGTGTTCGTACACCTGAAGGGGCTGAAGGCAGATGTGGTCATGCTCCAGGAGACACACCTGAAGGTGGCAGACCAGGTAAGATTGAGGAAGGGGTGGGTAGGCCAGGTGTTTCATTCAGGGCTGGTTGCCAAAAATCAGGGGGTGGCGATCTTGTTGGGAAAGAGGGTGTCGTTCGAGGCGTCGAACATTGTGACTTACAATGCCGGCAGGTACGTAATGGTAAGTGGTAAGCTGCAAGGGGAAAGGGTGGTGCTGGTCGACGTGTACGCCCCGAACTGGAACGATGTGGGTTTTATGCGGCACATTTTGCGTTGGATCCCGGACTTGGAGGTGGGGGCCTGATAATGGGGGGGGGGGGGGGGGGGGGGGGGGAGACGTTAACACGGTGTTGGATCCGGCACTGGATCGCTCCAGGTCTAGGACGGGTAGGAGGCCGGCGCCGGCTAAAGTGCGGAGGGGATTTATGGACCAGATGAGAGGGGTGGACCCTTGGAGATTTGCAATGCCGGGAGCTAGGGAATTTTCATTCTTCTCGCACGTTCCCGGATTGCGAAAGTAGAGGATACAGAGTACTCGGCGATAGCCATTTCGGATCACGCCCCGCATTGGGTAGACCTAGAGCTGGGGGAGGAGAGGGACCAGCGCCCATTGTGGCGCTTGGAGGTGGGGCTGTTGGCGGACGAGGAGTTGAGCGAGCGGGTCCGAAGAAGAATAGAGGGATACCTGGAGGCCAACGATAACGGGGAGGTCCGAGTGGGGATGGTCTGGGAGGCGCTGAAGGTGGTGGTTCAGGGAGAGTTGATCTCCATTAGGGCCCACAAGGAGGAGAGAGCAGAGGGAGAGGGAGAGGCTGGTGGGGGAGATGGTGAGGGTAGACAGGAGGTATGCGGAGGTGCCGGAGGAGTGACTGTTGAGGGAGAGGCGTAGACTCCAGGCCGAATTCGACCTGTTGACCACCAGGAAGGCAGAGGCACAGTGGAGAAAGGCCCTGGGGGCGATTATGAATATGGGGAAAAGGCAAGTCGGATGCTGGCGCATCAGCTTCAGAAGCGGAATGCAGCTAGGGAGATTGGGGGTATTAAGGATGGGGGATTGGGGGGGGGGGGGTGCGGAGTGGGGTTGGCATTAATTGGGTCTTCATGGACTTTTATGAGGAACTGTATCGGTCCGAGCCCCCACTGGAGGAGGGAGGGATGGGCCACTTTCTGGACCAACTGAAGTTCCCGAAGGTGGAGGAGGGACTGGTGGTGGGATTAGGGGCCCCGATTGGGTTGGAGGAGCTGGCCAAAGGGATAGGGAGCATGCAGGCGGGGAAGGCACCGGGGCCGGACGGTTTCCCGGTCGAATTTTGCAAAAAATATGTGGACCAGTTGGGCCCGTTGCTGGTCAGGACCTTCAATGAGGCAAGGGGGGGGGGGGGGGGGGGGGGGGGCGTTGCCCCCGACGATGTCCCGGGCACTGATCTTGATCCTGAAGCGGGACAAGGATCCCCTGCAGTGTGGGTCTTGCAGGCTGATTTCATTGTTAAATGTAGATGCCAAGGTGCTGGCGAAGGTCTTAGCCACGAGAATTGAGGATCGTGTGCCGCAGGTCATCCACGAAGACCAGACGGAGTTCGTGAAGGGGAGGCAGTTGAACGCGAATGTGCGGAGTCTCCTGAATGTTATTATGATGCCGGCGAGGGAGGGGAGGTGGAGATGGTGGCGGCGATGGACGCTGAGAAGGCCTTCGATAGGGTAGAGTGGGGGTACTTGTGGGAGGTGAAGAGGTTTGGGGAGGGGTTCATCAGGTGGGTTAGGCTGTTGTACGAGGTCTCGATGGCGAGTGTGGCCACGAACAAGAGGTCAGAGTACTTTTGGTTGCACGAGGGACGAGGCAGGGGTGTCCCTTGTCTCCCCCTGCTCTTCGCGCTGGCGATTGAACCCCTGGCTATGGCACTGAGGGAGTCGAGGAACTGGAGGGGGCTGGTGCGGGGTGGGGAGGAGCATAGGGTGTCGCTCTATGCGGACGACTTGCTGCTATACGGGGCAGACCCGGTGGGGGGAATGCCGGAGGTAATGAGGATCCTCAGGGCGTTCGGGGATTTCTCAGGGTACAAGCTCAACATGGGGAAGAGCGAGTTGTTTGTGGTTCACCTAGGGGACCAGGAGAGGGGGATTGGCGAGCTGCCACTAAAAAGGGCAGAGAGGAGCTTCAGGTATTTGGGCGTCCAGGTGGCCAAGAGCAGGGGGGCCCTGCATAGACTTAATTTCACGAGGCTGGTGGAGCAAATGGAGGCGGAGTTTAAGAGGTGGGACGCGTTGCTGTCCCTGGTGGGTAGGGTGCAGTCGGTCAAAATGATGGTGCTCCCAAGGTTTTTGTTCCTGTTCCAGTGCCTCCCCATTCTTATCCCGAAGGCCTTCTTTAGGAAGGTCAACAGGAGCACAACGGGATTTGTGTGGGCGCAAGCAACTCCGAGGGTGAGAAGGGTGTTCCTGGAGCAGAGTAGGGATGGAGGGGGGGGGGAAGAGGGGCTGGCGCTGCCCAACCTCTGTGGGTACTACTGAGCCGCCAATGCGGCAATGGTGCGCAAGTGGGTGATGGAGGGGGAGGGGGCTGCATGGAAGAGGCTGGAGACGGCGTCCTGTGTGGGTACGAGTCTGGAGGCGTTGGCATCGGCGCCGCTCCCTCCAATGAGGTATACCACGAGCCCAGTGGTGGCGGCTGCCCTCAAAATTTGGGGGCAATGGAGGCGGCACAGGGGGGAAGTGGGGGCCTCGGTGTGGACCCCGATATGGGGGAACCACTGGTTTGTCCCAGGGAGAATAGATGGAGGGTTTTCGGGGTGGCACAGGGCAGGGATAAGAAGGTTGGGGGACCTGTTTGTGGATGGGAAGTTCGCGAGCCTGAGTAAGCTGGAGGAGAAGTACGGGCTCCCCCTGGGAAACGCCTTTAGGTATCCACAGGTAAGGGCGTTTACCAGGCGGCAAGTGGTGGAATTCCCGCTGCTGCCGCCATGCACGGTACAGGACAAGGTGCTCTCGGGGGCGTGGGTTGGAGAGGGGAAGATCTCGGCAACATACCAGGTGATGCAGGACGAGGAGGAGGCCTCGATGGAGGTGCTGAAAGGTAAGTGGGAGGAGGAGTTGGGGGAGGAGATAGAGGAGGGGACGTGGGCAGATGCCCTAGGGAGGGTGAACTCTTCCTCTTCGTGCGCGAGGCTCAGCCTCATACAGTTTAAGATGCTGCACAGGGCACACATGACTGGGACAAGGATGAGCCGGTTCTTTGGGGGTGAGGATAGGTGTGTTAGGTGCTCAGGGAGCCCAGCAAATCACACCCATATGTTCTGGGCATGCCCAGCGCTGGAGGAATTTTGAAAGGGCGTAGCGAGGACGGTGTCGAGGGTGGTAGGATCCAGGGTCAAACCGGGCTGGGGGCTCGCAATATTTGGGGTTGCAGAAGAGCCGGTAGTGCAGGAGGCGAAAGAGGCCAGTATTCTGGCCTTTGCGTCCCCGGTAGCCCGGCGAAGGATTCTTCTTCAGTGGAAGGATGAGAGGCCCCCAAACGTGGAATACTGGATCAATGATATGGCGGGGTTTATTAAATTGGAGAGGGTGAAATTTGCCTTAAGGGGATCGGTACAAGGGTTCTTTAGGCGGTGGCAACCGTTCTTGGACTTCCTGGTGGAATGGTAGACAATGGTCAGCAGCAACCCGGGGGGGGGGGTCTATTTTATTTTATTTTAGTTTGTCTATACTGGGGGATCTGAGGGGGTGTATATATTTGCTATGTTTGCTATGTGTTTTGGCGGGTGTTAATATATTATTTATGTTTAGGGGGGAGGGTGGCACTGGGTTGTTTTGTTTTGTATTTAATTCTATTGGGTTCCTTTTACATTTTGTTGTTGATATTTTGTGAAAACTTGAATAAAAATTATTTAAAAAAAAAAAAAAAATCCTGGCTAGGGTTACGCAAGCTTAATACAATAAGAAGCATAAAGGGAAGGGGAAAATTAACAAACCTGTTTTTTAGTTGGCCCTTGTCTTGTAAAATATCCAGCTGAGAAAAACTCTGGATACTACATGGTAAACAGAAGGCAATAAAAATTATTTGGAGCAGTACATTCCCAAAAGTTTAAAAGTTTACAAATGTTTTGTTTTTTTAAATTGAAGTTATAAATTGTACTATGATACTTTTGTGAAAATCATTGATCCAAGCCACTTACTTTGATGAGGAGTTTTCTTCCCAATCTACACCTTGTGAAGCACCAGAAAAAGAAACCAGCTATCATCAGCAATATGACTGAGCCCATTCCACCAACAGCAGCATAGGCACCATATTGGACCTAGAGTTAAGCAAAGTCATCAAATAGGACTATAGCAACAAATTATAAAATATATTGAAGAAATTCCCAAAAGTTGAAAGGGTGTATTTATGGATAGAACCATAAAGTTTTGGAACGCTGGCACAGTGGTTAGCACTGTTGCCTCACTGCGTCAGGGACCTGTGTCTGCACAGGTTTCCTCCGGGTGCTCCAGTTTCCTCCCACAGTCCAAAGATGCGCAGGTTAGGTCGATTGGCCATTCTGAATTGCCTCTTAGTGTCCAAAAGGTTAGGTGGCTAGGGTGGAGGATTTGGCCTAGGATAGGGTGCTCTTTCAAAGGGTCGTTGCAGACTCAATGGGCCGAACGGCCTCCTTCTGCACTGTAGGGATTCTCTTGTTCTAAAAAATTCTTTACTTTAGAAGTTGTGGCCATCAATTGAAAAAAACTGCTGGAGTTTGCACATTCTTCCTGTGCCTGCGTGCGTCTCACCCCCACAACCCAAAAGATGTGCAGGGAAGGTGTATTGGCCACGCTAAATTGCCCCTTAATTGGAAAAAAAAATAATCGGATACTCTAAATTTATTTTTAAAAATTGAAAATAAATGTGTTCAACCAAAGAAATTAGACTCCAAATTGGTGCTGCTATCTGAAATTCCCTCAAGATCATGTTCTCCCTTGTCTCTTTTATTCTCTCTCTCCAGTCGTGATACTGACAACACGCAGACAAATGAAATGGAGGTGGGCTGCCTATAGTAAGCTTTCTTGTAAAATAACATTAATGGTTTTCTTTAGCAACTTACAAATCATTTAATTTTTCTGACGTGTGTATGCATGCACATGTACAGGGTTTCTACATTGTATTCATCAGTAATATCCTTTCTTTAATATTTTGATGCTTTTATCTATTATTGAATGGAGATGATCTTTTACATCACTGCACTCAGGAATCCTGCGTCATTATTCTCCTCCTCTCGCCCACCCCATTTTTGTATTCACATGCCTCCCACCTCTAACTTTTTACTGTTGAAGAGTCGCTTACACCCAGTGAACTTGACTGTTCCCTCCACAGATGCTTCTAGAACTGACAAATGTTTGCTGCAGTTTTTGTTTGAAGATCTACCTCTTTGTATTGGAGCCAGGAGTGCTCATGTAGAGTCCACATAAGGCCATAAGGCTGAACGGGCATCTCATTTTTTTTGGCAGGAGAGAGAGGAAAAATTCCAACAATATTACGCAGGTTCTGTAGCAACAGCCAACTCCACTTGGTGAACTATTATAGCAAGTAAAACAGCCTCAGCTTTGCGGGTTGAAATCATGAGAATTGCATTTTACCTCTTATTTCTAAACATCTAAGCCGTATTCATATTCAATGAAAATTCAAGTATTAAGAAAGAAAAAACAAAGACCAGGAACACCAATGCAGAGATAGAGGATTTAAGCAGTCTAAGAATGTACTTACAGGACTTTCCTTCAAGTTCTCATGCAGGTACCGCTGTGTGCGTTTGACGACAGAAGCATCGGACCCCATGAATGGGATAGCATATTGATTCATTATATTACTGTAAAATACTGAACCTCTGTGGAGGAAAAATAGCATCAAGTTCAAGGAAGCCTTTGGCCAAGTATGTACGCTTATACCACAGAATGAAAACCAATTGCTTTTCCAAACACACATTTTTAAAAACTGTTTCATCACGGAGAATAGCCATCTTTTTGTAGCTGTCCCCTATCGCTAACTAAATACATCTCTCTTCTCCCTCAAAATCACACGCACATACCATTGTACCTTTTATTCAGAACTTTTGCATCACTGGCATACTCTTTATCTAAAAACGTAACATTTTATATTTTAAACAAAGTTCATTTAAAAAAAGCACACAAGAATTCAGTAATAATGAGTCAGATCTATAAATTACTCGCCATTTCGAATTCTGAACCAATAGTTTTCCTCGTGGTAAATCTAGATCCAGTCACACATTGTATAGAACATTCACTTCGTGTTCATACATACACAAGTGTGCACCCAAAAGAAAATTAGGAGACCAAAGTGAAAAAGATCAATACTGTTGCTTGCCAGAAATAAAAATATACACATTCAGACATATTGTTCCCTGTGGCAAAGGGAAGGCGAGGCGGAAATACCCAGAGCTTTTTCTGAAAGTGTTAGAGGCTCAAAATCAGGTAATATTTCTACAATTTAGAGAAATGGCTAACTTAAAGCTGTTACATATTTTTGTTCTCAAATGCACTATCGCTTTTGAAAGCAGCATTACTGAAAGTTTCAAGTATGCATTTACAGATATATCAGAGGCAGCATCTTTTTTTTAAATTCATTTTTTACGGAATTGGAGCGTCGCTGGTTAGGCCAGCATTTATTGCCCATTCCTAGTTGCCCAATAGAAGGTGGTGGTGAGCTGCCTTCTTGAACCACTGCAGTCCTTCAAGTGTAGGTACACCCACTGTGCTGTGAGGGAGGGAGTTCCAGGATGTTGCCCCAGCGACAGTAAAGGAACGGCGATATATTTTCAAGTCCATGTGGTGAGTGACTTGAAGAGGAACCTCCAGGCGGTGGGGTTCCCAGGTATCTGCTGCTCTTGTCCTCCTAGATGGTAAAGGTCGTGGGTTTGGAAGGTGCTGTCGAAGGAAACTTGGTGAGTTACTGCAGTGCATCTTGTAGATGGTACACACGGCTGCCATTGTTTGTTGGTGGTGGAGGGATTCAATATTTGTGGAAGAGGGAGCAATCCTCAATTTGATGTTTGTGGAAGGGAGAGCAATCTTCAACTTAATCAAATGAAGCAACATTTTAATTTGCTTCCATTGCGGGTATAATTTACAATCTGTATGCAAAATTGTAATGTACAAGAGTCAACAGAGTACAAAGCGTAATCACCCACAGAAAGCACATTCTGCTGTCGTGCACAGTACTTCTGTTACTTCATTAACAGATTTTCAGAAGAATTTCTCTTTTCTCACCTTCGTCTCAGTTTGGTCCCGATAACTGGGAGGGGTTTATGTCCAAACTGCCTCCTCAGTTTCCTCAGATTGTCCTGATCAGACATTCCATGGACGGCCGACTGCCAAGTTCCATCATGAAAACTGGCCCCCTATTAAAATAGAAATTGTTCTCACCAGTGGAAAACTCAAACTAAAGTGCACTGAAACAATGAAAACCTTTTCTTAATCAGCCTGCCCAATTCATATTGAAAATACAGTGCATTCCTTTATCAAATATTTGCCAAGGCCCACTGTCACTTGCCAAATAATTACTGTAAAATTCATATAGAATAGCATCCATGAAGGGGGCAGAAACTATCTAAAAAAGTTGGGAGTTCTCCCAGAGATCTGACCAACAAACCAAAAATAGATTATGTGATCACTTATCTCACTGCTGCTATAAGGACTTGTTGCGCACAAGTTGTATGCTGCATTTATTTACATAACAGTGAATACAGTTCAAAAGTAATTCATTCACTGTGAAGAATTTGAGGATGATTCAGGTTGGAAAGTGGAAAAGCAATAAATTAACTAAAAACTTCTCAAAACGCATTCCTCCATCAAAATCATCCTAAAATGAATAGTTTTTAAATAAAGAGATCAAGGTTGGGGGTGAAAAGATCAAAAACCAGGGCAACACGTGGCGCAGTCGTTAGCATTGCTGCCTACGGCCCCGAGTTCGAATCCCGGCCCTGGGTCACTGTCTGTGTGGAGTTTGCACATTCTCCCCGTGCCTGCGTGGGTTTCACCCCCACTACCCAAAGGTGTGCAGGTTAGGTGGATTGGCCAATCTAAATTGCCCCTTTATTGGAAAAAAATAATTGGGTACTCTAAATTTACAAAAAAAAGAAAGAAAAAGATTTAAAACGTAATAAATGATGCAAATGTGCCCCAAACTCTGTGGGGGGTAGTGGATGGTGGTAGTGATGTGGTAATGTCACTGGACTGGCAATCCAGATGCCCAGGCTAATGCTCGGAGGACACGGGTTCAAATTCCACCAGGGCAGCTGGTAGAATGTTCTTGAGGGAAGAAAATCTGCGACCCTTGCATGGTCTGTCTTACATGTGATTGTAGACCCACAGCAATGTGGCTGACTCTTAACTCCCTTGTGAAGTGGCCAAGCCACTTACTTCAAGGGCAATTAGGGACCAGCACAAAAATGCTAGCCTTACCAGCGAGATACCCACTTCCCACAAAATAATTTTTTTAAAATCACAAGCGCATGTTTAAACCCCAGAACAAGGAGTTAATTTGATACAAAAAAATCAGAAAGATCATAATTGAAGTTGTGCACATACATGCACCTCCGCCAAGTGTAATGTAACATTCTCCCCAGCATTGTCCTAAAGCACCAGATCCTGACTGTAGATCCTGAAGTAGCAGGTTACAGAGGGATATAGATAAGCTGCAGAGCTGGGCTGAGAGGTGGCAAATGGAGTTTAATGTAGAGAAGTGTGAGGTGATTCACTTTGGAAGGAATAACAGGAATGTGGAATATTTGGCTAATGGAAAAGTTCTTGAAAGTGTGGATGAGCAGAGGGATCTAGGTGTCCATGTACATAGATCCCTCAAAGTTGCCACCCAGGTTGATAGGGTGGTGAAGAAGGCCTATGGAGTGTTGGCCTTTATTGGTAGAGGGATTGAGTTCCGGAGTCAGGAGGTCATGTTGCAGCTGTACAGAACTCTGGTACGGCCGCATTTGGAGTATTGCGTACAGTTCTGGTCACCGCATTATAGGAAGGACGTGGAGGCTTTGGAGCGGGTGCAGAGGAGATTTATCAGGCTGTTGCCTGGTATGGAGGGAAAATCTTATGAGGAAAGGCTGATGGACTTGAGGTTGTTTTCGTTGGAGAGAAGAAGGTTAAGAGGAGACTTAATAGAGGCATACAAAACGATTAGGGGGTTGGATAGGGTGGACAGTGAGAGCCTTCTCCCGCGGATGGAAATGGCTGGCACGAGGGGACATTACTTTAAACTGAGGGGTAATAGATATAGGACAGAGGTCAGAGGTAGGTTCTTTACGCAAAGAGTAGTGAGGCCGTGGAATGCCCTACCTGCTACAGTAGTGAACTCGCCAACATTGAGGGCATTTAAAAGTTTATTGGATAAACATATGGATGATAATGGTATAGTGTAGGTTAGATGGCTTTTGTTTCGGTGCAACATCGTGGGCCGAAGGGCCTGTACTGCGCTGTATTGTTCTATGTTCTAACCGCAAGCAACACAAAGCTAACATAACAGCTGTGTATTTTACCATTGGTTAATTGAATGGATACAGATCTCCAGTAGTATAAATGCCAGAATTGACCATTTCAAGAATAATACATTGTGACTCAGAAAAACACGGTTACTATTCACAAGAGACAAACCTCAGGTCCAGTTTTTAGTAATAGGAAGCTTTCAACAGCAGTCAGAGTACCTAGAAGGTAACAAAGTAAATGCATGGATGAATAAAAATTCTCTAATGCACCCGCTTTGAAAAAGAATCCCAAATCACTGTTCAATTATACCCTAAAAGATTTTCTACAGTTCTGAACCATCAACTAAAAGTTAGGTTGCACTTGAGGCTGTTAAACCATAAGTGTTCAAAACTATGCACTTGAGGCTGTTAAACCATAAGTGTTCAAAACTATATATTTTTTCCAATTAAGGGGCAAATGTAGCGTGGCCAATCTACCTAGCCTGCACATATTTGGGTTGTGGGGGTGAGATCCACGCAGACACAGGGAGAATGTGCAAACTCCACACGGACAGTGACCCGGGCAGGGATCGAGCCCGTGTCCTCGGCGCCGTGAGGCAGCAGTGCTAACCACTGTGCCATGCGGCCCATCATTTGAACTATAAACAGAGTTTGATGAGCTTACGATTTCTCAATCTGGAGACAAAAGGTGAGAAGGAGCAAATATTCAAGGTTCTTAAAGAGAACAGAGAAGCTGAACCCGGATAATTGCTACATGGTCGAAAACCAGTGGACATAGCGCTGTGTTTATAAAAGAGTAGATGGCAGAAACTGGTTAGATTTAAACTACACAGAGACTTGCTAATGTCTGGAATTAACTGACCAGGTAGATAATGTACAAAAAAAGGGAAAAGTGGACATATAGTTAAGGAAATGAACAACTGAGAGTATGTTTTTCAGCTCTATATAAAAATGTACAAGTTATATAAACGAATGATAAAGAATTGGATAAGACACAATTTAATAAGTCAATTATTAGACTGAACATAGTAACATAGAAGAAAGAAGCAGGAGGAGGCCATTCGGTCCTTCGAGCCTGCTCTGCCATTCATTATGATCATGGCTGATCAGCAAGTTCAATACCCTGATCCCACCTTCCCTCCCCCCATATCCCTTTAGCCCCAAGAGCTATATCTAATTCCTTCTTGAAATTACACAACGTTTTGGCCTCAACTACTTTCTGTGGTAGCGAATTCCAGATTCACCACTCTCTGAGTGAAGAAAGTTCTCCTCAACTTAGTCCTAAAACATTTACCCCTCATCCTCAAACTATGACCCCTAGTTCTGGACTCTCCCACCATCAGGAACATTCTTTCTGAATCTACCCTGTCTAATCCTGTTAGAAATTTGTAAGTTTCTATGAGATCCCCTCTCACTCTTCTAAACCTGTCATGGGAGTGTCACTTTAAGAAATGTTTGTCTGCTCAAGTGGCTGTAGTGATGTCAGAGTGTGGGTGGAGCTGAGCTCTGGCTCTGCTTTTTAGTTTCACTTTCAGGAAAAGCTTGGGTGTGTCTGTGTTTTTTGGTTTCGTTTTAGTGTTGGAGCTGCAGCCAGCCAAAGGTGGTGTAATTTTGATCTCTTCCATCTAAAGACTATCTCTAGATCATTTGGTGAATTCAGAGTGATAACTGCTTTCAGTAGAGAATTTAAATCTGATGTACCTCTGTAAAAAGGATTTTTGTCTTATGGATGTTAAAAGGAAAGTCTGAGGATTACTTAGAGTGTTGTATTCTTTGGGGGGTGTATTTGAATTGATGGTTGCTAAGATGTTCATTGTATGTTTTAAAAAGGTTAACTGAGTTCATAGAATAAACATTGTTTTACTTTAAAAATTACTTTTAGATTTGCTGCTGCACCACACCTGTAGAGTGGGCCGTGTGCTCCCCATAACCACAATCTATTAAAAGCTGTGCGTCAGGTGAACTCCATGATACACTTTGGGGTTCTCTAAACCCTGGTCCATAACAAATTAGGGGCTCGAGCGGGATAAAAGTCTATCTATTGGATCGGCTTAGTAAACTTAAAGACAGTGAGGGGTGAGCATATTCTGGTTGCTTTTCAGGTGTGGTATTTCAGTTGAAGTAGGGAGTGTGTCACGGACAATAGCTCTTTCAGAGGCTCTGAAGTTTTTGGGAGTGGAGACGGTCACACGCAGTACCTTATGGACAGAGACGAAAAACAGGCTTTTAGAGTTGGCAAAAACATTGCAGTTAACATTACCTGACAAAATGCGAAAAGATGAGGCAATTATGGCGGTGGCTAAGCATTTAAAATTGCCCGAGATACAGTTTGACTCATTGGAAATAGCAAAACTTCAGTTACAAATTAAACAAATGGAACATGAGAAAAAATTAAAGCAGCTTGAATACAAAAGAGAGAGAGAGGATGAAGAAAGAGATAGGGAGGAAAAAGAAAAAGAGAGAGAAGAAAGGAAAACAGAAAGAATAGCACTAGCAGAACAAAAAGAAAGAGAAAGGGAGATACAGATCAGGGAAAAAGATAAAGAGAGAGAGTTTGAACTTCAGAAAATGGCCATGAAACATGACAGTCGGTTAAAATTGGCAGACGTAAAGGGAAACGTAAAGTTGGAGGATAGCAATGACAATAGTGAAAAAGAGCGTCGTAGTCGAAGGCTTGGTGGGGATCTATTTAAATATGTCCACGCAGTGCCAAGGTTTGATGAGAAAGAGGTAGAAGCTTTTTTCATTTCATTTGGGAAGGTAGCTAAACAAATAAAATGGCCACAGGACATGTGGGTATTACTGATTCAAACAAAGCTGGTAGGTAAGGCTAGTGAAGTGTTTGCATCACAATTGGAGGAGGTATCTGGGACGTATGAGATAGTTCATCTTAGGTGCATATGAACCAGTGCCTGAAGCCTACAGACAAAAGTTTAGAAATTTAAGGAAAGAATTTGGTCAAACATATATGGAGTTTGAAAGGATCAAACAGAGTAATTTTGATAGGTGGATAAGGGCTTTGAAAATAGACCAAACGTATAAAGCTGTCAGAGAAATTATGCTTTTGGAGGAGTTTAAAAATTCAATTCCTGATGTAGTAAGAACTCATGTGGACGAGCAGAGGGTTAAAACTGCGAGATTAGCAGCAGAAATGGCAGATGATTATGAATTAGTTCATAAATCAAAGCTTGGTTTCCGACATCAGTTTCAGCCTGTGAGGGATAGAAACTGGGGACATGAGAAATATTCAAGTGGTAAAGGTAATTTGATGGGAGATAATAAAGAGAGTGTATCTTAGATTAAAAAGGAAATCCAGGAGGGTGGAAGAGACATGAAAAGTTTAAAATGTTTTCACTGTAATAAACTAAACCATGTAAAGTCACAGGGTGCAATTCTCCCATCGGGAGACTAAGTCCCGACGTCGGAGAGAAAACCGAAGCTTCACCGGAGCCCGCTCCAGCCCCATATTCTTCCGCCCCCAGGGGCGAGGAGCGGCGTCGTGTCATTTACGCGCACCGGGCCTTGGCGCCGCGTAAATGACGCGGCCAGCGCCGTGTAAATGACGTCACCCGCGCATGCGCAGGTTGGCCAGCGCCAACCCCGCATGCGCGGTTGCCGTCCTCCCCGAGGCCGCCCCGCAAGAAGATGTCGGATGGAACTTGCGGGGCGGCGGAGGAAAGGAGGTCCTCCTTCAGAGAGGCAGGCCCACCGATCGGTGGGCACCGATCGCGGGCCAGACCCCTTTTGAGGCCCCCCCCCCCCCCCCAGCGTTCCCGCGCTGTTCCTGCCGGCAGACCAGATGTGGACGGCGCCAGCGGGAACCCGTCATGTTGGGCAAGCCGCTCAGCCCGTCCGGGCCGGAAAATCGCCGCTCGCCCGTTGCAAACAGCAATTCTCCCAGCAGCCAGCCGTGATTCTTGCCACGCCATTTTGGGGGGGGGGGGGAGAGAATCGCGTGCGGGTGCCGGGGCGGCGTGGCGGGACTCGCGCGGCACCCCAGCGATTCTCCCACCCGGCGTGGGAGAATTCCGCCCACAGTGTTGGTGGTTGAAGAAAAGCACTGGGAAGGCTGATGTGGTAAAACAGGATAAGACAGTGGGGTTTGTTAAAGTGGTAAATGAAAGCCCAAGTGAAGCGAAGGAGGTGCAAAAGATTGTATAGCCTGATCAAGAGGTGATTGATAAGAAGGTGCCAGGTCTCTTTAAAGAATTTACTTGTGTGGGTAAAGTTTACTCATGTGTGTCAGGAGGAGCAGGTAAAGAAGTCACAATTTTAAAGGATACGGGTAAGAGATCTTTAATGGTACGGGTAAGAGATCTTTAATGGTAAGAGATGAAGAGTTATGTAGTTTGGGAAAAATATTGCCAGAAAAGGTGGTAATATGTGGAATTCAGGGTGAGAAGAGTAGTGTTCCATCATATAAGGTTAAGGTTAGAAAGTCCAGTGAAGAGTGGTGAAGTGGCAGCAGGAGTAATAGAGAAACTATCTTGTCCAGGAATACAGTTTATCTTGGGTAATGATATAGCTGGATCGCAGGTGGGAGTGATGCCTACTGTAATTGATAAGCCAGTAGAAAATCAGACAACTGCACTCTCACCATAGCAAGAACATCGTTCCCTAGAGAAGGATACCAAAACTGTCCACAATACTCCAGATGTGGCATCACCAATGCTCGATACAATTGTAGTGAACCATCTCTATTCCTATACTCAAGTCCTCTTGCTATGAAGGTCAGCAGACTATTTGTCTTCTTTACTGCCTGCACACTTACTTTCAGCGACTGATGCTCAAGGACATCAAGGTCTTGCTGAGTATCCACCTCTCTCAATTTACACCATTCAAATAATAATCTGCCTTCCTATTTTTGCTACTGAAGCGAATAAACTCACATTTATCCACATTATCCACACTAGATGCTTGCATCTAGCAAGCATGAGCCCATGCACTCGACCTATCCAAATCCCACTGAAGAATCTCTGCATCCTCCTCACAGCTCACCCTCCCGCCCAACTTTGTATCAGCTGCAAATTTGGAGATAATACATTTAGTTCCCTCGTTAAATCATTAATACACAATATGAAGAGTTGGGGTCCTAGCACAGATCTTTGCGGTACCCCACTAGTCACTGGCTGCCAATCAGAAAAAGACCCATTTATTTCAACTGTTTGCTTCCTGTCTGCTAATCAGCTTTCTATCCACCTCAAGACAGTACCCGTCATCCCACTCCCTTTTCCAATGATGGAAGGAATTCTATATCCCAGTTATCCAAATAATCTCACCTGGGTGCCTTACAGAATTCCGCGCATCTCCTGAAGCGGATTTTTATGCAATGCAGAATTAGAACCGAGTGGTAAAGAAATCATCGGAAATTAAAGGTTACATTAATTTACAATTGAAACTAATGATTAAATTATTCTCCAGGTGTCCACAGAAATTAGATCAGCTCGGTTTACCTGAACTGGAATCTTTCATCTGAACATACATCAGATTATTAAAAAAGTAGATGGATTAATATTAGATTACACTGTGGTAGTCCAAACAGATACCCAAGTTGGGTACTGGCTTCTTCAGAAGGTTATCCTAGTTGTACGTTTCAGTTTACTCTCCCAGGGAACCCGGGTTGAAGGCTGGCAGATACATGTTACCATGACAGCCTTTGCCAAAAGATGCTCAGCATCCAGATGGTTCCCTGTGTTGAAGTACAACTCAAGTTAGCACATCAGCAATGTTTCTGCCAGCGGAATACCTTCCTTCTTTCACCACCGGGCTCATCTTACTTCAGCAACTAATTACCTGATGTACACCCAAGTCAACTATCATTTGCATTTGAACATGGGACTCAAAAATCTCCAATGGCCAATTTGGCACTATTACGCTACGTTATTGATTAACAATCATGATTTTAAAAGAACATCCATGTGTGCACATGTAGTTAAATTCTAGCAAGCGGAAGATTACACTTGACACTTAGAATTGTTCATTACCAGAAAAGTCAACCTTGTTTCTGGCATTTGTCTTAGAAATTAATTTGACACTGAATATAGAAGCAGCATGCAGTTGAGGTACACAATGCATTGGCGCATCAAAAAAATACATTATAAAATGGTATATGGTTCAAAATTCACAAATGGTGTAAGGATCAAAAGGTGTCTAAATGACATTGAAGAATTTGGCTGTTCTATAATATTTGGATTGCCAAAGTTGTAGAGTTTATCATCTGTAAATTACTGATTGCAAATTACCTTTCAACTGGTTCCTGGTATACAGTATACCCATATCGGCTGGAATTGAATCAAGCCCACAGCTTCCAACTATATACACTCCTTTTTCAGCAGCTTGCTGGTCATATTTTAGTTGCATGCCTTCCAAAAACTGTGAATGACAAAACATTGCAAGTTTTGCTTTTGTTTTATTTGAAAAGTTACTCCGCGAGATTAGTAATGAGACACATCAACTCCATTCTTCCAGGTTGCTTTGATCCACTGCAATTCACATACCGCCACAACCGGTCAGGCGCTATCTCCCTGGCCCTACACTCATTCCTGGAGCATCTCGACAATTAGGACTCCTACGTCAGACTCCTATTTATTGACTCAGCTCCACTTTCAACACCATAATCCCAGCCAAGCTCATATCAAAGCTCCAAAACCTAGGACTTGGCTCCTCCCTCTGCAACTGGATCCTCGACTTCCTGACCCATAGACCACAATCAGTAAGAATAAACAACACCTCCTCCATGATAGTCCTCAATACCGGGGCCCAGCAAGGCTGCGTGCTTAGCCCCCTACTATACTCCTTATACACATACAACTGTGTGGCAAAGTTTGACTCCAACTCCATCTACAAGTTTGATGATGGCACGGCCATAGTGGGTCAGATCTCAAACAGGAAGGAGATAGAAAACCTAATGCCATGGTGCAACGAAAACAATCTCTCCCTAAATGTCTGCAAAACTAAGAAGCTGGTCATTGACTTCAGGAAGCAAAGTGTAGTACTCGCTCCTGTCTGCATCAATGGTGCCGTGGTGGAGATGGCTGACAGCTTCAAATTCCTAGGTGTGTAAGCGTCACCAACAATCTGTTCTGGTCCACCCATATCGACATTACTACCAAGAAAGCACAACAGTGCCTATACTTCCTCAGGAAATTCTGCATGTCCATGTTGACTCTTACCAATTTTTACAGATGCACCATAGAAAGCATCCTATCTGGCATCATAGCTTGGCGTGGCAACTGCTTGGCCCAAGACTGTAAGAAACTAGAGTCATGAACACAGCCCAGTCCATCACGCAAACCCGCCTCCCATCCATTGACTCTGTCTACACCTCACGCTGCCTTGGGAAAGTGGGCAGACCCCTCCCACCTGGGTTATTCTCTCTTCCAGTCTCTTCCATCGGGTAGGAGATACAATGTCTGAGAACATGCATCAACAGAATCGAAAACAGCTTCTTCCCTGCTGTCACCAGACTCCCGAATTATCCTATTATCGACTGAAGTGATCTCTCCACTCATCTTCTCTACTGTGTAGTGTCATGTGAGAGTAATTTTAAGAAATGGGTGATTAAGAAATGTACCTTTAAGAAATAGGTATTTATCAGTGATGTCAGAGTGTGGGTGGAGCTGGGCTGTCTGTCAGCTTTTTACTTTCATTTTAGGCTGTTTGCCGCAGGGTGTGTTTTAGTTTCGTTTTCAGTGTTGGAGCTGAAGCCAGACAGAGCAGGTGTACTATTGATCTCTCTGCCATGAAAATTCTGAATTCAGTAGTGAATGTAAATCTAATGTGCTTCTGTTAAAAGGTGTTTCTTTTGACTTCTGGATGTTGCTTGGGAAGTTATTAAGGATTACTTAGTGTTGTATTCTTTGGGGGTTGTATTTGAATTGATGGTTGCTAAGATGTTCATTGTATGTTTTAAAAAGGTTAACTTGAGTTCATAGAATAAACATTGTTTTGCTTTAAAAAATACTTTTCGATTTCTGCTGTACCACACCCGTAGAGTGGGCCGTGTGCTCTCCATACCACAATCTATTAAAAGTTGTGGGTCAGGTGAACTCCATGATACACCTTGGGGTTCTCTAAACTCTGGCCCATAACAGTAGCACTACATTCCGTATGCTTGACTCGATGCCTATGTATTTACATTTGTGTATTTATCATACGTCTTATGTTTCTCATATATGTACCTCGGTACATGTGACAAATCTAAATTAAATCTACTCTCAGCTATATCATTTCATTGAAGATTCTGGAAATGCACAGTATTTGAAAGAGAAACATAAGTTAACATTTCAAGAGGGGTCAAATCAGAATTCTGATGAAGGGTCCCGCCCAAAAAGTCATTCCAATGCTTTTGGGTACTGACTGGCCTGCTTTATGAGAAAGTGGTTTTGTTTTCAATCTTACCTGCTGTTGGACAACATCACGCAGCATCAATAGGCAGCCAGACAAGCTACTAAAACCACAGAGCATCTCTACACCAAACGTAATTAATGTTCAAGCAAACAAAACATTTTCATTATAGTTTCTCAACTAATGAATATCAGTGCCCATGTATGAGGAAATATTAGAAACACACAACGGCTTTCCCTCGATTCGAGGATGATGTTTACTCAGGGTCTCAAGTTTCTAACATGGGTCTTCATGTGACTGAACAAGCTGATTTTCAACCCACAGATCTTTAAATACATGGGGCAGGACGCCCCACGAGATAGTGGTTTCGGAGTGCAGGATTTGCTTCCTTTTCTTTCCTATTTCACCCCCTGCTCTGCCATTTCAGTGTTGAGAAAACAAGACCTGCTTTTTGGCCATCCGGACAGTATCCAGTCCACCGAAATTGATTTTGCAGGAATGCACACTCGGCCAATGTCTGAGGAGTGAAAGGAATAGGTTGTTTTGGGTACAATCTCCATCAGAACTGGGCATTCTGATGAAGGGTTCCTACACAAAGAGCTAATCCACTTTCATTCTTTAAGTGCACATTTCCAGCATTTTCTATTTTCTTTCTGATTTTCAGTACTCTTTCTATAAAATACTGTTCCACAGTCACAAGGTGAGCAATAATACATCAGATTTTGAGCTATTGCAATCATTATCCCTCCGATAACCACAGCAAAGGTAACTGATCACATGGGCATTTAGCTGATCAAGGTTTGTGTACCTTAATCAGTTTGGAAGATTGTTGTCATTAGGTCCAGCCAGTACTTCAGATTTTCACTTTCAATTAACTAATATGAAATATAATAACTGATGAAGTTCAAAGGAATTGTAACCTTTAATCAGACATGGTAACTAACATCTGTAAAGTCTGGAGATTTATGGTGGAAGATACAAAAATTCAACGGCGTATTTGGAAAATATTGAAATCTTTCTGAGAAACGCATATAAAACAGCTTTTTACTAGGAAATGATGCAATTACTATCTGGCCATTTCTTAAAAGGGAAAAGTACCTGGGGTTCACCACTAACATCAACACAGTGGGTTCCATTTTCAATGCAGGCCTTCACCACTGGCTCGCCAAAAAACCTGTACTAATAACAAGACAGTCTGGGTTCAGTTACCAGCAACTTCAGCTTTTTAAATGTGCATCATTGCAAAATTACAGATTTTATTCTGAGCTATTAGAAACAACGGTATATGTTAAAATTAGTTTAACTTGCATACAAGTGCGGGCTTCACGCTATTTCCTGCTGGTTATGTTACATAATGATTAAATTGTCAATCTTCGGACTAAGATCAAACCCACTAAATCTAATTAAAACACACATTTTGTTTAATTTGGCTTTTAATGGAACCAGTACGGAGTAATATCATACTGATTTTTGAATACAAGACAATTTTGTTCTACTCTTTAGTTTTTATTATGCAAATCTTATCCAAGTGAGAGTGTAACATATATTGAGATATTAAGATTTAACTGTGCTTAAAGTCTAAACACTGCATTATCTTGATTTCTATATCTATGAGATTTTACGCATTATTTCAATACCCATGAATTCTAACAAACCTTACCAAAACTTGTGAAAATGTTAAGTTGGCTACATATGTATTAGAATGTACAAAATGCTAGTTTTTGCTAACAATATTTTAAATGCTATCATGGCACTTACCATCAAGTAGAAATAATTGATTCCAATACTGTACTTTGTGCCTGTCTCACTGTACAATGAATATTTTAGCTACATATTACAGCAAGTACTCAATTAATTCCTATCCTTTCTAGCCTTAGTACATTAAGTAACAACAGGATTTAAAAATAAAACTCAACCCTCAGCCACCTCTACAGAATGAATCATTAATAGAGACCACCCCTACAGAATGAATCGTTAATAAAAACACAATTATGTTTCTTGGCCCAAACTTTTATTCCCAAAACCTCTACACGAATAAATTCTCACTTTCTACATATGCCATTCTATCTTGCACGTATCAGATTGCTGCTTCCAAACTTCAGAAAAATGTCCCCTCCCTCTGGAGTAAAACATTTTGTATTTCAAATATTGCGCAACAATACTTAATTGATTACTCTGAAAAGATCTGCAAATACATTCTTAAAATTGACAGGACTATACTGCTCCAACAAGACGAGACAGATTTCCTGCTTCTGTCCTCAAATGTATACATACTGGTCCCACGCAGTTCAGGATCACCGACCCCTGCTGGCACATTGCATCAAGCGACAGTGGATCATTTATATCACAGATAATATATTCTTTTGACTTTAGTTCTGGAATTCCTGAAACAAGAGCATTATTATTTTACAAATGGGACAAAAGTAATATTTCTCTCTGTAACAAAATGTTATATACATACATTTATTGGAACATATCAAGTATTAGTCCCCCGTAGAAATGTACTGCACTGGGTGCAGTGGGTTAGTCCTGCTGCCTCATGGCGCCGAGGTCCCAGGTTCGATCCCAGCTCTGGGTCACTGTTCGTGTGGAGTTTGCACATTCTCCCCGTGTTTGCGTGGGTTTCGCCCCCATAACCCAAAGATGTGCAGGCTAGGTGGATTGGTCACGCTAAATTGCCCCTTAATTGGACAAAATGAAGTGGGTACTCTAAATTAAAAAGAAAGAAATGTACTGCACAACTTTACTTTGTTGGCGTATTCTTACATACTTTGACCATAAGTAAGAAATCTTACAACACCAGGTTAAAGTCCAACAGGTTTGTTTCGAATCACTAGCTTTCAGAGCACAGCTCCTTCCTCAGATGAACGATTCACCCAAGGAGCTGCGCTCTGAAAGCTAGTGATTCGAAACAAACCTTTTGGACTTTAACCTGGTGTTGTATGACTTCTTACTGTGCTCACCAGAGTCCAACGCCAGTATCTCCACATCATTGCGCATAAGACGCAGGAATAAATTAGACTAGACCATTCAGCCAATCGGGTATGCTCCACCGTTCAATGAGGTCATGTCTGATCTGCTATGATAATCCTCAACTCCAGTTTCCTGCCTTATCCCCCATAAACCTCGATTCCATTACTGATTAAAGATCTGTCTATCTCAACCTTGAACAAACTTAATGACGCAGCCTCTACAGCCCTCTTTGGTAAAGAATCCCACAGATTGGGGCAGCATGGTAGCACAGTGGTTAGCACAATTGCTTCACAGCTCCAGGGTCCCAGGTTCGATTCCCGACTTGGGTCACTGTCTGTGTGGAGTCGGCACGTTCTCCCCGTGTGTGCGTGGGTTTCCTCCGGGTGCTCCGGTTTCCTCCCACAGTCCAAAGATGTGCAGGTTAGGTGGATTGGCCATGCTAAATTGCCCTTAAAGTCCAAAATTGTCCTTAGTGTTGAGTGGGGTTACTGGGGTATGGGGACAGGGTGGAGGGGGGGGGCTTGGGTAGGGTGCTGTTTCAAAGAGCCGGTGCAGACTCGATGGGCCGAATGGCCTCCTTGAGCACTGTAAATTCTATGAGAAGATCCACTACCCTCAGAGAAGAAATTCCTCCTCATCTCCGACTTCTGGGTGACCCCTTACTCTGAGATTATGCCCTCTGGTCCTATACTCTCCCACAAGGGGTAACACCCTCTCAGCATCCACACCGTCAAGTCCCCAGAGAATCCTATATGTCTCAATAAGGTCACCTCTCATTCTTCTAAACTCCAATAGGTACAGGCCCAACCTACTCAACCTCTCCTCATAAGAAAATCCCTCCATACTCGGGATCAACCCAGTGAACATTCTCTGACTGCCTCCAATGACTGTATATCTTTCCTTAGATAAGGGGGCCAAAACTATTCACACAGTAGTCTGACAAGTCTAACTAGCACCTTGTGTAGTTTTAACAAGACTTTCCTATTTTATACTCCATTCCCTTTGAAATAAAGGCATACACCCTTTATAAATGTTAAATCAGCAAACAAATCTCCTTTAATAATTCAAGGGTGGGGAATAAGCAATCCATCATTAAAACAGGTTTGAAAGAACAAGACAGGACACAACAGAGACGCAAGCTTATTATTCTACACTGCTGAATTTCTAAATTCAGTCTTTTTTGTGCATTGGTTGACACCCTATGACATGGGGAGGCAAGAGGCTCCCCTAGGCTTGAAAAACTCCCAAGTGGATGTAAAACCACTCTGGCTGTGGCCTTTGACACAGTCCTCCACCCTACTCCAGAATATAAATGCATACAAACTAACAATTTGCAGCTGGGAATTGTAAATTAATCTAAATTATATCTAAAAACGAAATGGTTATTTATAATTTGGCATTGCTGCCAATAAAAGAACAAGTATTTCAACTGTATTGCAGACAATACAACTATTGTTTTAAAATGAGGATAGCAAGTTCAGTTATCCTCCTGCTATGCGATCATGCCGAAATTATGAATTGGAAAGACTGCAGCTGCCGGCCACAGTGAAAGAGCAATGCTATATTTTTTTTAAACACATTCTTTCATGGGTTGTTGGCGTTGCTGGCTAGGTCAGCATTTACTGCCCTTGCAAAGGCAGCGGTGAGCTGCCTCCTTGGACTACTGCAGCCCATTCGTTGTAGGAATGCCCACATTGCTGCCGGAATGGGAATTTGAGGAATGTGACCCAGCAACAGAGTAGGAACGGCGATAGTCATATATATTGTTGAACTTGGAGGGCATACATGAAGGTTCCAATACAATTATGACTGAATTTATTAGATAGTTTGGTTCATTAGCTTCTTAAAGATTTATTTTTTTTAAAGATATTTTAAATTATAAATTTAGAGTATCCAATTCTTTTTTTCCAATTAAGGGGGAATTTAGCATGGCCAATTCATCTACCCTGCACATCTTTGGGTTGTGAGGGTGAGACCCACGTAGAAACAGGGAGAATATGCAAACTCTACACTGACAGTGACCCGGGTCCTCAGCGCCGTGAGGCAGCAGTGCTAACATCTGCTCCACCATGCCGCCTGTTAGTTTCTTTAAGATAAACAAAAGTTGACCTGGCTGAAGCTCTCCTACTTAGATCCAGCCAGGGATTTCATTCCCCATATAGCGATCAAACCAGGTGACACAGATTTAAGAGAGTTAGCAAAGATTCAGAGGGGAGGTGAGAAATGTTTAATATAGCAAGATATTTTTCTAACATTTACTTACTTATTAAAATAGATTTAGAGTACCCAATTCATTTTTTTCCAATTGAGGGGCAATTTAAAGTGGCCAATTCATCTACCCTGCACATCTTTGGGTTGTGGGGGTAAGATCCACGCAGTCATGGGGAGAATGTGCAAACCCCACACAGTGACACAGAGCCGGGATCGAACCCGGGTCCTCAGTGCCGTGAGGCAGCAGTGCTAACCACTGCTCCGCCGTGCTGACCATTATATTTACCTGTACCTATGGAATCCTTTCATGTTATCCATTAAAGATCACAAATAGTGGGGAATTGGGATTGGAGAGTTGTTTAGGTAAGTCATGTTGGCTGGGTTTTGTTGTTGGTTGGGTGTGTGTTGCTCATCTTGTTCTTTTGATATCTTGTTAAAATTATAAATGCCTTAATAAAAATACTTTTTAAATAAAACAATCCCAAATAGCATGATTACATGTAATGTAGAGAATAGGTTTGTGGCAGTTGGATCACCTTCTCAGTCTAAAAAGCCTCTTCACCACCTACAAGGCACAAAGCAGACCTATAATGGAATATTCTCAGTTGCTGGAATGGTGCAGCTGCAACAAAAAATAGGCACCCCTTCCGTCAGCTCCAATATTCACTCCTTCCACCATTATCCGACCATGGCAACATCATCAGCTAACTACAGAATGCAATGCAGCAAGCAGCCAAGGCCTTCGGCAGCATCTCCCTAACACACGACCTCCATCACTTAGAAGTACAAGGCTCCACATGCTAGAAGTACAAGGACAGCCGATGGATGGGAACACCATTACCTTCAAGTTCCCTCCCAAGGCACACAGCATTTCGATTTGGACATATACTGTTCTGCTTTATTATGTGAGGGAAAATATCTGTATTCCAGAACAATTATACAGGCAGCTCTATCTAACTAAACAAGGCATCACCTACTAAAATGCTAGTCCTAATAATGAAAACTTTTAAACAGAAATAATCTAAAAGTCGGTCTTCAAGATTTCCAGTGATGGGGCTGTGACTATTTCCTTTGGTAGCTTTTTCCACCATAGGATTGTCCTTAGGGAGAAAGATTGGATTGGATTGGATTACTTTATTGTCACGTGTACCGAGGTACAGTGAAAAGTATTTTTGTGCGAGCAGCTCAAGATCATTAAGTACATGAGAAGAAAAGGGAATAAAAGAAAATACATAATAGGGCAACACAACATATACAATGTAACTACATAAGCACTGGCATCGGATGAAGCATACAGGGTGTAGTGTTAATGAGGTCAGTCCACAAGAGGGTCATTTAGGAGTCTGGTGATAGTGGGGAAGAAGCTGTTTTTGAGTCTGTTCGTGCGTGTTCTCAAACTTCTGTATCTCCTTCCCGATGGAAGAAGATTGTTGATACACAGAAATAAATGGTCTTTGTAGTTTGTGTGGATGGCTAACTTGTGTTTTGTCATTACCAGAGGGTGCCAGGTACATAATTCTGTCAATTCCCATTTTGTAGAAAATAGTCAGTCTATTTTTCTCCCACCTTTGCCATTATGATTCCCATTCCAAATCTTTGACCAAGGACGTGACACCGGTGTATTGCCCATACTGATTCGGGCAGAGTCATGCAGCACATCTTTGGATTGCTTCAATCTTATTTTTCTCTTCCTTTGACGTCACTGGTTCAAAGTCCTGGATCTTCCTATCAAACAGCATCCATCGTAGGAGTATCTCCATCATAATGATTGCAGCGTTTCAAGAAAGCAGGCAGACCACTAATTAAAGGCAACTCGAAATTGGCAATAAATATCAATTTTGTGAACAATGTCTGTACCTCTATTTTGTTTCTATTGCTTCCCTTTTTGCAGCCTCTTTGAGCCCCTACATCCTTAACCGCAAACTCCCTTTTTTCCAATACTTATCTACTGCATCATCTTTCCTCTTTCGTTAGTACTATCTCCTTCAACCATTTGTCCCCACACTGAAAATTCCACCTGCACCTCTCCCCACTGTTAATCTGCTTAAGAAAGAATTGCATTTATATAGCACTTTTCATAGCCTACGTCTTCAACAGTGAGTGGCCTTTGGTCACCTCTCCCAGTCCACCAGCTATTCTTACTTAGATCTGGCTCCAAACTGTTTTAAGTGCCTCGGGACCTTTGCTCCACACGAAAGACATAAAAAAATGTGACTTTGCCCAGTTGCACAAGCTACATAAATCAATGGCCAGCCCAATAGCTCAAAAAAAAGACAACTAAAAGCAAAATTTACAATGTGTTTCACTCCATTTTCCCCATGTCTGCGTGGGTCTCAGCCCCACAACCCAAAGATGTGCCTGGTAGGTGAATTGGGCACATAATTTGTCCCTTAATTGGGAGAAAAATAGAATTGGGTGCTCTAACTTTATTTTTTTTTTTGAACAATGGTTTCAGTGCTGGGATGTGGGGGAAAGGGAGCAGAAAACTGACTCAAAACATCAGCTCTGACAGAAACAAATTTGCAAATTAACTTTGCCAGTGGAAGAGCAGTGGGTCAGACATTTCACATTGCTGCTAACAGCAACTGGGGGCGGGAGAGGCGTCTGCCCATTATAAAATAATTTGAGGGTCCAGCTTTCTCAGTGAAGTGTTTGCAGTGATTTCCCCCCTCCAGCAAACCCGGGGCCTGGCTGCTCCCCAAGCCTGAGACTCACCTAGGGCGCTGGCCGCTCGCCCCAGCACCTCTTCCAGCTTGGTGCGGTTCCTGCCGGCCACGGTCCAGCTCAGCGCCCGCTGGGCGGCCGCCTCCGACGCCACCCGGGCCGTCTCCTCCACCACGAACTGGCCGGTGAAGCCGGAGGCGCCGAAGATGATCAGGTCGTAGGGCCGGCCGGCCGCCATGATCACAGAACCTTCTCGGCCGGGGGTTGGAGTTGGGGGAAGAGACTGGAGAGGCCGGGGTGGGTGGTGGGGGGATAGCCTTCAAACTCCACCCTTCACACTCCACCGCTCGGCTCCACTTCACACCAGCCTCCTCCCAGCACCAACAGTGCGAGCAATCCTCAGCACGCAGTCCAATTCAGCTCTGCCGCCAGAGCCAAACGCTGAACACACAATAAGCTGCACCCCTCATGGCACCCGAGTCTGTCCTGTCTTATTTCCCCTTTTTTTGTTTGTAAATCGCAACAACAACAAAATTGACTGATCTTGGGAACTTGGTTTTCCAACAAAAAAGGATTTTGAAAAAAAATTACAATTTCCAGTTTTTTAAACTTCTTCCCTAAATATTTAGGAACGGGTGATCAATTTTATGAGAAGTATTAATATGTCAAGTTAATACATAGGTAGGGTGGATAGATCAAGCCCCAGGTAAATGGGTAGGATACGAATGGCAAAAGAGCTGGGCGGGTCTAATCCGGATGGAGTTTAATCCGAACAAATGTGAGGTAATGCATTTTGGAAGGTCTAATGCAGGTAGGGAATATACAGTGAATGGTAGAACCCTCAAGAGTATTGACAGTCAGAGAGATCTAGGAGTACAGGTCACTGAAAGGGGCAACACAGGTGGAGAAGGTAGTCAAGAAGGCATAAGGCATGCTTGCCTTCATTGGCCGGGGCATTGAGTATAAGAATTGGCAAGTCATGTTGCAGCTGTATAGAACCTTAGGCCACACTTGGAGTATAGTGTTCAATTCTGGTCGCCACACTACCAGAAGGATGTGGAGGCTTCAGAGAGGGTGCAGAAGAGATTTACCAGAATGTTGCCTGGTATGGAGCGCATTAGCTATGAGGAGCGGTTGAATAAACTCGGTTTGTTCTCACTGGAACGAAGGAGGTTGAGGGGAGACCTGATAGAGGTCTACAAAATTATGAGGGGCATAGACAGAGTGGATAGTCAGAGGCTTTTCCCCGGGGTAGAGGGGTCAATTACTAGGGGGCATAGGTTTAAGGTGAGAGGGGCAAGGTTTAGAGTAGATGTACGAGGCAAGTTGTTTACGCAGAGGGTAGTGGGTGCCTGGAACTCGCTGCCGGAGGAGGTGGTGGAAGCAGGGACGATAGTGACATTTAAGGGGCATCTTGACAAATACATGAATAGGATGGGAATAGAGGGATACGGACCCAGGAAGTGTAGAAGATTGTAGTTTAGTCGGGCAGCATGGTCGGCACGGGCTTGGAGGGCCGAAGGGCCTGTTCCTGTGCTGTACATTTCTTTGTTCTTTGTTTATGGAGAAGATGGGTATGGTGGACCCATGGTGTTTCAAGCGCCCAAGGGGAAGGGAGTATTCCTTTTTTTTGTTGCATGTGTACAGGGTGAGCCGGGAGATTTTGGTTGGGGTGGACGGGGCAGAGTACACGGGGATAGTAATCTCGGACCATGCACCCCATTGGCTGGAGATTCAGCTTAGATCGGGATGGGAGCAGAGGACTGGGTGGAGCTCGATTCAAGGTTGTTGGCAGACAGCGGGTTTTGTGACAAAGTATGGGCTTGTGATTAAAGATTATGTAGAATTAAACCAAAACGGGGAAGGGTCGGCGGCCACTTTTTGGGAAGCGCTAAAAGCGGTGGTCAGAGGGGAGATTATCTCGTTCAAGGTTCATGCGGATAGGAAAAGGAGGGAGGAATTTGAGCGGCTACGAAGGGTAAATGCGACCTCTTGGTGCGCAAGGATGAGCCTGATATAATTCAAGGTCGTACACAGGGTATATATGATGCTGGCAAGAATGAGTGGGTTCTTTCAGGGGGTAGCAGATGAGTGTGAGAAGTGTGGGCGAGGACCAGCGAATCACGCACATATGTTTTGGGTCTGAAAAGTTGGAGAGATTCTGGGTGGGGTGTCCGCGGTGCTAGCAAGAATAGTAGGGGAGGAGGTTGAGCCGGACCCTTTAGTGGCGATATTTGGGATAATGGAGAAGCCGGAGCTGATAGAGGGGAGGAAGGCTGATATTGTGGCGTTCGTCTTTCTGATTGCCCGGTGAAGAATTTTATTGGAGTGGTGATCAGCAATGCCACCCGGGGTAGCGGCCTGGCTGGGTAACTTATATGACTTTCTTCGGCTGGAAAAGATCAAATACGAGTTAAGGGGTTCGGCAGAGGGTTTCGAGACAAGTCGGGAGATGTTTGTGACCGTGTTTGAGGAGTTGTTTGTCGTAGGGGAGGAGTGGGAGGGTGAAAAAGGGGAAAATTTGTACAAATTGTATAGATGTATGTTGGGAAGTTTGTTTCCCCGAATTGTTTATATGTTGTAACTTTTCATATACATTTGGAATAAAACACATTTAAAAAAAAAAATAGTTAATACATAGGTTATATAATTTGAATCGTTTAGGGAGGACTTGGGGACAGAAAAACCATGTAAATTGTAGAATGGAACAAGGTTAGATATCACCGGTATTTCAAAGGTTATTGCGGAAGATAAAAGCTCATAGTGGAGGGGGTAACATATTGGCATGGATAGAAGATTGGCTAACGAACAGCAAACCAAGGGTAGCCATATAAGGGTCATTTTTTTAGCTGGCAAGATGTAACAAGTGGTGTGCCACAGGGATCGGTGCTGGGGCCTCATCCTTTTGCAATGTGTATAAATGACTCGGAGGAAGGGACCAAAGATAGGGGGCGCGATTCTCCACTCCCACGCCGAAGTGGCCGCGCCGTCGTGAACGCCGTCGTGAACCTCAAAACGGCCCAGATCCCAAACAATTCAGGGCCCGAAAAAGGGCTAGGATCGGGGCCGCAAGAACCTCAAGGGGGGCGTTCGGCGAAGGCCGCGTCGTCACCGTGCGACGCCCGAATGACGCACCGCTGCGTCATAAATTGCGCGAACCGCGCACAGAGGACCCAGAGGAGAACTGAGGAGATGGCTGAGCCCCGAAGAGCCGCACCGAGGTTCCGGGATACGGACCTGGACACCCTGGTGGATGAGGTGGAGCGGAGAAGGGACACCCTCTGCCCAAGACGTGGGCATCGCCAGCCATCCAGCGCGGTGAGGCGCGGCTGGCGGGAGGTGGGCACTGGAGTCAGTGCTGTGGGGCAGACCCCCCGGACGGGGAGCAGTGCCGCAAGAAGCTGCACGACCTCACCCGGGCTGCCAGGGTAAGTGCCATGAGGGTGCCCCCAGGCTCTCTTCCCCACCCCCCCCCCCCCCCCCCCCCCGTGCAGGGGGGGGGGGGGGGAAGTGGGGTTGGGGGGGACTGGGGCATCAGGGGCGATGTGGGGGGGGTCAGGAGGTTTGGGGGGGGTCATGGTGCCCAACTATCTACTCGACCCACATGAGCCCTGGGACCCCCCTGGAGCGAACCCATGGCGTGCTGTCTCCTGAACCAGCAATAATGTTGTCTATATCTGCATGCCCTGATGATACCCGCCTAATGGCAATGCTTTATCCAACTCCCCCCCCCCCCCCCAAGGACAAGACAGCGCATAACCAGCGGGAGCGCATGAGAACCGGAGGGGGTTCTCTGGTCCTGCGCCCCCTAACCATTCACGAGCAGAGGGCCCTGGACCTCGCTGGGGGATCCGCCACCCGGGAGATCGCGACATGCCAGGTCGGAGGCGCAGACGCAAGTGAGAGAACCCTGCATGTCCTCTCCACCCCCAACCCGCCATCGCCCCCTCACACTCTGGCCACTGCACCCCAGATCCCATCCCCCTCACACTCTGGCCACTGCACCCCAGATCCCATCCCCCCTCACACTCTGGCCACTGCACCCCAGATCCCATCCCCCCCTCACACTGCACTCACCACCACCATACACCCGGGCCACCGTGTCTAACGAACCCCGAATCTTTTATGTTCCCCAGGGCCACCCGCCGAAACTTCAGGGACGTCTCGCCCAGGAAGCAGCGCAACGCCACCCACCGCAACGGCACCCAGGGACGCACGCCAGAGGTTGGCAGTTGGTCGGACAGGAGGGCAGACCTCACAGTCTGGGACACAGGACCGGGACGATGAGACCTCCGGGACAGACATTAGTCAGTGGCACAGGGTGGACAGTAATGCCAAAGCCCACATCACGGCCACACACCCACTGGATCGAACTGGTGGTCAAGACGACATGGCCCGCATGGAGCTTGCGCCGGGCCATGAGGGGGACCAATACACACCAGACTTCTTGACGGATGATGACCTCGAGCTTGCGGCACTGCTGTCTCCCACACCGTTCACCATCACAGAGACACTCACCTCGGTTGCGCATATAAGTGATGAGGCTCCCGGGTCACGGTCTGGTGCGCACCCCACAGCCGAGCCGGTACAGCAGGTGGAGTTTGGAGCAGCCGAGGGGCTGGACGGTCGGAGGGCAGCCCAGGCCCAGCAACCAGCTGCCACCCAGACGGTTCCCGGGTTCCTGGATGTACTTGACCCACCCGGACAACCGATGCGTGTGGACACCCAGGGACTGAGTAACGGGATGAGGGCCATCTTCCAGGACCTGCACACGCAGCTGGAGGAGTCTATCCGCGTCCAGGAGCAGGGAGTGGTGCCGCTCAACGCAGCCACCCAGGCCGACACCACACGGGTGGCGTCCGCGGTGGAGGCAATGGGTGAAGGGGTTTTGGCCATGGGTCAGGTTCTGCAAGGCGTTGGGCTTACCGTGCACGCGTCATCCATGGCCCAGGAGTGGGCTGCCCTCTCACAGGTAGCCATGCGCCAGAGCCAACACGACATTGCCGCCGCTCTCCGGGCCCTGGCCGTGTCTCACCATGCCATGGCCCGGTCCCAGCAAGCGATGGCTCAGTCCCAGCAGTCAGTCGCGGAGAACGTAGACCACCTAGCGCACGTGATGGATGGCGTCGCACACTCACAGGTCGAGATTGCACAGACCTTGGCAGGAATGTGGCACTCCCTGGGCCCTGTCTCGGCGAACATTCGGACCGTGGTCGATACCGCTGCAGGCCTCCAGGACTGGCAGCGCCAGGTGTCGGTGGTGCGACGGGGCATGTCTCCGATTGCATCTCCGTCCCACAGTGAGGCCCGGGGGCCACCGGGCTCCCCGAGGGAGGAGGAGGTTCTGGGGCCCGTCCCGGTAGCTCCACCAAGGGACGTCCCGGTACACTCGGCCTCCCCCCGTTCCGTCCCTGGTGCATCTGGTGGGGAGCGGGCAGGTCAGGGTGGCACCACGCCATCCAGCACGCCCGCAGAGCAGCCTGGCCCATCGAAGCCGGGCCGCCCCAGGAAACGTGTGCCGACGGGGTGCCATGTCGAAGGGCGTGATTCACAGCAGTCCACCTCCACCCCTGCTATACCACCTGGGAACACACCTAGACGTAGTGGTAGGGCCCGTAGGGCAAAGTCGTTAGGCTCATAAGAAGTTGGCACGGGTGCAGGGCAGTTTAGTTGTAGGGGGTAGGGCACCTATGTTCACCACACGAATAAACGCACTGTTAAATTTGACTTGTAAGACTGTGTGCTATGTCCAGTGCCAGGGGGCTCGTGAGGGTGCCCGATTGGCTTAGTGGTATACGAGCCGTTCAAGGTCTGTTCCGGATGTGGTGACCCTTTCCCTCCCGTGACCACCGGAGTGCATGGTTCAGCCATAGCCATGAGTCAGACCTTGGCTGGCGAATCTGAGCACACAGCTCATCGCAGAGCGGGCTGTCATCATTCAACATGGCACTGATCACACCCGCTTACCCAATCATCAATGTTGTGCAATCCCGTAGTGCCGCAGTGGTAAGGTGATGTGGAATTGTTGCCGTGAACGCGGTGCGGGGGCGGGGGGGGGGGGCAGGTGGTGGGTGCTGTGTGGTGCCCGTGTACAGGAGTGACGGCGCAAGTGGCAGTGTTCAGCGAATCCCACCCCCACAGTGCGTGAACCGTGCGGCCACCAACGCGCCGTGTGCCCGCTGTCCGCGGCGGTGCCGTCGCGTAGCCCCCTGGGCGTAACAAGCTGCCGGGCAGTGCCTGCGTCCTGCGCCCCTCCCCCACCCTGATGCGCCCCATCATCCTCATCCTCCTCATCCTCCTCTTCCCCACCCCCCTCGTTTGCGTTGGCTCCGGTGCCGTCGGGTCCTCCCTCCGACTCCTCCACCAGGTCATCTCCTCTCTGCATGGCAATGTTGTGCAGCACACAGCAGACCACAACCTGTCGGGCCGGTATTGCAGGGCCCCTCCGGATCGGTCCAGGCATCTGAAGCGCATCTTCAGCAGGCCGAAGCACCGCTCCACCACACCCCTGGTTGCTGCATGTGCCTCGTTGTATAGGCTCTCCGCGTTGGTGTGAGGCCTCCGTATTGGCGTCATCAGCCATGACCTCAATGGATAGCCCTTGTCGCCCAGCAACCAGCCCCTCAGCCAGGGGGGTGGGGGTGGGGGGGGGGGGGGCATCCATCGAACATTGCGGGGATGAGCGACCGTGCCAGAATGTAGGCGTCATGCACACTGCCGGGGTACTTTGCACACACGTGCATGATCTTCATGTGGGGATCGCACACCACCTGAATGTACATGGAGTACGCGCCCTTTCTGTTCATGAACACGTCCCTGCTGTCTGCAGGTGGGCGCATGGGGACGTGCACACCATCAATGTCACCCTGGACCATCGGTATCCCGGCCACCTTGGCGAGTCCACGTGCCCGTGCTTCCTGCTGTGCTCGGTCCTCGGGGGATTGAATGTACCTGTCCGCGATGGCGTACAAGGCGTCGGTGACGGCCCTGATGCACCTGTGGACCAATGCCTGTGATATCCCGGAGAGGTCCCCGCTCGGCGCCTGGAAGGAACCGGTCGCATAGAAGTTTAGGGCCACCGTCACCTTGACAGAGACTGGTATAGCGTGTCCTCCTCCCATTCCATGTGGTGCGAGGTGCGCCACGAGCTGGCATATATGTGCGACCGTCTCCCTGCTGAACCGTAGTCTCCTCCTGCATGTGATGTCCGGTAGGGCCTCGAACGACATTCTGTCACGGTACACCCTCGGCCTTGCTGGACGCCTGTGGCGCCCTGGCACCACCATCAGTGGATCCTCGTGCTCCACCTGCTCCTCCTGCTCCCCCCAAGCACTTCCTCTGCATTCCTCGCCGCCTGGCGGTCAATGTTCCCCTCGGCATCCCTCTGTACATTCGGGTCCTGAGCGCCTGCGGCCTGCGTGTCGACGACGGGCCACTCCGCGGCCATCCCCTCTGCTGCACCGGCGACCGCTACATCTGCAGCCACTGTGGGCCGTCTGACTCTACGCTGCCGGGTGGCAAACTCCAGAACTGCGGCTCCAACCACGGCAGTGAACATCGCTGTCTGGTTGGCATACATGGTGACCTGCAGGAGGGTGGTGGGGGGCAGAGAAACGACATGTTACCTTGTCAGCCGGGCTGCATGGGATCCCTGTGTGCCCCGGTGGCCTGGTCGCGCTGCAGATACGCAGCCAGCCTAACACCTGGTCACTGTCTGCGTCCAATGATCAGTTCACACCGTCCTCCTCACCAGTGTGCCAATCGCCTGTGCCCATCAGCCACACGCAACCTGCAGCCGTGTCCTCGTCACCGTCCTGCCATATCAGGGCGGCTGACATGTGGCATCCGCGGATGGACGATACCATCCACACTCTCCCTCACCCCCCTCCCACCTGCACACTCTCCCTCACCCCCCTCCCACCTGCACACTCTCCCACCCCCCTCCCACCTGCACACTTTCCCTGACCCCCCCTCCCACCTGCACACTCTCCCTCACCCCCCCCACCTGCACACTCTCCCGCACTCCCCTCCCCATCGGCACACTCTCCCTCACCCCCCCCACCTGCACACTCTCCCGCCCCCCCTCCCACCTGCACACTCTCCCTCACCCCCTCCCACCTGCACACTCTCCCGCAACCCCCCCACTTGCACACTCTCCCGCACCCCCCTCCTACCTGCACACTCTCCCGCACCCCCCCCCCACCTGCACACTCTCCCGCACCCCCCTCCCACCTGCACACTCTCCCACCCCCCCCTCCCACCTGCACACTCTCCCTCACCCCCCTCCCACCTGCACACTCTCCCACCCCCCCTCCCACCTGCACACTCTCCCACCCCCCCCTCCCACCTGCACACTCTCCCTCACCCCCCTCCCACCTGCACACTCTCCCGCACCCCCCTCCCACCTGCACACTCTCCCGCACCCCCCCCCCCACCTGCACACTCTCCCGCACCCCCCTCCCACCTGCACACTCTCCCACCCCCCCCTCCCACCTGCACACTCTCCCTCACCCCCCTCCCACCTGCACACTCTCCCACCCCCCCCTCCCACCTGCACACTCTCCCACCCCCCCTCCCACCTGCACACTCTCCCTCACCCCCCTCCCACCTGCACACTCTCCCTCACCCCCCTCCCACCTGCACACTCTCCCGCACCCCCCTCCCACCTGCACACTCTCCCGCACCCCCCCCCCACCTGCACACTCTCCCGCACCCCCCTCCCACCTGCACACTCTCCCACCCCCCCCTCCCACCTGCACACTCTCCCTCACCCCCCTCCCACCTGCACACTCTCCCACCCCCCCCTCCCACCTGCACACTCTCCCACCCCCCCTCCCACCTGCACACTCTCCCTCACCCCCCTCCCACCTGCACACTCTCCCTCACCCCCCTCCCACCTGCACACTCTCCCTCACCCCCCTCCCACCTGCACACTCTCCCGCACCCCCCTCCCCATCGGCACACTCTCCCTCACCCCCCCCACCTGCACACTCTCCCGCCCCCCCTCCCACCTGCACACTCTCCCTCACCCCCTCCCACCTGCACACTCTCCCGCAACCCCCCCACTTGCACACTCTCCCGCACCCCCCTCCCACCTGCACACTCTCCCGCACCCCCCCCCCCACCTGCACACTCTCCCGCACCCCCCTCCCACCTGCACACTCTCCTGCACCCCCCCTTTGGCCGCAGCCTTCTCGGGGAAGCCGACCCAGTCTCCGGGCGCTGTGCTACAGTCCGCTCACCTCCTCCCTGCTCAGCGTCAGCCAGCACCACTGGCTGACGACTTTAAATAGCAGGTGTGAATGGCGACGGCGTGACCTCAGTTCACGCTGTCGGGACTTCGGCCCATCCAGGCCTGAGAATAGCAGGGGTGCCGCAGAATCGCCGTTTTGGGTATCTCGGGCGATTCTCCGGCCTGCGGCCCGCAAAACTCGACCGTGCCGTTCCCGCCGCTTAGGAGAATTGCGGGAGGGCATCAGACTGGCGTCGCGGGAAATTTTGGCCGCCCAGGCGATTCTCCCAACCGGCGTGGGAGTGGAGAATCGCGCCCAGGGTTGCTAACTTTGCTGATGCTACAAGTAAGAAAGTACGTTGTGAAAAGGACAGGAGGCTGCAAAGTGCGTGAGTGAAGATCTGGCAAATGGAGTAGAATGTGGAAAACTGAAATTGCCCATTTTGGCAGGAATAATAATAATAATCTTTATTATTGTCACAAGTAGGCTCACATTAACACCACAATGAAGTTACTGTGAAAACCCTCCAGTCACCACACTCCTGTTCGGATACACTGAGGGAGAATTCAGAATATCCAATTCACCTAACAAGCACATCTTTCGGGACTTGTGGGAGGAAACCGGAGCACCCGGAGGAAACCCACGCAGACACGGGGAGAATGTGCAGATTCCGCACAGACAGTGACCCAAGCCGGGAATCGAACCTGGAAGAAGAAAAATATATTGCCAAGCCAGGAGAGTATAGGAATACTCAAGTTTGCAAATAATAGAGTGGACAAGGCTTTCAGTAGTAGATGAGCTGAGGTGAGGCAGGGACAGGCAATGTTACAGAGGTGGAGACAGTCTGTCTTGATGACAAAGAGCATATTGAGCCTGAAGTTGCACTCAGAGTCAAATAAAACAAAATTATTTTGAAGCAGAGAAAAGAATGGAATTGGTAGCAAGGACATAGAATGCATGTTGGGAGCTATGGGTTTGATCGTCACAATATTTCTTCTCACCCAATAATAGATATCAAACAAGGAGTGTGACAAATTAGATGCATCGGTCACATCCACTCCTCCCCACCTACCATTCACACAAACTCCTGGGGGAAGCAAAAAAAAAAACCAAAATGTTAGACCAATTTGAGAAAACAAAATACTGAAACCTTCTGACCATTCACCCATTATGTAGACCCATTGGCCTACATTGGCTCCTGGCTCAAACACCACAAATCTAAAGATGCAATCTTTACATTCAAATTCCTTCATGACCTTTCCCCTTCCTATCTCTGAAGCCTTCTCTACTTCTACAACCCTTCAAGAACTCAGTCCTCCTTCAATTTTAGTGCATCTTGATTTCCTTCACTCCAATGGCGGCTGTATCTTTTGTTGTTCAGGTACAATAGGAAAAAACAGTTCAGACCAGCATGCATTCTTATTTCCCAGTTTTTACTGGTATTCCATTATAAGGTATACAAAACCAGTTTGAACCAAAATACTTGGGCGAGATCTGCTGGTTGTGTTGCGCCTGAAAAGCAGCTAGACAGGGCCAGTAGATGCTGGGAGATCCCACTTCCAGGATCTACCCGGCTCACCACACCTTGTGAGATCTAACGGGGGCCCGCGGGACGTCACGCTGTGATTCCCCCCCCCCCCCCCCCCCCATTGTGGGTAGGACCACTTTCTGGCAAATCTGCATATTAGGTGAGTCAGCTAGACCAGATGGAATGGCACTTGTGAGGGTCTCCCAGGGGAACAGTGGCCTCCAGGTATGCCCTCTGGACAGGGTGGAACCAGCAGTACCAGCCTGGCACCCTGGTAATGCCACCTGAGTGCCTGATTGGCACGACCAAGGTGCCCAGGTGGCATTGTCAGGGTGCCATGCGGTAAATAAATCAAAGGCATAAGCATGTGGCTGTTGCTTAGCAACTGGAGGCCCTTGTAAGGTACAAAAAGCTTTTAAGTTTTAGTTGTAGCTGAATTTATTGCAGTTGGAGACAGTAGGCTAGGGAGTGAACAGCTCTCAACTTTGCCAGGAGAGGCTGGACAGAACAAGGGAGTTGCAAAGATGCAATCCTAAGAAACAAGTTACAACCCAGGTGACCAGGGAATTGCAACCTAAAGAATGTCTAAAATTACTGGAGGTAAGAGAACAGACCAAGGTATTGTTTAGAAGAAATCAAGGAAGATTAAACAAAGCGTTCTGAGTTAAAGAGACAATTGCAGTAACCAGATTTAAAGTGGGACAGCAGACTTCAACGGTAAATCAAACATCTGATGCCATTTTAGTACAGTCTGGGAATTGAGAGTTAAAGAAATTGTGAACAGTTTTTAAAGCAGTCAAGACAAAGAAATCTTAAAGGGGTTGGTGTAAAATCCTGAGCTGCATTCACTGTTAAAAGTATAATAGTGGAAGCTTTGTTTAAAAGTGTAATTTGGAAAAATGTGGTATGGATTTCGGAACGCAAACTACTAAGGGAAAGTATTATTATGAGAAAAGATTTTAAAGCATTTTTTGGGGAGTGGGTTTCGAAAACTATCATGTGACAATCATCTGGGGGATACTGAGGAGAAATCAACAGATAGTAACTTGAATTCAGAGCAAAGTGTGTGTATGTGACCACAGTCAATCTGTGTGCTTAAAAGAGACTTTGTGTGTTAATGAGACCATTGTAGTTTAAGATGTACTTCGTAGGGCGGCACGGTGGCACAGTGGTTAGCACTGCTGCATCACAGCACTGAGGACCCGGTTCAATCCGTGTGGAGTTTGCACATTCTCCCGTCTCTGTCCGTGTGGAGTTTGCACATTCTCCCGTCTCTGTGTGGGTTTCACCTCCACTAAAAGCCCAAAGATGGGCAGAGTAGGTGAATTGGCCACGCTAAATTGCCCCTAATTGGAAAAAATATATAATTTTAAAAATATTTTTTAAAAGATGTACTTTGTTACACATGCTAATCTTAATATCCATGTATATTTGTTAAGCTAAGGGGGAGTAAAGGAGAATTGTATAATAATCCAACTTTTCATGTTTAAAAAATGTTTTTTTTCCTTGTTGTTAATACTAATTAGCGGTCCTGTGACTCTGTTCCTTCACATTTCATCAGAAAAAGTAAAAGTTACAGGCGGGATTCTCCGGCTGCATTCGCCCAGCGACCGGAGAATCCCACCCGAGGTCAATGGATTTTTTCATTGTCGGTGTCTCACCCATGGCGACCTTGCGGCGGGAGGGGCGGAAGAATCCTGCCCACGGTCTTTGAGGTAGGGTTGCATTCTGAAATATTTCCATCCAGTTATAACATCAACTGGGATCAAAACAGTATTTATAGCTGGGGCAGTGAGTCCAGCAACAATAATAATATAATAATAATCGCTTATTGTCACGAGTAGGCTTCAATGAAGTTACTGTGTAAAGCCCCTAGTCGCCACATTCTGGCGCCTGTTCGGGAGGCTGGAACGGGAATTGAACCTGCGCTGCTGGTCTTGTTCTGCATTACAAGCCAGCTGGCTTAGCCCACTGTGCTAAAGCAGTAAACGGAAGCCAAAAATGTGACGCAGATTGGGTATTTTGGTGGCCTGATGGCTAGAATTGTAAGTAAAGGGTACAAGTTAAATTTAGTTTGCTGTAGGGAAGCCAGAGGCACTCTTCCTATTGGTCAAGACTTAGGTGTTCGGCCCCGGGTCACTGTCCATGTGGGGTTTTCGCATTCTCCTCGTGTTTGCGTAGGTCTCACTCCACAACCAAAAGATGTGCAGGGTAGGTGGATTGGCCACGCTAAATTGCCCCTTAATTGGAAAAAATAATTGGGTACTTTAAATTTTTTTTTTTTAAAGAGTTAGAAGTTATTAGTTTATAGTGTGCACAGCTTGGGTTAAATGTTTCAAAAAACTGCTGCAAAAAGAGTCTAAAAAGAGGATACTTGTCAAGGTCTTTGCATTTGGCAGGGGATAGATAGCATCTGTCAGAGGACATTTGTTAAGGGAGCTTGTGCCAGGACTGAAAGTTAGGAGTTAGTAGTGGGACACTGGGTACTTGCTAGAAAGTTAGGATTTTTGTAAGACATTGTCAGTCAATGGGTAACTGTAATAGGTTGAGTATTGCTGTAAGAATCCAGAAGTGACTTAAATAATTGTCACTGGGTTGGGGAATTCCATAAGAGTCCAGATCAGTGATAGTCCCCACAGATGCCTGTCTTCACCCAATTCATTTTTCTCCTTGTGATATCAATGGCTAATGGCACCGGATACTGCAAAGTCTATGAGCCCTGACAATATTCCGCTAATAGCACTCAAGACCTGTGCTCCAGAACTAGCCGTGCCTCTATTCAAACTGTTCCAGTACAGCTACAACACTGGCATCTATCTGACAATGTGAAAAATTGCCCAGGTACGTCCAGCACACAAAAAGCATGATAAATCCAACCTGGCCAATTACCGTCCTATCAGTCTACTCTCAATCATCAGCAAAGTGATGGAAAGCATTGTCAACAATGCTATCAGGCGGCACTTACTCAGGAAGAACACTCATTTTAGGTTCCACTAGGGCCCCTTAGCTCCTGACCTCATTACAGCCTTGGTCTAAACATGGACAAAAGAGCTGAACTCTAGAGGTGATATGGGAGTGACATCAAGGGAGCATTTGACCGAGTGTAGCATCAAGGACCCCTAGCAAAACTAGAGCCAATGGGAATCGGGGAATACTGTTCACTGGTTGGAGTCCTGTGAAGTGGGGGTTGGGTAAAATTGGAAAATGAGACGAGAATCTCGTTTTCCGATTCTCGCGACATTTTGCGCCCACATCGCTGTTTGTGCTCATGGCGAACCCGGGTGCAAAGTCGCCCCTCTTGTTTTCAGATTCTCCCGGGGGCAGTTCCAGAGTGCCCAGGGCAGTGTCAGGGTGCCGGTGCCAGGGGGCAATTCCAGTGTATAGCCCTGAAATGTCCCTTTCCACTCTGGGGCTATACTTACCTGTGGCCCCCGGCGGATTCCCTTCACCTGGTTCTCGCTTTTAGAAACCAGTTGTACTACCTCACAGGCGTGACATCACAAGGGAGCCCCCCCCAACCCCCCCTCCCGTCCCCACAGATAAGGATAACCTTGCGCCCAATGGAGCATCCCAGAAGGCCTTCCGGCACTGCCCCTGGAGACGTTGCTGAGGCAGTACCAGGATGCCAGAGGCAATGTTAGGGGTCAGTGCCTGGGTGCCAGGGATAGGGCAGTGCCAGGAGGGGTCACTCTATGAGCACTATGGGGGGGGGAGGGTTCCCCTTATCCCTTGGTGGGTTCCCCTTGTGTGTTTGTGTGTGGGGGGGTGTTCTCCGTATACGTGCGGTGTGGGGGACTTCTTTGGTTCCTATCGGAGATCAGGGCATCCTTTAAAAACGGCATCCTGGTCTCAGGATTCCCAGCTGTCAGTTATTCCTGGCCCTGCCAGCATGACGGTGTGGGCCACACTTGCAGATTCTTTCTGCACAGAGAGCTGGATTAACTGGCAAGAAAAGCTGGCTGTGCAGGCAGCAAGCTGCATGCCGGTTTTCTCGCCTCAGCCAGCACTCTGCAAAAAAAAGGAAATTCCGCCTTTCAAGGTTCAAGGAGCGAAAAAGGAGAGAAGGCCCCAGACGTCCTGGGATGCATGGGAAAGGCAATGAATAATGAAATGTTAAGCATTCATCTTTATTGTCCAATAAGCCTTGAATTGCATCTTATGATGGCTTGCTCGACCAGAAGTGAAGTTGGCATGGAGCCAACTATGCTATGGCATGGGCAGCATGTTAGCAGGGCTAATTGGCAAGCTCAATTAACTCATCGGCATTTATTTAAACATGGTGGGAGACTGCCAATTTTAGCACCATGTTTTGGGAGTGAGCTCAGGGGTGGGCAAGAAGGTGGTGGGGTTGGCACCTCTCCTATTTTACATGCCCACCGACTGAAAATATGCCCGGTGGGGGAGCGTAAAATCCAGAACCTTGTTAGTTTGCATTCTAAATAATGATTGTCCCCCCACAAGGAGCGGAGGGAGCGGGGGGAGAGGGAGAGGCTGGTGGGGGAGATGGTGAGGGTAGACAGCAGGTATGTGGAAGAGCCTGAGGAAGGATTGTTGAGGAAGAGGCGCAGCCTCCAGGCCGAATTCGACCTGGTGACCACCAGGAAGGCGGAGGTGTAGTGGAGGAAGGCCCAGGGGGCGGTCTACGAGTATGGGGAAAAGGCAAGCCGGATGCTGGCGCATCAGCTTCGGAAGCTAGGGAGATTGGGGGAGTTAAGGACAGGGGAGGGAGCGTGGTGAGGAGTGGGGTTGGCATCAATGGGGTCTTCAGGGACTTCTACGAGGAATTGATCCGAGCCCCCACGGGAGGAGGGAGGGATGGGCCATTTCCTGGACCAATTGAGGTTTCCAAAGGTGGAAGAGGGACTGGTGGCGGGACTGGGGGCCCGATTGGGCTGGAGGAGCTGATCAAAGGGATAGGAAGCATGCAGGAGGGGAAGGCACTGGGGCCGGACTGTTTCCCGGTCGAGTTCTATAAAAAAATATAGGGACCTGTTGGGCCCGCTGTTAGTTAGGACCTTTAATGAGGCAAGGGAGGGGGGGGGGGCTTTACCCCTGACGATGTCCCGGGCACTGATCTCCTTGATCCTGAAGCGGGACAAGGATCCCCTGCAATGTGGGTCTTACAGACCGATTTCCTTGCTAAATGTAGATGGCAAGGTGCTGGCGAAGGTCTTAGCCACGAGGATTGAGGATTGTGTGCCGCAGATCATCCATGATGACCAGACGGGGTTTGTGAAAGGGAGACAGTTGAACGCGAATGTGCGGAGGCTTTTGAACGTTATCATGATGCCGACGAGGGAGAGGGAGGCGGAGATAGTGGTGGCGATGGACGCTGAGAAAGCCTTCGATAGGGTAGAGTGGGGGTACCTGTGGGAGGTGCTGAAGAGGTTCGGGTTTGGGGAGGGGTTTGTCAGGTGGGTTAGGATGTTGTACGAGGTCCCGATGGCGAGTGTGGCCACAAATAGGAGGAGGTCAGAGTACTTTCGGTTGCACCGAGGGACGAGACAGGGGTGTCCCCTGTCCCCCCTTGCTCTTTGCACTGGCGATTGAACCCCTGGCTATGGCACTGAGAGAGTCGAGGAACTGGAGGGGGTTGGTGCGGGATGGGGAGGAGCATAGGGTGTCGCTTTATGCGGACGACCTGCTGCTGTATGTGGCGGACCCGGTGGGAGGAATGCCAGAGGTAATGAGGATCCTTAAGGAATTCGGGGACTTTTCGGGGTACAAGCTCAGTATGGGGAAGAGCGAGCTGTTCGTAGTTCAGCTAGGGGACCAGGAGAGGGGGATTGGCGAGCTCCCACTAAAAAGGGCGGAGAGGAGCTTCAGATATTTGGGGATCCAGGTGGCCAGGAGCTGGGGGGCCCTGCATAGGCTTAACTTTACAAGGCTGGTGGAGCAAATGGAGGAGGAGTTCAAGAGGTGGGACGCGTTGTCGCTGTCCTTGGCGGGTAGGGTGCAGTCAATCAAAATGACGGTGCTCCCAAGGTTTTTGTTCCTGTTCCAGTGCCTCCCCGTGTTTATCCCAAAGGCTTTTTTCAGGCGGGTTAACAGGAGTATAATGGGGTTTGTGTGGGCGCGAGGGACTCCGAGGGTGAGAAGGGTGTTCCTCGAGCGGAGTAGAGATAGGGGGGGGCTGGAGCTGCCCAACCTCTGTGGGTACTACTGGGCCGCTAATACGACAATGGTGCGCAAGTGGGTGATGGAGGGGGAGGGGCTGCATGGAAGAGACTGGAGACGGCGTCCTGTGTGGGTACGAGTCTGGGGGCGCTGGCAACGGCGCCGCTGCCGCTCCCTCCAAGGAGGTATACCAAGAGCCCTGTGGTGGTGGCGGCCCTCAAAATTTGGGGGCAGTGGAGGCGGCATAGGGGTGAAGTTGGGGCCTCTGCGTGGCCCCATTACGGAGGAACCACCGGTTCGCCCCAGGAAGAACAGGTGGAGCGTTTTCGGGGTGGCACAGGGCAGGGATACGAAAGTTGGGGGACCTGTTTGTGGACAGGACGTTCACGAGCTTGGGTGAGCTGGAGGAGAAGTACGGGCCCTCCCCGGGGAACACCTTCAGGTACTTACAGGTAAGGGCGTTTGCCAGACGGCAGGTGGTGGAATTCCTGCGGCTACTGTCACACACAGTACAGGACAGGGTGCTCTCGGGGGGGTGGGTGGGAGTGGGGAAGATCTCGGAAACTTACCAGGTAATGCAGGAGGAGGAGGAGGCCATGGTGGTGGAGTTGAAAGGTAAGTGGGAGGAGAAGTTGGGAGAGGAGATCGAAGAGGGGACGTGGGCAGATGCCCTAGGGAGGGTGAATTCTTCCTCTTTGTGCGCGAGGCTCAGCCTCATACAGTTTAAGGTGCTGCACAGGGCACACATGACCGGGACAAGGATGAGCCAGTTCTTTGGGGGTGAGGACAGGTGTGTTAGGTGCTCAGGGAGCCCAGCAAATCACACCCATATGTTCTGGGCATGCCCAGCGCTGGAGGAATTTTGGAAGGGTGTAGCGAGGACGGCGTCGAGGGTGGTAGGATTCACGGTCAGACCGGGCTGGGGGCTCGCAATGTTTGGGGTGGCAGAGGAGCCGGGAGTGCAGGAGGCGAAAGAGGCCGGAATTCTGGCCTTTGCGTCCCTGGTAGCCCAGCGAAGGATTCTCCTTCAGTGGAAAGATGCAAGGCCCCCAAGCGTGGAATCCTGGATCAGCGATATGGCAGGGTTCATTAAATTGGAGAGGGTGAAATTCGCCTTGAGAGGGTCGGTACAAGGGTTCTTTAGGCGGTGGTAACCGTTCTTAGACTTTCTGGCAGAATGATAGACATTGGTCAATGGCAGCAGCAGCTTGGGGGGTGGGGGGGTTACTTTATTTTTGTTTATGTTATTTACACTGGAGTGTCTGAGGGGGTGTATACACCTGTTGTGTTAAGTCAGGGTGTTAATGTTAATTTATTATTTATGTACAGGGGGGAGGCGTTTGGGGGGTTGCTTTTTTAGATTGTGTTTTGTACTTAACCCTGTTGGGTTCTTTTTTCTTTCTCATTTTGTTATTGTTATTTTATGAAAACCTTTTATAAAAATTATTTTTAAAAAATAAATAAATAATGATTGTCCTTTTTGCCAATAGGTAATTCCATGGTGAGGATTTTCTTGCCATGGGTTTTGTATAGTGCTAAATTTCAACACCGCACACAACTTGTTTACTCCATGGTCAGGATCCGAGGAAGTGGTGGAGAATGCTCCCCTGCCAATGCTGGCTACCCCATGATAGATCTACCATGCGGATTCAGCTGCACTTTGCGAATCACTAAATCTCAGTAGAAATTTAAGTTAAAACTTGTCAGGTGCAAATAAGAATCATTTTATTTGTCTTCTATTGATTACAATTGAGAGTCATTTAAAAGGCAATTTGTAGACAATTGAAACTTTCAAAGAATCCTAGAAATGATTTTCTTGCTTAGGCAAACAGCTCGCAATAACTTCAAAAGTGAAACATGAAAGTCAGCGAATAGTTAAGTCAAAGTATAGATTGATTCCGGAAAGAGAGAGAGAGAGAGTGATCCAGAGAGAGTGTAGAATGTTCCAGATAAAAATGGCCGAACAAAACTTCACAGTTATACTGTATCATATCTGTCTTCAGCCATCTAATTACACTCCTATGTAATTGGTTTGGATTAACATCAATTGAGTTTGATTTGAGGGTTAGTTGTCACTCATTTATAGGCAACATTAACCTAAAATATATTCTTGTATAAGCTAGGAATGCGATTTGGCTTTCTTATCACATGCTTGCCTTGTCCTTGGCTTATTTTTATCTTGCAAATGTATTTTGCTAGTTGCATAGGAATTTCTGTTTGCTGCCCTGTTCTTGAAATGCTGAATGTGTGTTTTTTTAAATTACCTGAGGTTATGAGTGATTCAATAGACCAGGGGCTCAATACTAAATAGCTATCTTTCGAACTATCACTTTTACCTATTAGATGTATTAGGAAACAGCGGGCTTCAACAGTCGGCCCTTTGATAGATCAAAAGGATAAGTGAGATATTATCACAATAAGATAAAATACATTATTAATGCGATAGGATAGGTAAAAGCGCAAAGAGTAACTCATTCATATTGTCATTGCAGTTTTAAACAATAGAGTGGATAAGCATTGCATTACAAGCATTTCAGCAATAATTATTATAATTCTTAAAGAATAACAATTAATAAATTAATCAAATTTGATACTACTGATTCAGTATTAATAAATTGTACAATATGTTAATACAGTCAAATAATAATTTCATGTATACAAATAAAATGATTATACACTAAAATATTGAGTATATGATTTAGTAATGAATGGTAAAATGGTTATCAAAGTTGATTATGTGATTTAGTAATAAATTATTAATAATAATTCACTAATAAATTAATAATAATGCAGTAAATAATAGTTCAACAAAACCTTCCATTTTGATGTTATTGTCTTGTGGTGCATATGAATAAATATGAACCATGTGGATTGGTGGGGCACTATGGGTAGGCATGCATTAGCCAAAGTATCTGATCAGCAGCCTTAGTACGTAAATGATAAGTCCAAATATGCAAAATAGGAAAAGTCCCTTAATGATGTTAATTCCTGTGCCACCCAACCAATTAGAAAGTCAACCCCAATAAGTGTAATCAAAAGGGTTGGTCAAGTTTTTAAAAAACTTTGTATTGGATGTGAATTGCCAAGTCTTTGACATCTTCTGGATTATTCACCAAAGTTTGTTGAAAGAGTTACTTTCCCTGCAGAGACAAAAAGGGCACATAGTGGGTGGATAAATTGGAATGATGCCATTTGCATCTCTAAACGTTTTTCATATATGTCACTCAAATGGACTGTGAGTAAAAGTTGGATTGCTGCCAAATTCCCGTTATCAAATGTCTTAAAACAATGCTTTTAATCAGAGTTGTGTTTTTTTTTTAAAAACCAGCTTCCACATTGTCTGAAGTTTTAATTTCCAGGCTAATTTTAAACATTTATTTTAAAATATCAAACACAATAATTTATTGAATATATGACTGAACCAATCTTGTGCTGAATCTTGGTTTTCTGTAGATGAATTCGTCGATTCTGTTCAAGGAAGCACAGCTAACAAGATATGTTAATTTCTTAAAATTAATAAAGCAACATTCAAAATAATGACAGTTTTCTCAAGTTGACAGTTCTTGGCAACTTTTTAGCGATACGTGACTTGTCCCGTATCCCTGTAGCCAGGAGGCTGGCCTTCATCGTAGACCAGTCTGCAACCATGAAATCTGAAACTCGCAAAATGGCCGTCTTCAACACGAGAAAGGAATCTTCTGGAATTCTTTTTTGGAGTGAATGCAAGGGTTGGATTTGTCGTTAACGGAGGAGGAGAGGCAACGATTGACGTGCCTTTGTTAGCATTTGAGGTTTCAGACTGAGGTCTGGGTAGGATCAAGTTTATAGCTGCAGACAGTACTGGTTTTAAACCAGTGACAAAAACAACTCCAAGCTGTTTGGTGCTTAATGGGTTAAGTTGTATTACACTTTGTTTGCCATTAGGCTTGTAACAGGCTTTTCTTGTTTAAAAATCTCAGTCTATTAAAACTACCATGAGAGGCTTTTGGATCGGGGCCAGCAGCATTTTGTGGTCGGTCTCCCCCCTTGTGGAACCTCGATCAGTGTATTCATTGTTTTCATGTCAGTAGCAGCTTGCAATAATGTAAGATTTGATTTAGTTATCACTGGTACACCTTGGGTCTTAGTTAACATAATTTCAACTTGTCCAGTTGGTGGCGGTGTTTGCTTTGGAGAGTTCAGCTGATTTTTCAAAACAGATTGGAAGTCTCTTGTGCTGTTAATTTGTCTGTCAGTAATTTGTTATGACATTTCATGGTGTCCATGTCACTTTCCAAAATACATTTTTCCTCAAGTAACTGGCAATTTTGACTTTTCATTTGCTCAGTTTCTGTTTGTAACTGTTGGTATTTTGACTCTGATTCAACAACTTTACTTTGCAGATCTCCATTTTGAAATGATAGTTGTTGAACCTTAAAGTTTTCATTTTCCAACAATGTTTTAATCTGATCACATTGTTCAAGTTTAGATTTTGCATCTCGTAATTCTTCAACAGCTGCTGCTAGTTGGTCTTTAGTGGACTTAAGCTCATGATCTAATTTAGTTTTTGCAATGTGGCTTTCCCCCATGCCTTCTTGATATTATCAAGGGACCACTGTCCTTTGGACATATCACATTTTGATTCAATTTTTGTGACAATTTCAGACAGTCCAAATTGTCTACAAATCAAAGATCATCCAATATATCGTCAATAGAGACATCCGGTACAGCGCGACGTCCCTTGGACGTTGTGGGAAGTAGTTCTCTACCATTTGAAGGTTCTGAATCTATTTTAGGAGTCATATCTGTGATAAACCCAGCATTACACCCAATATTTTGATCGTCAACTCTTTTTGTGTATCTGTGGACACTACCGTGACTATTTTTTCAGTCCCGTTTTATTTTTGTTTCAACGACCGGCAACTGATTGAATTAACGCAGTCTATAAAAAGGTCCTTTCTAAGGGGTCGAAGCACTGCTTGATGCGGCTTTAAGAATGGGTGAAAAAGATAATTGTTACCCCAGTCTAGCCGTTTTCTGGCTGGCTCCACCCCTTTTTGCCGAACTACGCCAAGTTGATAGATCTACCATGCGGACTCAGCTGCACTTTGCGAATCACTAAATCTCAGTGGAAATTTAAGTTAAAACTTGTCAGGTGCAAATAAGAATCGTTTTATTTGTCTTCTATTGATTACAATTGAGTCATTTAAAAGGCAATTTGTAGACAATTGAAACTTTCACAGAATCACAGAAATGATTTTCTTGCTTAGGCAAACAGCTCGCAATAACATCAAAAGTCAAGTCAGAAAGTGAAATATGAAAGACAGTGAATAGTTTTTGTTTTTTAAAAAAATATATTTATTCAAAGCTTTTCCAACAAAAATGTTCAACCAATTAAACCCCCCCTCCCCGCAACAGAAACAAGAAAGAGAAAAGAACAGAACATAAACATATCAAACATACTACAGAACTTATACAATGGGTTTCTCCCGCACATAATAACCCTCCCATATGCTTTTTTACAAGTACCCCTAGGGAAAAACCCCTCCCCTGCCCGCCCAAATACCCCCCCCCCGAAAGAACCTCCCCCCCCGGGTTGCTGCTGCTGCTGACCGACCTCATTCTAACGCTCCACGAGATAGTCTAGGAACGGTTGCCACCGCCTGAAGAACCCCTGCGCAGACCCTCTCAAGGCAAACTCTATCCTCTCCAGCTTAATGAACCCTGCCATGTCATTTATCCAGGCTTCCACACTGGGGGGGCTTCACGTCCTTCCACATGAGCAAGATCCTCCGCCGGGCTACCAGGGACGCAAAGGCCAGAATACTGGCCTCTTTCGCCTCCTGCACTCCCGGCTCCTCCGCCACTCCAAATGATACTAGCCCCTGTTGCTCGTTTTAGCCTTAGTTTATTTGCTCTAATTCTGTCACCTTTGCTCATGAGTCGCCAGGTATCTTTCTGATACCGCCACGTGGTTCAAGTCCAAGTAATGATTAATAATGCAACACACCGCTTAGTAAGAGTTAAATCAACGCTCATTTATTATATACAGCAATTAATACTTTTCAATAATTTAATTCTACTTCTAAACTACTACCTACCACTAACAGGTCAAAACTTAACTTTGGAAATGGCCCACCAGGTCAGGGAAACGAATGGTCTTTCGAATGGGTTCTGAGCCTGCGGGATTCAAAAGCTGGTACAGGTTGATAGTCAGGAGTGTCTATCTGGTAGCGATCATTGGAGTAAAACTTATGGTCTTCTTGCAGCAAGGGTCTCGAAGGGTGCGGAGCGGAGAAGGGGCGAGTTGAACTTGGCCCCTATTCTTATAGTCCCCAGGGGCTTCCCGCCTCTCGGGGCGGACCTTGTACCTGGTTCCAAGTGATTGGACTTGGGCCCAATCACTTGATTCGATATTCTCCAATACTGGAGCAATTCCTTGATCGAGGGGTGGTCGTTTACCTTTCTTTGTGTCAGCTCCTGCTGGCGCCGAGAGGTCCAGGTCGGCTTTATGTTGCTAATGTGTAGCAATTGTTCCCGGGGATGGCTGATTAATATGCAGATGGCTGGGTTGTTGTGATGTTGATGGCTCCAGGTATCGGTCTGGACTGACTTCCCCAGAGGCGAATACACTGTTTTACCTGCAGCTGTCTGTTTGAGTCCTGTTGGCTGATTTTCCCATCAGCCTCTTCCGTTCGCCATTTTAAATCAGGGTTTGGCCATTCTAATCAGGTGTCAGCCATTTTACATGGCTACATTCCCTCCTTGTGATCCTAACGCGAAGCGTGAAGGATCACATCATTTTGTTACTTTCCATTCCCTGACCGGGGGGTGGGGGGGGACACACCTCCTACATGGCCTCTGCACTGGGTGGGGGGGGGGGAAACACCTCCTACATGGCCTCTGCACTGGGTGGGGGGGGGGGGGGGGAAACACCTCCTACATGGCCTCTGCACTGACCATAGCTATGCACAAAAATGTTAACTAACAATTCTAAGGGCGCTATGTCAGACAGGGACATGCATTACAAAATAACAAACTTGGAACCTCTAATTTATCCTTAATATCCTACCCTCGCTAAACATTCCATTACTCTATCTTCCCTAATCATACAACAAAAATCACAACATTTCATATAATCTTTCCTGGCTTGGCAGTCAAGCTCAGGATCATACATTTTTTTTTCATGAAAAGATTTGTACATCTCTTTATTTACAACAATAAACGCAAGTGAATGCACTTTATTATTTTATTATAGATCGCGGGGGTCGGGGGTCTGGTCGTAACCGAATATAGGGGATCTGATCCGATATACCGGAGTTCGAGCGCAGTAGGCTCTCCTTCTCCATTTACGTAGGCGCATAGTCTGCACTACACAGCAGAGTATCGCAAACGCTAACAGTGCTTCGATCACGTAGGATAGGGAGTACCAGGTTATGAACCTGGCACACCAGGAAGATGCAGTGTCGCTGGTGAGTGGGCTCTGGGTACTGCGGGGCAGTGAAACATTAACGGCTGGGTGGTGTGAAGTCATGGGGTTCGCGGTCACGCGCAACCAAGTGTCCAAAAATAAAATGTTGATCACGATGAAGGAAGTCCTCGTGGTTGTCCTCTTTCCTTTTCTTTCTTTGTGTTCCCTTTATTTTCTCCGGTCCTGGAGCTTCTGGAGTTCTGTAGAAACAAGCATAGTATCTGTAACTATCTTTGTTTAATATCTGGTATGCTAGTGTGTCTGTCCTTTGGTGCCAATTATTCCCTTATAATTGGTCACTATGTGTGACTCCCTCATTTTTTTTTCAAAATAAAATTTTAGGACACGGCACACTTCCCATGACGGACCAGTGCTGATTTACCATCCAAATGTTCCAGGATGTAAATAGCAGATGGCGGGCAACCTAAAGGTTCCCTAAACAAACCAAAAAATGTTTTGAAATGAAAAATGTCAAATGAGGTGCGTATGAGCCGCGACGGGTAAGATTTGGATGGAGTCCCCGGGTAGGACGGCTACCAATGCCGTATCTCCCCTACCCGAGCGTGATTGACCAACGGGGGGGGGTCCTCAGGCAGGGCGGGTCTCACGCCGTTTCTCCACTGCCTGAGCAACCGACAAGAACAGGCAAAAATGTAGTCATCGTGGTGGGGCTGCCATAGTGGTTCTATTCCTCGAACCAGAAGGGCAGTTACGATCGGGTGTCTGATACCCGAACAAGTATCAGCTGAAAAGCTAATTCCACTGAACAAGCGTGTGGTCTGTTGACCAGGTATCTGCATATAAGTTAGTTCCACTGAACAAGCGTCTGCGAACGGTGGGTCTCTGAGGGCAAGTCCTCAGGGGTTTCTGCTGAATGGGTGTGTGGCAGTGAGAAAAAAATTCAACTGGTTTCTATGAAACCACGCAGTCTTACCATTGGGGTACTTTATTTTGTAAACGGATGGGCTTACTTTGTCCACAATGAAATACGGACCCGAGTATTTTGGTGACAGGAATATGCTGGGGTTATATACAGACAGCATCACTTGCTGTCCGATATCGTACTCCGTTGCATGCACTGCCTTATCGAAACAAGCCTTGCTCTGTTTCTTTTTGGTGCCCAATTTTACTGCGGCTGCTAACTGAGCCGTTTTTACATTAGCAACTAATTGCTCCACGGCTTTCTCGTGTGTGAGGGCCAGGTCTAAACCTAACAAGTATTCTGTCCCTTTCATGGGGCGTCCGGTCATGAGAGTGTGTGGGGTGTAACCTGTGGAGGTGGAAACAGTGTTACGCAAAAACATCAGCGCAAAAGGGAGGACTGATTCCCAAGTAGTGTTGTTCTGCTGGACCATTTTTCTGAGGGTGGTTTTTAGGTTCCGATTCATGCGCTCCACGATATCACTCGACTGTGGGTGGTATGCAATGTGGAATTTTGGGGTGATGCCAAATATCGTGAGGACGTTCTGCATGACACGTCCCGTAAAATGAGAACGTTGGTCCGATTCAATGCTGCGGGGGAGTCCCCATCTTGTAAAGATGTGGTGGGTTAGAATCTTGGCTGTGGTTTTCGCGGTGTTGGTGCGGGCTGGAAATGCTTCCACCCACTTTGTAAAGGTGTCTATGACCACCAGTATATATTTATAGCCATTCCTGCAAGGGGGCAATGGACCTATAAAATCAATCTGGAGGTTAGTCCAGGGGCCGTTAAAGGGTCGGGTGTGGCTGAGTTGGGCCTTTTTGGCGTATCTGTCGGGGTTGTTCTGCGCACAGATAAGGCAATTCTCAATGTAATGGCTTACATCTTCCTTGAGATTTGGCCACCAACAAAGCTGTTTGAGATGGGCTGTAGTGGGATCGATTCCCTGATGTCCATGACCATCATGGAACAAACAAATCAATTGGTTCCTGTCCTGTTCAGGAACTACATAAAGGATGTCCTTTAACACCACACCGTCATGTGTGGTCAGTGTATTTCTGAACCTCTCGTAGGAGGCTGCAAACTTTCCTTTCACAATCTCCGCGAGATTGCTGTCCTGCTTCTGGGCCTCTACTAGATCCTCTATTCTAGTCTGTGTGACCTGAACTGCACTCACTGGCGTGCTTTCGGGGGGTTTCCAAAAATACCCATGTCTGGAACCTGCCTTAGCCAGTGCGTCGGCTTTTACATTTCCAGGGGGGGGAGGAACGATGGTGGCTGCGGACTTTTATGATCCCAAAAGTCCTGTTCTGGGCTTTCTCTAAAATATGGCAGAGTAATGGGGCTGAGGGGAGGGGTTTCCCATCTGCGGAAACAAATCCTCTTGCTTCCCACAGGGACAGAAATTCTGTAAGGCTGTTACAGACATAGAGGCTGTCCGAGTATATGTCTGCTGGGCTGGGGAAGGAATCTGGGTGTTCTACTACGTATGCAATGGCCGCAAGCTCTGCTGCCTGCGCGCCTAAGTGTCCGGGTAGTTTTAACGCTATTTCCTCGAGGGCGCGTCCCTGCGCGTCCTCAACATAAATCCCGCAACCTGTTATGCGCTGCCCATCTAAGGCTGTGGAAGATCCATCCACATAAATCTGAATGGGTTCACACGTGTCCATGTGCGGGGGGCTCTGAGTAGAATTTCCTATCTTTCTGGGGGGTGTTTTAGCTATAAAGGGGCCTGTGTTATGGTGTGGAGAGATGATCTCACATTCATGGGGGGTTCCGGGGTACTGTAAACTGTCGGCTAAGTAGGTGTGTGTCTTTGTACGTTTTACTGTGATGTCCCATCCCTGCAAGAGAAGGGTCCATCTGGCTGCTCTTATTTGACTGACGGTACCGTCCTTGAGTCGTCCGTCCAGTAAAAGTTGGGTGGGGGTGTGTTCGGTCAGAATGGTGATGGGGTTCAGTCCGGTAATATATGAAAAGTACTGGACTGCCCAGAAAACTGCGAGCAGGTGCCTTGCACAGGCTGAAAATCCCTGCTCCACAGCATCTAAAAGTCGGGAGACGTAAGCTACGGGCCTTAACTGGTCGTGCCGTTCCTGCAGGAGCACGGCTGAAAGGGTGCGGTCTGTGGTCGCTACCTCTATGGCGTAAGGGGAAAGCGGGTCTGGAACTTGTAGTGCGGGGACGGCTATGAGTGCCTGTTTCAACGAGTCCACAGCATCCGTATGCTGCGGAAGCCATTCCCAGGGGGCTCCCTTCTTTAGGAGGTCTGAGAGGGGCGCTGCCTTGCTGGCGAAACCGTCAATGTGGTTTCGGCAGTAGCCAACCAGTCCTAAAAACGACCGGAGGGCTGAAACGTTCTGGGGAAGGGGCAATTTAGCGATCGAGTCAATTCTTTTATGCTTGATCTCGCGTTTCCAATGCGTGATAATTGTTCCCAAATATACCACTTTTTCTTCCAAAATCTGGGCCTTTTTGGGGTTAACTTTACAACCAATTGAATGTAATAGTTCCAGGAGTTCGGACAGAAGCTCAATGTGCTCTTCCTTAGTGTCTGTCTGCAGTAGTAGATCGTCTACATACTGTACCAGACATTCGGGGCGAGAGAATTTTGCTAATCCATTTGCCAGCTGTCGGTGGAAAATGGAGGGGGAGTTGTGGAATCCTTGCGGCAGGCATGTCCACGTGTACTGCTGTGCTTTAAAGGTGAAGGTAAATTTGTACTGGCATGCCTTTGCCAATGGAATGGACCAGAATCCATTACTGATGTCCAAAACCGTGAAGTAGCGGGAATTGAGTCCCTGCTTGAGCATGGTCTCGGGACTTGTTGCTACGGTGGGGGCTGCTGCGGGGGTGACTTTATTGAGATCCCGATAATCAATGGTCAATCGCCATGATCCATCGGGCTTTCTCACTGGCCAAATCGGGGCATTATTAGTGGAGGCTACTGATCTAAGTACGCCCTGCTCTAATAAGCTCTCGATAACTTTTAGGATTTCTCCCTCTGCCTCTAGGGGAAATCCGTACTGTTTCTGGGGTCTAGGGTCTGGTCCTGTTACTTGTAAGGAGTCAGTCATCCGTCCACAGTTGTGCTTGTGGGTCGCGAATGCTGCCCTGTTCTTTTGCAGGACTGCCCTAACCTGCTTGTCCGTGCTAAGCGTGGTCGGGTTGAACCAAAATTCGCCTACGGCGCTAATTTTGTTCATGTATTCCCCTATGTTGAGCGTTGCGGGGGCTTTAGCAGATTTCGCCATCTTCCAGACACACTGGTTGACTGGATCGAATGATAGGTGGTGGGAATTCATAAAGTCAATTCCCAGAATGTGTTCTGCTGTGTGGGGCAGGTCGACTAAAACTACAGGGTGTTTGGTGGTGATGGTTCCTATTTGAATGGGTACAGGGGCTGTGATGTGTCCCTGCTGCGAGTGGCCTGTAAAGCCGCTGAGGGTGATAGTGGCTGTAGTGGGCCACGTGTCCTTTTGAAAAAGGGTGGAGGAATTTATGGTGGTGCGGGACCCTCCTGTGTCCCAAAGAAATTCGATAGGCTGTCCCTGAATTTTCGCTGCGACTACGGGTAGTCCTGACCTATCCCAAAGGGTGTCACAGACCCAACTGGGGGAGCCCGTACACCGTCAGTCCGTTCCGGTCAAGTCCGTCTGATCTGAACGGGCGCTAACGCTATGGATGGGCTCTGTCTTTTTCTTAATCAGAGTGCCTGTCTGTTGGGCTCTCTGTGGTTTTTTGGGGCCATTGCACTCTTTCGCGAAATGTCCCAACTGTCCGCAGTTGTAACATTCTTGTGACTTGGGTGGGGGGCTGTTCTTTCCCTCATTTACCCAGGCGGGGTTGTGATGTGTTGCTTTTACTGCCTGCATGTCTGCGGTGGCTTGCTTTTCTTCGGTGTTTTTAGCTGTGGGTTTACTCTGAACAGATTGCTCCCAAACGCGGGACAATCTTTTAAATACCCACTTCTCGTTATGGGGCCTCCTCTGAGGGATCATAACTACTACAGGCATTCTGTCCTGCATCTGTGGCATGGGAGATAAGGGTGCGGGTCCATTTGGTCATATTGTCTGGGGACAAATGGGCACGGTCTATGTCTCCAAAAACGGCTGCAAAGTGAATCCACAGGCGTCCTGCGAACACTGTGGGGTGCTCAGACTTCTTCTGCCTACACTTATTGAGGCCATCTACGGGGTCACCCCGGTTATACCCGATCGCATCCAGGTTCGCGGTATGCATTTCTGCAAGGGTGCCTCCTCCTATGTTCTGTCGGTCGGGAAGGGCTGCTGCTACCATGAGCTTTACATGCTCTCTCTCATCCAGGCTGTACATGTTCATCTGATGTTTGACAGTGGCAAAGAAATGGTGGGGGTCTGCGGCGGGGAAGAACGGTGTGATCTTTGCACACGCGTCCCGTAATTGGGTCACTGTTAAGGGGGTGGAATATAGAAATTCTGCATCGTCTGATGTGGCTGTGCGGTGGGTGGTTACAGGGTTCATTGGAGCCTGAACTACCTGCTGTGTGGGGTGTTGGGGTTTCTTGTTTGGGACTTTCCCTGCGCACATGTTCCCTGAACATATCTCTGCGCTGTTTCTTGTAACTCTTCCCAATCAGGACCGTCTTCCTGGTCTAACTTTTCCCCAAAGGTTTCCTGAAATCCTTTCTGAACAGAAAGCAGTGACTGCAGCTCTGCAATCTGCTTCCGGCACTTTGCATGATCTATTGTGCTCTGTCTGTGTTCTGTGGTGGCAGCGTGGAGCGCTCTCAAGGCTGCCTTGAGATCACTACATTGTTTCTGTAGCGTCTCGACCTGCTTTTCTGTCTCTTTCCTTACCAGGACTGCACGCTGCGTGTCCTGATAAGCCTTTTCGTACTGTGATTGGAAACTGCTTAAATGCGCCAGACAAGACTGGTGACCCCGTTTGGCGTCAGCCACCTCTTCATCTTTGCTGCCAATTTCCTCCTTAACTCTAAATTCTCTTTCTCAACCTCGCTTACATCAACTTTACTCATCCGATGTAGGCCCTCAACTTCTTTGCGGAGCGTCTTGACCACCTCCTCTGTGCCTCGCAATTGTGCCAAACAGGACACAATTGCCATCGGCTTGCGAGCTTTCGCTAAGCACTTTTTATGTATCTCACTCATGTTCTCCCACCAAGTATGCCCTATACTTCCGGGACCTGATTCGTTATTATCGCAGAAATCATTCCACAGGGTCCATCCTTTGCCCTTGAGATATTTCCAGATTTCCTCTTCCCAAATAGGACACTGTCCCACTCTACTGCTGCTGGTCGCTGCGACCGCAAATTCCTCAGGGTTCATGAGGCGCTGCATTGCCTGCATGGCCATCTTTCCTATCCGCTTGCTTCATTTAGAATATAGAACATAGAACGATACAGCGCAGTACAGGCCCTTCAGCCCACGATGTTACACCGACATGGGAAGTCAAAAAACAAAAGCCATCTAACCTACACTATGCCATTAGCATCCATATGCTTATCCAATAAACTTTTAAATGCCCTCAATGTTGGCGAGTTCACTACTGTTGCAGGTAGGGCATTCCATGGCCTCACCACTCTTTGCGTAAAGAACCTACCTCTGACCTCTGTCCTATATCTATTACCCCTCAGTTTAAGGCTATGTTCCCTCGTGCTAGCCATTTCCATCCACGGGAGAAGGCTCTCACTGTCCACCCTATCTAACCCCCTGATCATTTTGTATGCCTCTATTAAATCTCCTCTTAACCTTCTTCTCTCTAACGAAAACAACCTCAAGTCCATTAGCCTTTCCTCATAAGATTTTCCCTCCATACCAGGCAACATCCTGGTAAATTTCCTCTGCACCCGCTCCAAAGCTTCCACGTCCTTCCTATAATGAGGTGACCAGAACTGTACGCAATACTCCAAATGCGGCCGTACCAGAGTTTTGTACAGCTGCAACATGACCTCATGACTCCGGAACTCAATCCCTCTACCAATAAAGGCCAACACTCCATAGGCCTTCTTCACAACCCTATCAACCTGGGTGGCAACATTCAGGGATCTATGTACATGGACACCGAGATCCCTCTGCTCATCCACACTTCCAAGAACTTTACCATTAGCCAAATATTCCGCATTCCTGTTATTCCTTCCAAAGTGAATCACCTCACACTTCTCTACATTAAACTCCATTTGCCACCTCTCAGCCCAGCTCTGCAGCTTATCTATGTCCCTCTGTAACCTGCAACATCCTTCCGCACTGTCGACAACATCACCGACTTTAGAGTCGTCTGCAAATTTACTCACCCACCCTTCTGCGCCCTCCTCTAGGTCATTTATAAAAATGACAAACAGCAACGGCCCCAGAACAGATCCTTGTGGTACGCCACTTGTAACTGAACTCCATTCTGAACATTTCCCATCAACCACCACCCTCTGTCTTCTTTCAGCTAGCCAATTTCTGATCCACATCTCTAAATCACCCTCAATCCCCAGCCTCCATATTTTCTGCAAGAGCCTACCATGGGGAACCTTATCAAACGCTTTACTGAAATCCATATACACCACATCAACTGCTCTACCCGCGTCTACCTGTTCAGTCACCTTCTCAAAGAACTCGATAAGGTTTGTGAGGCATGACCTATCCTTCACAAAGCCATGCTGACTATCCCTAATCATATTATTCCTATCTAGATGATTATAAATCTTGTCTCTTATAATCCCCTCCAAGACTTTACCCACAACAGACATGAGGCTCACCGGTCTATAGTTGCCGGGGTTGTCTCTACTCCCCTTCTTGAACAAAGGGACTACATTTGCTATCCTCCAGTCCTCTGGCACTATTCCTGTAGCCAATGATGACATAAAAATCAAGGCCAAAGGCTCAGCAATCTCTTCCCTGGCTTCCCAGAGAATCCTAGGATAAATCCCATCAGGCCCCGGGGACATATCTATTTTCAGCCTGTCCAGAATTGCCAACACCTCTTCCCTTCGTACCTCAATGCCATCTATTCTAATAGCCTGGGTCTCAGCATTCTCCTCCACAACATTCTCTTTTTCCTGAGTGAATACTGACGAAAAATATTAATTTAGTATCTCGCCTATCTCTTCAGACTCCACACACAACTTCCCATCCCTTTTAAATTTGGAACAGGGGGCTAGGGCGGTGTCGTAGATGCGGGTATGGCTTGCGCTAATTTCCGAAAATACAGACTTCCGACAGTTTTGACGCAACAAAAATCTATCAGTTTTACCTTATAGCCCTGTTAGTTACGCATGAATACACACACTTCCGAAATATGACTATTAATCAGAACCGCTTGAACACTTGTGGTTTTCTGTTTCCAATTGGATTCTAATTCAAAATTTCTTGGGTTCTCCCGGAGTGATTTTCCACTTCTAGATCAGGTCCCGTCAGGATGTCGCCAAAATGTTGCTCGTTTTAGCCTTAGTTTATTTGCTCTAATTCTGTCACCTTTGCTCATGAGCCGCCAGGTATCTTTCTGATACCGCCACGTGGTTCAAGTCCAAGTAATGATTAATAATGCAACACACCGCTTAGTAAGAGTTAAATCAACGCTCATTTATTATATACAGCAATTAATTCTTATACAATAATTCTACTTCTAAACTACTACCTACCACTAACAGGCCAAAACTTAACTTTGGAAATGGCCCACCAGGTCAGGGAAACAAATGGTCTTTCGAATGGGTTCTGAGCCTGCGGGATTTAAAAGCTGGTTCAGGTCGATAGTCAGGAGTGTCTATCTGGTAGCGACGTTGGAGTAAAACTTACAGTCTTCTTGCAGCGATTCTGGAGCGATTCCCTGATCGAGGCATGGTCATTTACCTTCCTTTGTCCCAGCCACTGCTGGCGCCGAAAGGTCTGGGTCGGCTTTATGTTGCTAATTGGTAGCAATTGTTCCCGGGGATGGCTGATTAATATGCAGATGGCTGGGTTGTTGTGATGTTGATGGCTGCAGGTATCGGTCTGGACTGACTTCCCCAGAGGCGAATACACTGTTTTACCTGCAGCTGTCTGTTTGAGTCCTGTTGGCTGATTTTCCCATCAGCCTCTTCCGTTCCCCATTTTAAATCAGGGTTTGGCCATTCTAATCGGGAGTCAGCCATTTTACATGGCTACACCCCCATCTTGGCTTGACCTGGACTTTCACCACCTTGGACATAGTCTTTGCGAAACCCCTCCAGAACCCATCTAGTGCCGGGCACGAACAGAACACGTGGGCATGATTCGCCGGGCTTCCCGAGCACCTCCCGCATCTGTCCTCCATCCCAAAGAACCTACTCAGCCTCGCCCCTGTCATATGCGCTCTGTGAATGACCTTAAACTGTATCAAGCTGAGCCTGGCACATGAGGAAGAGGAATTAACCCTACTCAGGGCATCAGCCCACAGACCCTCTTCAATCTCTTCCCCCAACTCCTCCTCCCACTTGCCCTTCAGCTCCTCTACCGAAGCCTCCCCCTCTTCTTTCATCTCCTGATATATCGCCAAAACCTTGCCTTCTCCGACCCATACACCCGAAATCATCCTGTCCTGAATCCCCTGTGCCGGGAGCAGCGGGAATCGCCTCACCTGCCACCTCACAAACGCCCTCACTTGCATATACCTGAACGCATTTCCCGGGGGTAACCCAAACTTCTCCTCCAGCGCCCCTTGGCTTGCAAACGTCCCGTCTATAAACAGGTCGCCCATCCTTCTGATCCCTGCCCGATGCCAGCTTCGAAACCCCCCGTCCATCCTTCCTGGGACGAACCGATAGTTCTCCCGGATCGGGGACCACACCGAGGCTCCCATCTCACCCCTATGTCGTCTCCACTGCCCCCAGATCTTTAGCGTTGCCGCCACCACCGGACCCGTGGTGTACCTTGTCGGCGAGAGTGGCAGCGGTGCCGTCACGAACGCCCTCAGGCCCGTTCCTTTGCAGGACACCACCTCCAACCTCTTCCATGCCGCCCCCTCTCCCTCTATTACCCACTTACGGATCATCGCCACGTTGGCTGCCCAATAATAGTCACCCAGATTCGGCAACGCCAGCCCTCCTGTCCCTACTACGCTCCAGAAACCCCCTCCTTACCCTCGGGGTCTTGTTTGCCCACACAAAACCCATGATGCTCCTACCTACCCGCTTAAAAAAGGCCTTGGTAATCATAATAGGAAGGCACTGGAACACAAAAAGAAACCTCGGGAGGACCATCATTTTAATCGACTATACCCTGCCCGCTAGCGAGAGTGGCAACACATCTCATCTTTTGAAGTCCTCCTCCATCTGCTCCACCAGCCGCGTCAAATTAAGTTTGTGCAGGGCCCCCCCCAGCTCCTAGCTACCTGGATCCCCAAGTACCGAAAGCTCCTTTCCGCCCTCCTCAACGGTAGGTCGTCTACCTCTCTTCCCTGGTCCCCTGGATGCACCACAAAGAGCTTACTTTTCCCTACATTGAGCTTATAGCCCGAGAAGTCCCCAAACTCCCTTAGGATCCGCATGACCTCCACCATCCCCTCCACTGGATCTGCACGTACAGCAACAGGTCGTCCGCATACAGCGACACACGATGCTCCTCTCCCCCCTCGGACCACCCCCCTCCATTTCCTGGACTCCCTTAATGCCATGGCCAAAGGCTCAATTGCTAATGCAAACAACAGGGGGGACAGGGGGCACCCCTGCCTCGTCGCTCGATACAGCCGAAAATACTCCAACCTCCGCCGATTCGTAGCCACACTTGCCACCGGGGCTCTATATAGGAGCTTATCCCACCTGATAAACCCCTCCCCAAACCCAAACCTCCGCAACACTTCCCAGAGATACTCCCACTCTACCCGGTCAAAGGCCTTCTCCGCGTCCATAGCTGCCACTATCTCCGCCTCTCCCTCCACCGAGGGCATCATAATCACATTGAGGAGCCTCGGCACATTGGTGTTTAGCTGCCTGCCCTTTACAAATCCCGTCTGGTCCTCATGAATCACTCCCGGGACACAGTCCTCAATTCTCGTAGCTAGCAGTTTGCCAGCAACTTAGCATCCACATTGAGGAGCGAGATCGGTCTATACGACCCACATTGCAGTGGGTCCTTGTCCCGCTTCAGGATCAGAGAGATCAGCGCCCCGGACATTGTCGGGGGCAGGGTCCCCCCCTCCCTTGCCTTATTGAAAGTCCTCACTAGCAACGGGGCTAACAGGTCCGCATACTTCCTGTAAAACTCAACCGGGAACCCACCTGGCCCCGCGGCCTTCCCCGCCTGCATGCTCCACAGTCCTTTAACCAGCTCCTCCAACCCAATTGGCGCCCCCAAACCAGCCACCTCCTGCTCCTCGGGAACCTCAGTTGATCTAGAAATCGTCGCATCCCCTCTTCCCCCACTGGGGGCTGAGATCTGAACAGCTCCTCATAAAAGTCCTTAAATGCCTCATTTACTTTCACCGCACTCCACACCGTAGTTCCCCTGCTATCCTTAACTCCACCTATCTCCCTCACTGCCATCCTCTTACGGAGCTGATGTGCCAGCATCTGGCTCGCCTTCTCCCCATACTCGTACGTCGCCCCCTGTGCTTTCCTCCACTGTGCCTCTGCCTTCCCTGTGGTCAACAGGTCGAATTCCGTCTGGAGACTTTGCCGCTCCCTAAGTAGTCCCTCCTCGGGGGCCTCTGCAAATCTCCTGACTACCCTTAGGATCTCCCCCACTAATCTCTCCCTTTCCCTGCCCTCTCTCTTCTCCCTGTGAGCCCTGATGGAGATTAACTCTCCCCTGACCACCGCCTTCAGCGCCTCCCATACTACCCCCACCTGCACCTCCCCGTTGTCGTTGGCCTCGAAATACCTTTCAATGCATCCCCGCACCCTCCCGCACACCTCCTCATCCGCCAGTAATCCCACATCCAGACGCCACAGCGGGCGTTGGTCCCTCTCCTCTCCTAACTCCAGCTCCACCCAGTGCGGGGCGTGGTCTGAGATAGCTATGGCCGAGTACTCCGTTCCCTCCACTTTCGGGATCAGCGCCCTACTCAAAACAAAAAAATCTATCCGGGAGTAGGCTCTGTGTACGTGAGAAAAAAAAGAAAATTCCCTGGCCAGGGGCCTAGCAAATCTCCACGGATCTACTCCCCCCATCTGGTCCATGAACCCCCTAAGCACCTTGGCCGCAGCCGGACTCTTCCCCGTCCTAGATCTGGAGCGATCTAATGCTGGGTCCAACACCGTGTTGAAATCCCCCCCCATTATCAAGCTTCCTGCCTCCTGACCCAGAATCCGCCTCAACATGCGCTTCATAAATCCAGCATCATCCCAGTTCGGGGCGTATACATTTACCAATACCACCCACACCCCTTGCAACCTACCGCTCACCATCACGTATCGACCTCCATTATCCACTACAATATTCTTGGCCTCAAACGACACCCGCTTCCCCACCAGTATTGCCACCCCTCTGTTCTTCGCATCCAGCCCCGAATGGAATACCTGTCCTACCCATCCCTTTCTTAACCTGACCTGGTCTGCCACCTTCAAATGTGTCTCCTGAAGCATGACCGCGTCAGCCTTCAGTCCCTTTAAGTGCGCGAACACTTGGGCCCTCTTAACCGGCCCATTCAGGCCCCTCACATTCCAAGTTATCAGCCGGATTGGGGGGCTTCCAACCCCCCCTCACCCCTGCTGACTAGCCATCTCCTTTTCTAGGCCAGTCCCGTGCCCGCGCCTCCTGCACTCTCCAGTCCCCCAGACGGGGGCCCCCTGCCGTGACCACCTTTTCTGTTTCCAGTTCCCCATCGGCCAATGCAGCAGCAACCCTATTTCCCCCCCCCCCCCCCACCCCCGCTAGATCCGTATCTAGCTCTTTTGCTTCCCCCATAACACTCCCGTAACTCAGCTGACCCATTGACCCCCCCCCCCCGTGTGGGAATCCTCCCTCCCCAGCAATCAGTGTGCGCTCCTCCACCCCCCCCCCCCACCCCCCCGTCCTTCCCCAGCACAGGAAAAAGCCCGTGCTTTCCTGAGCCGGCCCCGCCCCCTCTGGCGCCGCTCCTGTTGCGGCCTTATCCCAGTTCCCCCATCCCCGGGCCTCCCCTCCGTCCAGCACCGGCGCCGACACTCTCTCACAGCCTCCTCATCAGATTGCTTCCCCCAACCCCATCCATCACCCAACCCGTGGAACATTCCCTACGCATAGTTAAAACCCTGTATACAACCGACATCCACCCCCACAACCACAAACCCTCAGTTTGAGTCCAACTTTTCAGTTTGTATAAAGGTTTCGAAGTGGTGGTGTTGATCCTGAAATGTGACCCACAATCGCGCTGGCTGCAGCATTCCGAACCTCACCCCCTTCCGATGGAGCATCGCCTTAGCCCGATTAAAACCAGCTCTCTTCTTTGCCACCTCTGCACTCCAGTCCTGATAGATTCGGATCTCCGCATTCTCCCACCTGCTGCTCCGCTCTTTCTTGGCCCATCTCAAGACACACTCTCTATCCACGAAATGGTGAAACCTCACCACTACCGCCCTTGGCGGCTCGTTGGCCTTGGGTCTCCTCGCCAGGACCCGATGAGCCCCTTCTAGGTCCAGGGGACTCGGAGAGGCCCCCGCACCCATCAGCGAGTTGAGCATCGTGCTCACATATGCCCCGGCATATGTGAAGATTCTTCCTCCTCGACCTGTTCTCCAGGTCCTCGAATCTTTCCACCCACCTCTTGTGCAGCGCCTCGTGTGCCCCCATCTTCACCACCAGGCCCAAGATCTCATCCTCGTTCTCCGTGACTTTTTCCCGCACCTCCCAGATCGCCGCCCCTTGGGCCTTCTGGGTCTCCACTAACCCCTCGCTCGCCGTCAGAATTGGCGCCAGCACCTCTTTCTTCAGCTCCTCAAAGCAGCGCCTGAGAAACTCCTGCACCCATGCCGCTTGATCTCCGCCCGCCGCCATCTTGTTTTTTCTCCCTCGCACTTTTCGCTGCTCCAAAAACACTTTTTTGACCGCTCCGCTCCTGGTCCAATCCATATACTATGGGGGGTGGACCTTGCTATCACCTTCCCACACTGGAAGTCGTCGAAAAATTGCCATTGGGGCTCCTCTGGAGAGCCCAAAAGTCCATTTTAGCGGGAGCCGCCGAATGTGCGGCTTAGCTCCGCATAGCCGCAACCGGAAGTCTAAAGACAGCGAATAGTTAAGTCAAAGTATAGATTGATTCCGGAAAGAGAGAGAGAGAGAGTGATCCAGAGAGAGTGTAGAATGTTCCAAATAAAAATGGCCAAACAAAACTTCACAGTTATACTGTATCATATCTGTCTTCAGCCATCTAATTACACTCCTATGTAATCCTAATTGGTTTGGATTAACATCAAATGAGTTTGATTTGAGGGTTAGTTGTCACTCATTTATAGGCAACGTTAATCTAAAATGTATTCTTGCATAAGCTAGGAATGCGATTTGGCTTTCTTATTATATGCTTGCCTTGTCCTTGGCTTATTTTATCTTGCAAATGTATTTTGCTAGCTGCATAGGAATTTCTGTTTGCTGCTCTGTTCTTGAAATGCTGAATGTGTGTTTTTTAAATGACCTGAGGTTATGAGTGATTCAATAGACCAGGGGCTCAATACTAAATAGCAATCTTTCGAACTATCACTTTTACCTATTGGATGTATTCGGAAACAGCGGGCTTCAACACCCCATCCTAGGCCTTGCCCATCCCGCCATAAAATTGCACAGAGGCCGGGTCAGGCGGGAGCCCAGCAGGAAGGCCATTGAACATATTTACAGCCCCACCCGCCTCCAAACCCACTGGCGGCGTAAGGTAAAATCTGTCCCAGAATTGGGCAAACAAATGTTTGAAAAGCTATAACTCTGATATTTTTATTGAAATGCCAAAGATTCCTCCTCAGAAATCCAAGAACGCTGTTTGCTTTGTATGTTATCTGCTGAACATAGAGGGCGAAATTCTCCCCCAACGGCAGGATGCCCGCCGACTGGCGCCAAAGCCGGCGCAAATCAGACGGGCATCGCGCCGGCAAAAAGGTGCGGAAGTCTCCGCATCTTTGGCGGCCTAGCCCCAACATTGAGGGGCTAGGCCGACGCCGGAGGGATTTCCGCCCCGCCAGCTGGCGGAAATGGCGTTTGTTGCCCCGCCAGCTGGCGCGGAAATGCGGCGCATGCGCGGGAGCGTCAGCGGCCGCTGTCAGTTTCCCAGCGCATGCGCGGGAGCGTCAGCAGCCGCTGTCAGTTTCCCGCGCATGCGCAGTGGGGAGAGTCACTTCCGCCTCCGCCATGGTGGAGACCGTGGCGGAGGCGGAAGGGAAAGGGTGCCCCCACGGCACAGGCCCGCCCGCGGATCGGTGGGCCCCGATCGCGGGCCAGGCCACCGCGGGGGCACCCCCCGGGGTCAGATCGCCCCGCGCCTCCCCCCAGGACCCCGGAGCCCGCCCACGCCGCCTGGTCCCGCCGGTAAATACCAGGTTTGATTTACGCCGGCGGGACAGGCAATTCCTGGGCGGGACTTCGGCCCATCCGGGCCGGAGAATCCAGCGGGGGGTCCCGCCAACCGGCGCGGCCGGATTCCCGCCCCCGCCCAATCTCCGGGAGCAGAGACTTCGGCGGGGGCGGGGGCGGGATTCACGGCGGCCAACGGCCATTCTCCAACCCGGCGGGGAGTCGGAGAATGACGCCCAGAATCTCCATTGGGGATTGTTTTTAAGATGAACCTCAAAGTATGGTTGTGTATTGACCTAGTGGAGAATTTGATTACAGAACTTAAAGCCATTTGTCGAACCCTGCTTGAGTCCTGTTGGAGCTGCACTCATCCAGGTAAGGGCAGCACAGTCGCACAGTGGGTAGCACTGTTGCTTCACAGCTCCAGGGTCCCAGGTTTGATTCCTGGCTTGGTTCGCTGTCTGTGTGGAGTCTGCACGTTCTCCCTGTGTCTGCGTGGGTTTCCTCCGGGTGCTCCGGTTTCCTCTCATAAGTCCTGAAAGACATGCTGTTAGGTATTTTGGATATTCTGAATTCTCCCTGTGTACCCGAACAGGCGCCGGAATGTGGCGACCAGGGGCTTTTCACAGCAACTTCATTGCAGTGTTGATGTAAGCCTACTTGTGACACTATTAAAGAATATTATCATTATACCGTATTTTATTAATCTGTACTTAAAATTAAATCCAAGTTCCTGAAAAAAATGAACTGTTCAATGGAGTAAAAAGGGTGTTTGACATTAAATCATAGAATTTTGAACAGTAGAAAAAACCTTTTCTCCTGACGCTCATGACCCTGGTCTCTGAAAGAGTTGTCAACTTAGTCCCTTTCCCTGTACCGTTTAAAAATTTTAATCTTGAAATCTTTATCCATTTAACTTTTAAAAGCTATTATGGATTTTCATTCTGTCATTGTTACTGGTTAGACCATTCCAGGTCCTTGTAACCCTCTACATTTATGGAAAAATGTCTCCTGCAACCTCGTCTTTTGCCGAGAAATTTATGTTCTCCAGTTATTGGCTCAGTGATCAGAAGACTTAGTTTTCGTGATTTTTCTTTAACAAGATTTCTCAATTTTCAGAATCTTGTCTTAACTCCCTTGTTCTAATGGAATAGCAAAGCCATCATTTTTCTAGTCTACTTGTGACAATAAAGATTATTATTATATAAAAGCAAATTACTGTGGATGCTGGAATCTGAAACGAAAGAGAAAATGCTGGAAAATCTCAGCAGGTCTGGCAGCATCTGTAGGGAGAGAAAAGAGCTAATGTTTTGAGTCCGATGACTCTTTGTCAAAGCTATGACATAGTCATCGGACTCGAAACGTTAGCTCTTTTCTTTCCCTACAGATGCTGCCAGACCTGCTGAGATTTTCCAGCATTTTCTCTTTCGTTTATTATTATTATTATTATTATTATTAAGTGCAGGGTACAACATCATTCTCCTGATGGGCTCAGTAAGAAGTCTTACAACACCAGGTTAAAGTCCAACAGGTTTGTTTCAAACACTAGCTTTCGGAGCACTGCTCCTTCCTCAGGTGAATGAAGAGGTATGTTCCAGAAACATATATATAGACACAATTCAAAGATGCAAGACAATGCTTAGAATGCGAGCATTTGCAGGTAATTAAGTCTTTACAGATCCAGAGATAGGGGTAACCCCAGGTTAAAGAGGTGTGAATTGTCTCAAGCCAGGACAGTTGGTAGGCTTTCGCAAGCCCAGGCCAGATGGTGGGGGATGAATGTAATGCGACATGAATCCCAGGTCCCGGTTGAGGCCGCACTCATGTGTGCAACCTCAACACCTCCTGATGGGGAGGTAGAGGTTACTCACTGCAGAATTCCTAGCCTCTCACCTGCTCTTGTAGCCACATTATTTCTGGTCAATTGTGACTCCTAGCATGTTGATGGTGGGGAATTGGCATGGTAAGACCATTGAATGTCAAAGGGAGATAGATAGCTTCTCTCTCAGAGGTGGTCATTACCTGGTACTTGTGTGGCACAAATGTTTCTTGCTAGTTATCGGCCCACACCTGAATGTTGTCCAGATGTTGCTGCATGCAGACACAGCTATTTCAGTAACTGGGGAGTTGCAAATGGTACTGACTACTGTGCAGTCATCAGTGAACATCCCCACTTCAGACCTTATGGTGGAAGGAAGGTTATTGCTGAAGGTTGAGATGATTGCCCTCCAACAACCACAACCATTTTCCTGTGTGTTAGGCATGACTCCAACCAGTGGAAAGTTTAGCCCTGATTCCTATTGACTCCATAATGCCACACTCGGTCACAGTCAAGGCCAGTTACTCTCACTTCACCTCATCTATGAGCAAATTTTAAAACATCTGGCACTCAAGAGTGACTCCCACTAAAGTAGTGTGATTAATGCCTTGTTTTAATTTGAGTTGAGATCCTTCAAAACTGTTACCTTTTTCTCATTTATTTGTTCATGGGATATGAGCCTCATTGGTTAGACTAAGCATTTATTGTCCATCTCTAATTACTCTTGAGAAGGTGGTGGTGAGCTGCCACCTTGAACTGTTGCGCTCCATGAACACCCACAGTGCTGTCAGGAAGGGAGTTCCAGGATATTCACCCAGCCAGAGTGAAGGAATGGAAATATATTTCCAAGTTAGGATGGTGTGTGACTCAGAGGGGAACCTCAGGTGGTGGTGTATCCATGCATCTGCCACCCTTGTCCTTGGAGATGGCAGAGGTTTCGGGTTTGAAAAATGCTGTAGTGTGGACAAACCTCACACGGTAGTAATTTATTGTCAATCCCGAGTTGTCTTGAGGGTATTAAGGGCCAATGAATTAGTGTGATCCAGACAGAATAGATGTGGGTGGGAGATTCCCTTTCTTAAAGGACATTGATAAACAATCCAGCAACTACCCTGGCCTTATTCTGATCCCTGTCCACAAATTACCAGATTAATTTGCTGCAGTAGCGTTTTGAGCTCATAAGGGCCATCCATACCACTAGTCTTGTGGCATAATAATTAGGCCAATGTGGTCAATGGTATCATGAAAAGGACCCACTATGGGACTTTACCAGAGAAATTAAACGCAGGACTGCTCTGAAAAATGTATTCAATGAATAGTTAAACCAGAGGGCAGAACAGTTCCACTCAGTGCAGTTAACAGATCTCATTCATGAAGACTCTTGCGGTACTACAATCAGTGGTTCTGAAATTTAGAAGGAAAAAAAGCAGCTAAAAATATATAAATTTCCCAAGTAGAAAATGAGAAGGCCTTTTAAAGTAACAAATATATACTCCACCACTCATAGACTATTTGAACAAGTTCTTTTTAAGGGGGAATTTAATGTGGCCAATCCACCTACCATGCACATCTTTGGATTGTGGGGGCGAAACACGGGGAGAATGTGCAAACTCCACACGGACAATGACCCAGAGCCGGGATCGAACCTGGGACCTCAGTGCCGTGAGGCAGCAGTGCTATCCACTGCGCCACCGTGCTGCCCTCGAACACGTTCTTTAAACAGAAAAGATATACTCCTGTAAGGGACCACGGACATTAAAAGAAGAAATCCGAACACCCAACACTTAACCAACAGAACAACACCACAAGATTTCATATTTTAAAGCAAAAACAAACTTTATGTGCATGAAGAGAAATTAAATAAAGTAAGCACTATTAACATTATAGTTTACAACAATGTGTACTGTGAACTTGATTTTATTTCTTTCCCCAAGAATTCCCTTATATATTGCAACAATTTTGAAAGTGTATTCACTTCTCTAAGGACTGTCACAGCCCTCCAGAATTCACATGAATTATTCTCAAGTGTTCCAGCTATCCTCTGAGGTAAGATTCCATGGGAGTGCTTCCATTAGCTCTTTTTGGCCAGTCAACCCACCAGCTTTTCTTCACAAATCACATGACAAATCATAGCACCAGGGACCAGGGTTCGATTCCGGCCTTGGGTGACTGTCTGTGTGGAGTTTGCATGTTCTCCCCATGTCTATGTGGGTTTTCTCCGAGTTCTCCAGGTTCCTCTAAGATGTGCAGGTTAGGTGGATTGACCATGCTAAATGTTCCTTAGTGTCCAAAGATGTGTAGGTTAGGTGGATTGACCATAATCAATGTGCAGGTTATGATGCTACGGCGGAGGAGTGGGCCGAAGTAGAGTGCTCTTTCGGATGGGTGCTGACTCGATGGGCTGAATTGCCTCCTTCTGCACTGTAGGGATTCTCTGGATTCTATGGACTGCCACAGGTCCTTGTTTGGCTTGCCGGCAGAATCCCAACAGCATATCCATAACTTTCCAAGGTATCTCTGTTGATTGATTTCTATCCCAAAGCTCTATGAGAACTACTGTAGATTTCTTCCAATAGTTGTAAAACCAGAGAAAATCTTTCAGCTGTTTCTTCCACACGGAATCCAAACTGAAATAGTTCCCCACCCACATTCGACATGGCGAATGATTAAGTTAGTATTTCTTGGAGGGAAGGCCTAACTGACTATCATCTCCTGTTGGCTCTCTCAGTCCAATGAGATGCAGTCTACATCATCTTGCTTCTGTCAACAAACACACACACACATAAATTAAACAAAGGAACCTTCCACCTCCAGAGCTCATCTCTATGACAATGTGGCATGCTTTTGGATGATTTCAAACAGAAAAGTTACCAAATTATTTGAACCTCAACACAGCTCTTTGATTACGTAACCCATATGAATAAATTATATTTCAAATGAATGTAATTACTTTCTCTCCAGACTCCCAGGGTCCACACAGAGTCCAGAGATGGGTCACTAGTTTAAGTTTTTTTTCCTCTATCAACTCTGACATTGTAAGGTAAAGACAGGTTAAGTAAACCTAGAATAAAAGCAAAATATAACAGATATTGAATCTGAAACAAAGAAAGTGAATACTGGAAAAACTCAGCAGGTCTGGCAGCACCTGTAGGGAGTGAAGACGGAATTAATGTTTTGAGTCTGTGAGACTTTTCTTTAGAACTAAAGAGCAGAAAAAATGCGTTGGATTATATACCGTATAAGAGTAGGTGGAACAGAGATTCATGGGGGCTGGGACAGATTGCAACAAAGATGCAGCAAAGCTTAAGAACGAGTGACAGATGGTTTGGTGGAGGAGGGGGTGGAAGAGGTTTTGCTTAGGAACAAGAAATGTTTGGGATATAAAAGGTCAAGGTGGAGGAAAAAGGTCACAGTCTAAAGTTGTTGAACTCAATGTTGAAGTCATGAGGGCTGTAAGGTGCCTAATTGAAAGATGAGGTGCTGCTCCTCCAGCTTGTGTTGGGCACCACTGGAGCATTGCAGCAGGCCAAGGATTGACATGTGGGCATGAGAGCAAGATACTGAGTTGGAATGGCAAGCGACAGGAAGGTTAGGTCATGCTTTCAGGCGGAGCGACGGTGTCCCACAAGGCGGTCACCCAGTCTGCATTTAGTCTCCACAATGTAGTGGAGACTGCATTGGGAGCAGTGAATATAATAGACTCGTGAAATACTGCTTCACCTAAAACAAATATTTTGGGCCTAGAACGGTGCGGAGGGAGGAGGTAAAGGGGCAAATGTTGTACCTTTTGCGATTACAATGGAAGGTGCCGTGGGAAGAGGATTGCGAGTTGGGCATGATGGAGGAGTGGACCAGGTGTCACGAGGAAGCGGTCCCTGTGGAATTCTGATGGGAGAGAGGGGGGGGGCAGTGAAGGTATGTTTAGTAGGGGCATCATGCTGGAGTTGGCGGAGGATGATCCTTTGAATGCAGAGGCTAGTGGGGTGGAAAGTGAGGACAAAGGAGACCCTATCATGATTCTGGCAGGTTGGGAAAAGGGTGAGGGCAGAGGTGCAGGAAATGGGTCGAACCCAGTTGAGTGCCCTGTTAATCACAGGTGAGGGGAATCTCAGTTAAGGAAACAAGCAGACATGTCAGAAGCACCATTTATAAAGGTGACATAATCAGAACAGATGCAACAGAGACAGAGAAACTGGGAGATTGGGATGGAGCCTTTAAATGGAACAGGTTGTGAGGAGCTATAGTCGAGGTAGCTATGGGAATCGATGGGCTTGTAATGAACAGTGGTAGTCAATCTATCACTGGAAATGGATACAGAGGTCAAGATAGGGAAGGGAGGTATCGGAGATGGATCATGTTAGGGCGAGTGAGGGGTGGAAATTGGAAGCAAAATCTATAAATTTTTCCAGGTCCAGACAAGAGCATGAAGCGGCACTGATAGTCATCAATGTAACCGAAAAAGCGAGAGCAAGCCTGAGTAGGACTGGAACAAGGAGTGTTCCACATAACTCACAGAAAAAAGGCATGACTAGGGACCATGTGGGTACCCATGGCCACACCTTTTATTTGCAGGAAGTTAAAGGAGAAATTAATGAATGACAGAATTTCAGCGAGGCGGAAGAGAGTGGTGATGGGTATGATTGTTCGGGCCTCTGCTCAAGGAAGAAGCAGAGAACGAGGAGCTCCTGTTGACAATAAGCTGCCGATCACCGGAAGACACAAGTGTTCCCACCATGTCAAGGTGGCAATCCAGGGAGAAGGATAGTACCTGGACTCCAAGCATTAAGCATGAGGAAAGGTTCAACAAACTAGACTTGTTTTCCCTGGAATTTGGAAGGGTAACGGGTGATTTAATTAAAGTATGTAAGATAATAGAGGGGAACAGATAGGGTGGAGTGGAAGGAACTCTGCCAACTGGGCAGTCAGGAACTAGTGGGCATCGTCTAAAAATTAGAGCCAGGCCTTCCAACTGTGAAATTAGGAAAGAGATCTTCACAGAAAAGGTGGTGCAAACAACAACTGATGCTGGATCAATTGTTAAAGTCAGATGTTGAAAAATGTGCATTTATAGCAGGCTCAAGAAACTGAATGTGCATTTATAGCAGGCTCAAGAAACTGAATGTGCATTTATAGCAGGCTCAAGAAACTGAATGTGCATTTATAGCAGGCTCAAGAAACTGAATGTGCATTTATAGCAGGCTCAAGGGACTGAATGTGCATTTATAGCAGGCTCAAGAAACTGAATGTGCATTTATAGCAGGCTCAAGGGACTGAATGTGCATTTATAGCAGGCTCAAGAAACTGAATGTGCATTTATAGCAGGCTCAAGAAACTGAATGTGCATTTATAGCAGGCTCAAGAAACTGAATGTGCATTTATAGCAGGCTCAAGAAACTGAATGTGCATTTATAGCAGGCTCAAGAAACTGAATGTGCATTTATAGCAGGCTCAAGGGACTGAATGTGCATTTATAGCAGGCTCAAGGGACTGAATGTGCATTTATAGCAGGCTCAAGAAACTGAATGTGCATTTATAGCAGGCTCAAGAAACTGAATGTGCATTTATAGCAGGCTCAAGGGACTGAATGTGCATTTATAGCAGGCTCAAGGGACTGAATGTGCATTTATAGCAGGCTCAAGAAACTGAATGTGCATTTATAGCAGGCTCAAGGGACTGAATGTGCATTTATAGCAGGCTCAAGAAACTGAATGTGCATTTATAGCAGGCTCAAGAAACTGAATGTGCATTTATAGCAGGCTCAAGGGACTGAATGTGCATTTATAGCAGGCTCAAGAACATGAATGTGCATTTATAGCAGGCTCAAGAAACTGAATGTGCATTTATAGCAGGCTCAAGGGACTGAATGTGCATTTATAGCAGGCTCAAGAAACTGAATGTGCATTTATAGCAGGCTCAAGGGACTGAATGTGCATTTATAGCAGGCTCAAGAAACTGAATGTGCATTTATAGCAGGCTCAAGGGACTGAATGTGCATTTATAGCAGGCTCAAGAAACTGAATGGCATAATCCTGCTCCTGTGTTCCTTTTTGTAAGTTTATATGAATTTATTTCCATGCATTTACTTGCAACTGAGATTGGTAATTTTTTTGTTGACAGAGTTAACATACGAATTAGAAGCAGAAATAGGCCATTTGGCCCGACTCCACCATTCAAAACGTTCATGGCGATCAGATTGTAACTTCAGCTCCACAATCCTAACCCCCCATAGCCTTTCACCTCCTTTATCTTACCTCTGCCTTAAAAATGTTCAAAGACTCCGCTTCCACCACCTTTTGAGGAAAAGGGTTCCAAAGACTTGCGACCCTCTGTCTTGAATGGGCGACCCTTTAGTTTTAAACAGTGTCCCCGAGTTCGAGATTCTCCAAAGAGAGGAAACATTCTCTCCACATTCACCCCTCAGATCTTATATGTCTTAATCACGTCACCTCTGGGCGGCAAGGTGGTGCAGTGGTTAGCACTGCTGCCTCACAGCGCCGAGGACTCGGGTTCAATCCCGACCCGGGGCACTGTCCGTGTGGAGTTTACACATTCTCCCCGTGTCTGCGTGGGCTTCACCCCAACAACACAAAAAGATGTGCAGGGTAGGTGAATTAGCCATGCAAAATTGCCCCTTAATTGGAAAACAAAATTGGGCACTCTCAATTTATATTTTAAAAAATCAAGCCGCCTCTTATTCTTATAAACCCCATTTGATACAAGCCTAGCCTGTCTAACCTTTCCTCATAAGACAACTTGCCCAATCCAGGTATTAGTTCAGTAAACCTTCTCTGAACTGCGTCCACCAAATTTACATTGTTCCTGAAGTAAACAGACCAATACTGTAGTACTTCAGATGTGGTCTCACTAGTGCCCTGTGTATCTGAAGCATCAGTTCCCTATTTTTGTATTCAATTCTCTTTCCAATAAATGAAAACATTCTATTAGCTTTCCTAATTGCTTGCTGTACCTACAAACTAACCTTTTGCAAATCATGCACTAGGACATCCAGATCCCTCCACATCTCAGAGCTCTGCAATCTCTCAACATTTAGATAATAAGCTTATTTTTTAGTCTTCATGCCAAAATGGACAATTTCATATTTTTCCACATCATATTCCATTTGTCAGATCTTTGCCACTCACTTAACCTCTCTCTATCCCTCTGTGGCCTACTTTTGTCCTCTTCATAACTTACTTTCCTGCTTAATTTTGTGTCATCAGCAAATTTAGCAACCATACTTTCAGTCTCTTCATCCAAGTCATTTATATAAATGGCAAAACGTTGAGGCCCCAGCACCGATCCCTGTGGCACACCACTCGTTATATTTTACCAACCAGAAAATGACCCATTTACATCTACTCTCTGTTCACTATTAGCGAGCCAATCTTCAATCCATCGCAATAATTAATTTAGTAATCTTTATTGTCACAAGTAGGCTTACATTGCAATGAAGTTACTGTGAAAAGCCACTAGTCGCCACATTCCGGCATCTGTTCGGGTACACAGAGGAAGAATTCAGAATGTCCAAATGACCTAACAAGTACATCTTTCGGGACTAGTGGGAGGAAACCAGAGCACCTGGAGGTAACCCACGCAGACACGGGGAGAACGTGTAGACGCCGCACAGACAGGGACCCAGCTGGGAATCGAACCTGGGACCCTGGTGCTGTGAAACCACAGTGCTAACCACTGTGTCACCGCGCTGTCCTATGTTAAAATGTTAACCTCCTATACCGCAAGCTTTTATTTTCCACAATAATCTTTGATATTATTAAGGGATATGGGACAAAGTTGGGTATTAGTAGATGGACTGCAGATCAGCCGTTGGTTAGCGGAAAGGACGCGAGGGGCTGAATGGCCTCTTCCTGATGATATATACATGTGCATTCAAATGAGGGTCTGAATGGCCTCCTCCAGTTGCTATGCACTGTGTCTTTAAATTCGGGTCTGAATGGCCTCCTCTTGTTGCTATGCACTGTATCTTTAAATGAGGGTCTTAATGCCTCCTCCTGTTGCTATGCACTGTATCTTTAAATATGGATCTCAATGCCTCCTCCTGTTACTATGCACTGTGTCTTTAAATTCGTGTCTGAATGGCCTCCTGCTGTTGCTATGTACTGTGTCTTTAAATTCGGGTCTGAATGGCCTCCTCTTGTTGCTATGCACTGTATATTTAAATGAGGGGCTGAATGGACTCCTCCTGTTGTTATGCACTGTATCTTTAATTATGGATCTGAATGGCCTCGTCCTGTTGCTATGCATTGTGTCTTTAAATGAGGGTCTGGATGGCCTCCACCTGTTGCCAGGTGCAGCGTCTTTAAATGAGGCTCCGCCTGCTTTGCCCCGCCCTTTTTTATCCGCTCCTATTTGAATGGCTCGAGCGGCTCCCCGCGCGCGCGAGCAGAGGGCGTTGAGCCGTTAAACGCGGTCTCCGTCAGCGAGGAGGCAGAAACGGAGAAGCGTCCTCGGACGATGGGGCTTGGCAACCGGCTCCTGTTCTGCCAGTGTACCGCCTACCTGCTGGCCTTCGTGCTGTCGCTGTTCGCCGCTGTGCCGCTGGGCGAGGACCAGCACCAGCTGCGGGGCCGCTGCCTGCTCTACGGCGCGGGGCGCTGGCAACAGGCGAACGGCAGCGGCTGCGCGCAGGCGCACTGCTTCCACCTGTTGCGCTGGGGCCCGCAGGCCGCCTGCCGCTACAGCCTCTTCGTGGCCATCTTCAGCTGCGCATACTCGGCGCTGCAGGGCTTCAGGAGTACCTACCTCCTCTGCAAGAGCTTCCAGGAGTAAGCACTGGGTCAACTTGGGCAGCACGGTAGCATGGTGGTTAGCACAATTGCTTCACAGCTCCAGGGTCCCAGGTTCGATTCCCGGCTTGGGTCACTGTCTGTGTGGAGTCTGCACGTTCTCCCCGTGTGTGCGTGGGTTTCCTCCGGGTGCTCCGGTTTCCTCCCACAGTCCAAAGATGTGCAGGTTAGGCCATGATAAATTGCCCTTAGTGTCCTAAATTGCCCTTAGTGTCCAAAATTGCCCTTAGTGTTGAGTGGGGTTACTGGGTTATGCGGATGGGGTGGAGGTGTTGACCTTGGGTAGGGTGCTCTTTCCAAGAGCCGGTGCAGACTCGATGGGCCGAATGGCCTCCTTCTGCACTGTAAATTCTATGAAACTTCACTGGCTTTTGGGCGTAAGGCTGGGCGAGTGTCTGCCCCCCACTCCGAGGTTGTTGAATCTTTGGAATTCTCTAATAGCCCCAGAGGCTGAGTCATTGAGTGCGCTCCAGACCTGGACATCCAGGGATGTGGGGGATAGTGTGGAGAAAACAGCGTCGAGGTAGAAGATCAACCCTGTCGTTTTGCATGGTTTGGGCTCCCTGCTGGCGTTTGATCAGTGCATTTGATAGCCCATCCCCGATCGCCCTTGAGAGGGAGGTGGTGAGCTGCCACCTTGAGCTGCTGCGGCCCATGTTGTGTAGGAGTGCCCGCTGGGCTGTTTGGAAGGAACCGAATGGTGGCCTAGGCTCAAGGGGTGGAATGTTCCCCGTTTCTAACCCGTGATTTGCAATATTTGTGGGCAGCACGGTAGCACAGTGGGTAGCACTATTGCTGCGCAGCCCCCAAGGCCCCAGGTTCGATTTCCGGCTTGGGTCACTGTCTTGTGGAGTCTGCACGTTATCCCTGTGTCTGCGTGGATTTCCTCCGGGTGCTCCGGTTTCCTCCCACAAGTCCCGAAAGACGAGCTGTTAGGTTAATTTGGACATTCTGAATTCTCCCTCAGTGTACCTGAACAGGTGCCGGAGTGTGGCCACTAGGGGCTTTTCACCGTAACTTCATTGCATTGTTGCTGTAAGCCTACTTGTGACAAAGATTATTATACGACTTCTATTCTGCCCCTGTTGGCCGATGGCAGTTCAATTTTAAATTTGGTGCCGCATTTATTCTGAAATTGCAAAGTGTGGTTTGCTTGCTGGCAAACTTGAACAAAATCATCCCCAAATTTGTGGGCTGGGATTGGGATGTCTTCATGGATTTGCTGAAATTTCGGCTGGAGGGAGTTAGCAGTGGAATTGTTACGTGTGTAAGGAAAATTATTGTCTTTTTAATGTGGGGAGGAGCATAACTGTGACTTGCAGATGACTTGGGAGGGTTATGCTATGGTATTTGCTCACCAGATTGGAGTTGAAACTGATTTTTTTCCTGGAGGGAGTGCAGCATAGATTTAGAATGATACTAGAATTCAAAGGATTAAATTAGGAGAGATTACCCAACTTGAGGTTTTATGGGTAATTTGATTGAAGTTTCCAAGATTATTAACGCACGCAAAGTTTCTCCCTATTTACCCCATTTCTCAGGTTGTGAACTTTAGGGAACATGGTCTAAAAATTAGAGCCAAACCTTTAAGAAGTAAAATTGGGAATCATGCCTATAAACAAAGGGTTTGGAACTGAAGTTTGGTACTTTTCCACAAATTTCAATTGATGCTAGATTATTGTTAATTTGAAACCTGTGTGATAAAACGATATAGGGGAAAGGTAGATATGTGGAGTTGGGTTGCCGATCACATTAAATATTGGAACAGGTTTGAGGGGCTAAATGATCTACCCATGTTTCTCCTATTTGTGTCAATGTTTCGTGATCTGATGTATAATTGACTAGTGCTTCAAAACTACACTGTTAGCTGCAACCAGCCCTGAATGCATAATGGTCACATCTAGCCAAAGAATAATTTGAAAAATAGATAACAGACTTAACAGTCCTTTGGTATTTCATATGCAAGTTTGAGACTTAATAATAATCTTTATTGTCACAAGTAGGCTTACATCAATCAACACTGCAATGAAGTTACTGTGAACTTTGGGGATGTTGTGACAAAAATGGTATCTGGAAGACATTCTTTGTATTACTTTGTATTTTGCTGCTTGGGCATTGGTCTGTGTAATGGAATAATTTTTTAAGATTGTACTAATAAATTTAGAATCCTTATTTAGCACAGGATTTGTTGAAGGTAAAATGTTTATTTCAAAGAAAAATATGAAAAAGGATGATTGCTTTATTTGTGAATTAATATTGAATGGCCTAAGTAATACATTTTAAAAACTAGCTGAAATGTCATCAGTTTTGAGTGCTCCTGGTGACTGGAAATGGGGAAGTGTGATCAGGATGAATCTTCTGGGATATATTTCGCCTGAATCTGCTTGTCTTGATATGTTTGTGCAATTTATTACATGTTTTTAATTTAGATAAAATTTCAGCTATGTTCAGGAAACCAAATAACTTGAATACTTAAGAAAAAAAAAATGCTGGAAATACTCATCCGGTGGAGTGAGATCAGATCTCTATTTCTGGTTCTACTTGGCATTCAATTAGATATGTAAGGGAGTGATACTTGCTAAATGATTATTCAGTGAATGAGCAAGCAGTAGAAGAATATCTATTACTATCAAAGATGTGCAGGTTAGATGGGGTTGCGGGGGTGAGGCAGGAGAGTGGGCCTGGGTAGGCTGCGCTTTCAGTGGATCGGTGCAGACTTGATGTGCTGAATGGCAGCCTCCTGCACTGGGGAAATTCTATAAAATAGGGATATTTCAAATGTAATTTAAACTGCAAGAAAAAAACATGAAAATAAAATGAAAGACTCATTTCATAGGGTAGACAGAGAGAGGTTGTTACCGTTTGTTGGGGACTAAAGCTCGGAGCCATAAATTGAAGATAATCACTAATAAATCCAAACTGAATTCGGGGAGAAACATCTTTTACCCAAAAGAATGGTTAGAATGTAGAACCCTCTACCAGAATATCCGAGGCAATTGACATGGATATCTTTCAGGGGGATGTTAGTTAAACACAGGTGAAAAGAATAGAAGATGTGCAGTGGTGGGAAGGGGCTTGTGTCGAGCTTAAATATGGGTATAGATCAGTTGGATGGAATGGGCTGTTTCTGAAAAAAATATCTTTGTAATCCAATGGGAGGACACGATTGGCTTTTGCCACATTGTATAGTCCAAAGCCATTTATTTTGCTTCAAACCGAGTGTGATATTCATAGGCTTGGTATCCTCATTCTGAACTATTAGTGTGCTAAGAAAATCACAAGGTTTGGGCTTGCCAGATATTTCTTTTTGTTAGGATTGTTTCCATATCTGGACATGTAGCCAAATATCAGAGAACCAACTGGCTACCAGCAGATGATAGACCAGAGTTGGTGCCAAATGGCTATTGAATTGTTTATCATGTGTAGATGTGACACTACTTCTTGTGTTATCTTTTACTTTGAATACAACTTGATTGTAACTGCCAACTGCAGTAAACCACCAATTTGAAGTGGAGGTAGCAGCTAAGGTAAATAACTCCATTCTGAGGAATTTTGATATTCAAAGGTAGGGTGTGCAAGTTAACTGGGAAAACTAAGAGGTGACTCAGTTGTTGTACTCTGCAGATGATTTCATATCAATTTGTGATCATGTTCTAAGAACTGTTGATAACTATTTGCTTGTTCACCAGCAGACTGTAAGTGTGGGTGTAGGCGGCACGGTGGTGCAGTGATTAGCCCTGCTGCCTCACTGCGCCAAGGTCCCAGGTTCGATCCCGGCCCTGGGTCACCATGTGTGGAGTTTGCACATTCTCCCCGTGTTTGCGTGGGTTTCACCATCACAACCCAAAGATGTGCAGGGTAGGTGGATTGGCTATGTTAAATTGCCCCTTAATTGGAAAAAATGAATTGGGTCCTCTAAATTTATTTTAAATAAACTTTAAAAAAGTGGGTGTGTCAGAATGATCTGGTCAATTCTCAACAGTCAATTGTCAGACATGAGATTTTTAGCTGGGTTAGAAAGATGGAGTCTTGGCACTGCTGCTTCACGGCGCCGAGGTCCCAGGTTAGATCCCGGCTCTGGGTCACTGTCTGTGTGGAGTTTGCACATTCTCCCCATGTTTGCGTGGGTATCGCCCCCACAACCCAAAGATGTGCAGGGTAAGTGGATTGGCCACGCTAAATTGTCCCTTAATTGGAAAAAAATTAATTGAGCGCTCTAAATTTAAAAAAAAAAGAAAGACAAAGTCCCTCCTAAGCTGTGCAGATCCACTATTTTAGAATTTGATCTGATCTCCAAAATGGGGCTTGGGAGGAAAAGAGAATGCTTGAGGGAAAGTTAGAGGAGAGTAAGTTGAAGAAAATCGTGTGAAGAGGGGGGAAAAAGGTGAGGCTTGCAGAAGAAGAGCATTTGTAATTTAAGTATGTTTGCGCCGCAAGACTGATATAGCTACAGCAATTGTAAAATCACTTGTTAGTTACAGCTTTATAAATTAATGCTTGGTTTCTGAGCTAGAAATGAATGATTGATTAATGGAGACATTACCTTCTGAATCTGGAATGCAATGCTGAGCACTGATGACAGATTAGTACTTAGCCTATCAGAAAGGATTAGTAATTTAAACGATCGTATGTTCAGTGATTCAAATTTGTCAGGCTAAATATAACTTCTTCCTCAGGAGGAGACTTTAGGATTAGAAAAAAACATCAGGATTAATTAGAAATACAATTAAATGATGAATGAAAAGTAGATGCACCATAGGAAGCATTCTATCTGGCTGCATCACAGCCTGGTATGGCAACTGCTCGGCCCAAGACCGCAAGAAACTTCAGAGAGTCGTGAACACAGCCCAGTCCATCACAGGAACCTGCCTCCCATCCAGTGACTCTATCTACACTTCCTGCTGCCTGGGGAAAGTGGGCAGCATAGTCAAAGAACCCTGGCACCCAGCTTACTCATTCTTCCAACTTCTTCCATCGGGCAGGAGATACAAAAGGCTGAGAACACGAACAAACAGATTCAAAAACCGCTTCTTCCCGCTGTTACCAGACTCCTAAACGACCCTGTTATGGACTGACCTGATTAATACTACACTTCTGTATGCTTCACCTGATGCCGGTGTCTATGTATTTACATTGTGTACCTTGTGTTGCCCTCTTATGTATTTTCTTTTATTTTTTATGTACTAAATGATCTGTTTGAGCTGCTTGCAGAAAAATACTTTTCACTGTACCTCCGTACACGCGACAATAAATAAATCTAAATACACGTAAAGGAATCTTGAAGTCCTTATGAAAACCAGCAAGAATCACAGAAGTTAGATGTTGAAGGCTAAGTAGAGTTTTGAAGTACAAGGAATGACTAAAGTAATGGAAACTAGTAATTGTGCAAACATTAACTGAGGGTTATGCTGAGAGCAAATATGATTTTAATTTATGCAGGACAAAGTTTGAGTTCTCAAAGTGATGGCACAGAAATGTAATAGAAAAATAGCAGGTATTTCCATCAGACCTTGCAAACAAAAACTGGTCAAAATTTGATTGTAATTTGCTGTCTCAGGATTCCAACTTGTGTAAAGATTCCAACTTGTGTAGATGTTTGTTATGCTGGAGTTGTTTGCTGAATAAAGTTCTAAACGAGTCAATGAATGATTTGAGCTTGTTTACAAGGGCTGACTATGTGGAAGGGAGGATAGCTATCTAATGGAAATACATGGAAGAAGTACATACTGGTAGCGCACAGTGGGAAAAGTCACCCAGTCCAGATGGAATGCATCCCAGGGAAGGAAGAGTTCTGGCAACAATCTTGCAACACTATTTGGACATGGGATATGGGAGTAATGTTAGAGGACTGTCAGGTTTGCAAATGTTAAAAGCTCTGATCAAACAAAGGAATGGGTGAGTGCAAGCCAGTCAGTCTATTGGTGGTGAGGAAGCTTAGATTAATCTGATTTGATTATAGCTATCTTTTTTTTTCAATTAAGGGGCAGTGGCCAATCCACCTACCCTGCACATCTTTGGGTTGTGGGAGTGAGACCCATGCAGACTAGGGGAGAATGTGCAAACTCCACACTGACGGTGACCCGGGGCCGGGATTGAATGCATGTCCTGGGTGCTGTGAGGCAGCAGTACTAACCATTGCACCACCGTGCCGCCCTTGGTTATGGCTGTCTCGATGAGTATCAGTATATGTCATCTTTTAATTTCCGATTTTTACTCTCTTTAAATTATAGATCACTTTTTTCAGAATTTGTAAGCATGCTTCTTAGCTGCACCATTGCTTTGCTGATGCTGGTTGCCAGTGCCACAGTGAGCGATGGTCTTAATACCTGGTGCAACTCTGTCACAAACAAGGGTAACACGACAATCAGGTATGAGACATATTGATGGGAATCTGTATGCAGAATATGTAAGTAAGGACAAAATATAAGTTACATGCATATATAATTGATCTCTTCCCTCTAGCTCCTCTTCCCTGAAGACTTTACTTGATCATGAATCTCCATGTCCCATGCTTGCGAGATCAACTATAAATAAATACATGCAGCTGAATTTAATTTAACACTCACTGGTTGCAATCATTAACTGTATCCCAGATGATTTTTGTTTCTTTCCTAGTCACTATATTGCCTGGAATGTTACATGGTGCCTTTTGAGCACTACCTTTGGGCCACTGATCCAATGTACTCTGAATTTCCATTAAATGCAGAAGCTACCTTCCAGGACCGTTTCACCCAGTGAATTTGGCCTGACGTTCAAAAGACATTTGTTCAGTTTTAGAATTGATGGGAGGTTGATCTAATGAGTTTTCCCATCCCATGTCAAAGATTTTCCCACATGGGCAGCCTTTGGTTTGACCTTTTTCCTACTTTGGAGGAGGCAGAAGCTTTGTTGTCTAAACTATTCAAAATTGCCTACTTGTTCAAGTTGGAGCCAAAGGTTTACACTCCCATGTCCAGGTTGTGCTTTTTGGCTGATATGTTGGGCACGGTAGCCTGAGCGCTATCATTTTCAAACTTGCACTGCCACTCAGCTGCATTCAATGCCACATCTGTGGCAAATTTGGATGCTTTTGTTAAACGTGTTGGTCCAGATTCAAAATTGGATCTGCTAAGGAATCAAAAATTGTAGGTGTCACTTCTTGGGCTGTTCCTTAGATCAGAACCTTTTGAGTGAGGGATTAGATTGTACAGATATACAGTTCTGGTTCCACGGTAGTACAAGTGACTAGCACTGTGGCTTCACAGCGCCAGGGTCCCGGGTTCCATTCCCCGCTGGGTCACTGTCTGTGCGGAGTCTGCACATTTTCCCCGTGTCTGCGTGGGTTTCCTCCGGGTGCTCCGGTTTCCTGCCACAGTCCAAAGACGTGCAGGTTAGGTGGATTGGCCATGCTAAATTGCCCTTAGTGTCCAAAAGGTTAGGAGGGGTTATGGCGATAGGGTGGAAGTGAGAGCTTAAGTGGGTTGGTGCAGACTCAGTGGGCCGAATGGCCTCCTGCACTGTATGTTCTATGTTTATTGCAATCTCAAACAAAGAGCCCAGCCCACTCATATCTGGGGTTATATCTGTATTTTTCTTTGATACTTGATGCCTTAAGTTTAAGTGAATATATCTTTTTTAAATGGAATGCTTTTATCCCTGTTCCTTTTATAAAGCTTGTTAATGTTAGGCAATTTACTTTATTATTGCAGCTGCAGAGATGCCCAGGAAGAGCCTCTTAATCTGAATGAGGTTCCTACTTTGTTCTATGATCACTTTGGTACTGCACAGGTAAACGAGCTGTAGCAGTTGCGTTTATTGAAATTAATAAGGAAACTAGTGTGGTTTAACCATCAGTAACCTTTTGCTTGCTATTTGTTTTTCAGTTTGGCCTCTGGTGCGCTTGGATAGTGTGGATTGTATTGGCAATACTTGCTTTCTTGAAAATTTCTCACAGTCGCTGCAAAGATGACTTTTCTGTACAGTACAAAGAGACACTTCTAAGCCAGCAATCTCATGGATATTTTCAGAGACAAGTGGGCAGTGTGTTCATCTAATCAAATAGAGTATAATTGATTGCAACTCACTAATATAAAAAGTGGGATCAGTAAAATGTCTTGTGACTGATTATCATGGTTGTGACTTTTCCAACCTCTACCCCATGCCCTGAGGATGAATCCATCTACAACTTAACCCTGTAAAAAAAATTCCATTTACTGGCAGAACTCATATTTCTTTTGGTCCAATTTTATTCCTGTTCAGTAAATTGATATTTTGCCTAATGCTTATGGAATTCCAAATGAGCTGAGCCAGTGCAAATTATCTAACAATTTATTTTTGTATACTTATGTGCAGCTTGAGTAGTTTTCTGTTCACTTGCAACATGTCAGTGAGAAATTGCTATTGAGACACTGCCTATACAATATCTAAAATTATGGAATGGCAGCATATAGTTGAATTTTCAGGTTTTTTTGTTCTTGAAGTGAGCATACTTATCTCCGTTGCTAATTTATTATTGTTTGAGAATTCTTTTTTTTTTTTATAGAACATCTGTTATTTAACTCGTTGATTTTTTGGCGTCAGTAGTTTTTGGGGTTGGAGTTGATGGTCTTGCCTAAAAAGATGGTTTTCCTGCAGTATAGCTACAGTTAATACTAGGGTTATTGGAAGATCGTTGACCCTTTAAATATAATCTGTTTCATAATAATAGTGTGTGTAACGAAGCATTCAATTATTATTTAATGAAATCAGATTGTCCATGATGCAAAATCTGGTTGAGATCGGATCTCCTTTAAGATGCCAAATTAGATCAACTTTTGGTTCATATTGAACTAATTAACTCTGACAGAAAGCAGGTTCCGTGCTAACTCCATTTCCAGCAAGCACATGTAAAATAATGTGTGGTAAATGTTTGCAGCTTAAAAAAACTCTTGTGTAGAATTTAATGATAGGTTGAGGGTATTCACAGAATGAAACAAAATGACTGGCGTTGAGAAAGATGGAAACTTAACATCTGGTTAATTTTCACGGTGTATCACTGAGGATGGTCGAATTCAAACGAGCTGAATGCCGTTAACTGCCTTTAACTAATTTCATAGAGCAATAATTGATTGTAAAATGTCCTCCCCACTTGTCTCTTTCCCTGTTGAAGTCATGCCTTCTGAGATTGAGTAAAGCAAAACTTGTGTTCGTGTTGAACTTGGGGATATTCAGAATAATTTGCGTATGACAACAAAATTGGTCTGTAGGTTTTCTTTCAGAAACTGCACATGGAACTGTTTGCTTGCAGCAAGTGCATCTGATCTCATCATTCAGCTTTCTGGTCATGGTTTGATTCATTTAGACTTCCATTAGTATTCATTCTACTGATGTCAAAGTTTTTGGCATTCAGTTTTACCAAGTCCGTTTCTTAACTGTTGATGGGGATAGATGCTTCAATCAACGTTTTCCTTTTGCAGCCTAAAATCTTATCAGTGACTTATTCACATTCACCACAGCCCTAGGATCAGTTAGCTTTCCCAAGTGGCTTACCAAATTGTGCCACGTTTTCCCCCAAAAGTCCACTTTGTTCCAAGGTTTCTAACTGTAGATTGTGCATTTGCTAATCTGCACTCTCTTCCAAACCTTTGGGATGGGCTGGCTATCTATGTATAGGAATTTAGCTGACATGAGTTTGAGAAAATGTTCTCAAAACAGGTTTGCAACACCCTATTGCTGCAGATAAATCAAAAGCACCATCAATGTGCAAATTGGAATAAAGTCATTCAGCTCAGAACTGTGAATTTCACAATTCATCTGTTCAAACAATCTGTGGCATTCTAGACTCTTAAATATTTAACCATAAAACAATGGAGCTCATTCAGTACAGATAGTCCCACATGGCACTTTAGTGTCATCCTTCCACAGAGAAGACATTTTTTTTCCCCCAGCACCCTATGGCTAATGTGATGCTCTGATGCTCTGCATCAGCTATAATCTTGGCTTCTACCATTGTGCATCCTCGTCCCCATGTATTCTATTTACTTCTCAAAGGTCGAAGCTTAAACCACACAAATTTATTTCTAACCGATCTCATGCCATAGCAGATCCGCTTTATGGGCCGTTCTGTGTTGCTTCCAGATATTGATATTTTCCCTTTGCTGCAGTAACCAGAATTGAACACCATATCCAAAATACAGCTCCACCAAAGCATTACATTCTTCAACAATTAATGCTTGAAACTGTTAAGCTTCTAGTTTGACAGTATAGTTTAGCATTGCTTGCAGTAGCTGTATATGGATTGTGCTGACTTTTGTCATTTGCAGAACTCCTTCAAGTTAATTCTTTCAAGTCCGTGGTGGGCAAAGCTGGCCCACCAACTGATAGCAAAAGGAGAAAAACACAAATGTACAGATTGAGCCTCGGAGATTCATTGAGATTGTTGCCGGGTACAACCATGTAAAATGCTGTCAAAGTGGATTGGCCTGTTTGAAAGACAGTGCAATGAAGAAAGACAGTGCAATGAACTGGATTGGTGTAGTGTAAGCTGAACAGTAATTGTGTTTTGACCACTAATCGATAGATACTGTGAAAGTTATGCTGTTTAACTAATGCACTAATAAACTAATGTTTATGTAATTCTTCAGCACAACTAATGATGAAGTGTTTAAACTGGCTCCTAATTGTCGCCCATATAAAAGATTTAACGAAACACCAATAAAGGAATTTACTAACAACTCCTGTTCCAATGCTTGTTCTTTTTGCCATATGTAGCCAACTTTTTCAGAATGAAATAGAACATAGAACAGTACAGCACAGTGCAGGCCCTTTGGCCCATGTTGTCTTAGCAATGTGAACATTTTCTATTGTACTTTAACTAACAAAAAATGTTATTTGCATTCTACCTAGGGCCATACAAGCAGGACTATGGGTGTAGGCAACATGGACCAATTGCAATGATTGGTTATTAACCAGTTTGTAAATTAGTTGAACTTTATTTCAAATAAACACGAAGGTAGAATTTAATTCCATTTCTATGGAGGTCCATACAAAATTTTTAAATAAACAATATCCCCAAATTCACATCTAACATTAAATATAATCAAGTTATATACCTGGGGAAAGAAACCATGCCAAATAATACATGGACTTGGAAACATTCTTCCATTCAGTGAGTTTATGGTTTTTACCCAATTTTCAATATTCAGATGTAAGCTTATACATATATTCACTTCTTTTTAATAAATTTAATGTATCCAATTTTTTTTCTCCCCCAATTAAGGGGCAATTTAGCATGGCCAATCCACCTGCCCTGCACATCTTTGGGGATGAAACCCACGCAAACACGGGGAGAATGTGTAAACTCCACATGGACAGTGACCCAGAGCCGGGATCGAACCTGGGACCTTGGCGTTGTGAGGCAACAGGGCTAACCCACTGCGCCACCGTGCTGCTCCTACATATATTCACTTCTAAACACTACTCAAACAGAACAATTTAAAAAATATTTTATAGCACATGTTTGATTTCTAATACTCAATTTGTAACTGCTTGATTTTTTTTCTCTTTGAAAATTTTACAGCCGTTGTCAAGAAACTAGTTTTACTTGAATGTTAGGTAAATTTGTATTTTGCCCATTAGCATGTTAACAGTGTGGAAACCACTTTGGGCTTCTTTATACAAATAAATGACATAATGTAGTTGTTAAAACAATTCATTGCATGTGTCACTCAATAGGTCACCAAAACCTACAAGTGGCCCTCCAGCCCAAATAATTTCCCCACCCTGTTAAGAACATAAGAACTAGGAGCAGGAGTAGGCCATCTGGCCCCTCGAGACTGCTCCGCTATTCAATGGGATCATGGCTGATCTTTTGTGGACTCAGCTCCACTTTCCGACCCGAACACCATAACCCTTAATCCCTTTATTCTTCAAATAACTATCTATCTTTATCTTAAAAACATTTAATGAAGGAGCCTCAGCTGCTTCACTGGGCAAGGAATTCCATAGATTCACAACTCTTTGGGTGAAGAAGTTCCTCCTAAGCTCAGTCCTAAATCTACTTCCCCTTATTTTGAGGCTATGCCTTTGGATCTGCTTTCACCCACCAGTGGAAACAACCTGTCTGCATCTACCTTATGTCCTTCATAACAACCTGCCCGCAGGAAAAAGATAATGTTGTGGAGGAGAATGCTGAGACCCAGGCTATTAGAATAGATGGCATTGAGGTACGTAGGGAAGAGGTGTTGGCAATTCTGGACAGGCTGAAAATAGATAAGTCCCCGGGGCATGATGGGATTTATCCTAGGATTCTCTGGGAGGCCAGGGAAGAGATTGCTGGACCTTTGGCTTTGATTTTTATGTCATCATTGGCTACAGGAATAGTGCCAGAGGACTGGAGGATAGCAAATGTGATCCCTTTGTTCAAAAAGGGGAGCAGAGACAACCCCGGCAACTATAGACCGGTGAGCCTCACGTCTGTAGTGGGTAAAGTCTTGGAGGGGATTATAAGAGACAAGATTTATAATCATCTAGATAGGAGTAATATGATCAGGGATAGTCAGCATGGCTTTGTGAAGGGTAGGTCATGCCTCACAAACCTTATCGAGTTCTTTGAGAAGGTGACTGAACAGGTAGACGAGGGTAGAGCAGTTGATGTGGTGTATATGGATTTCAGTAAAGTGTTTGATAAGGTTCCCCACGGTAGGCTACTGCAGAAAATACGGAGGCTGGGGATTGAGGGTGATTTAGAGATGTGGATCAGAAATTGGCTAGCTGAAAGAAGACAGAGGGTGGTGGTTGATGGGGAATGTTCAGAATGGAGTTCAGTTACAAGTGGCGTACCACAAGGATCTGTTTTGGGGCCGTTGCTGTTTGTCATTTTTATCAATGACCTAGAGGAAGGCGCAGAAGGGTGGGTGAGTAAATTTGCAGACGACTCTAAAGTCGGTGGTGTTGTCGACCGTGTGGAAGGATGTAGCAGGTTACAGAGGGACATAGATAAGCTGCAGAGCTGGGCTGAGAGGTGGCAAATGGAGTTTAATGTAGAGAAGTGTGAGGTGATTCACTTTGGAAGGAATAACAGGAATGTGGAATATTTGGCTAATGGTAAAGTTCTTGGAAGTGTGGATGAGCAGAGGGATCTCGGCGTCCATGTACATAGATCCCTGAAAGTTGCCACCCAGGTTGATATGGTTGTGAAGAAGGCCTATGGAGTGTTGGCCTTTATTGGTAGAGGGATTGAGTTCCGGAGTCAGGAGGTCATGTTGCAGCTGTACAAAACTCTGGTACGGCCGCATTTGGAGTATTGCGTACAGTTCTGGTCACCGCATTATAGGAAGGACGTGGAGGCTTTGGAGCGGGTGCAGAGGAGATTTACCAGGATGTTGCCTGGTATGGAGGGAAAAATCTTATGAGGAAAGGCTGATGGACTTGAGGTTGTTTTCGTTGGAGAGAAGAAGGTTAAGAGGAGACTTAATAGAGGCATACAAAATGATCAGGGGGTTAGATAGGGTGGACAGTGAGAGCCTTCTCCCGCGGATGGAAATGGCTGGCACGAGGGGACATAGCTTTAAACTGAGGGGTAATAGATATAGGACAGGTCAGAGGTAGGTTCTTTACACAAAGAGTGGTGAGACCGTGGAATGCCCTACGTGCAACAGTAGTGAACTCGCCAACATTGAGGGCATTTAAAAGTTTATTGGATAAGCATATGGATGATAATGGCATAGTGTAGGTTAGATGGCTTTTGTTTCGGTGCAACATAGTGGGCCGAAGGGCCTGTACTGCGCTGTATTGTTCTATCTATCATATCTAGTCCCTTCATAATTTTATATATTTCTATAAGATCCCCCGCATCCTTCTAAATTCCAACGCGTACAGTCCCAGTCTACTCAACCTCTCCTCTTAATCCAACCCCCTCAACTCTGGGATTAACCTAGTGAATCTCCACTGCACACCCTCCAGCGCCAGTGCGTCCTTTCTCAGGTAAGGAGACCAAAACTGAACACAATACTCCAGGTGTGGCCTCACTAACACCTTACACAATTGCAGCATAACCTCCCTAGTCTTAAACTCCATCCCTCTAGCAATGAAGGACAAAACTCCATTTGCCTTCTTAATCACCTGTTCCACCTGTAAACAAACTTTTTGCCACTCATGCACTAGCACACCCAGGTCTCTGCACAGCAGCATGTTTTAATATTTTATCATTTAAATAATCCTTTTGCTGTTATTCCTACCAAAATGGATAACCTCATTTGTCAACATTGTATTCCATCTGCCAGACCCTAGCCCATTCACTTAACCTATCCAAATCCCTCTGCAGACTTCCAGTATCCTGCACTTTTTGCTTTACCACTCATCTTAGTTACGTATTTATTTCTCTGTTTTAAGATGTTATATTTACTTGTATTGTGTTTGCCATAGTTGTGCATGCTTAAATGTTGTCTAGTTCCTCTTCAACGGCTTCATCAAACTCATGAAATTGGTATCGATACCAATCCCCAATTTTACTAATTGTCTTGAGCTTCTGCAGTAGCCTTTCATGTGCAATTTAGTGATTCACAGTAGCATGGGAGCAAGTGTAAACCAAAAGTCTTTTCAGCCATGCAATGAGATCACAGCAGATTTGTCCATACCCCATAAACTATTTGGATAAAAAACATCAAAATTAACAATTGAGCTAGCATCAGTTGCTATATGCAGGAAAGCACAGCTATTTATGCATTTTTCATGCATTGATTTACTTATTGCAGATCTGGCTACATGGAAGATCTATTGCAGGTAAATCTGAGCTGACATTTTCCATGGTTGTGGAGTTTCAGGTCTGTGCATCTACCAGTTGTGGGAAACCATAGATTTGTAATGTGTTAGGCATGCTCAAGGCTTGGATTGTCTATCGTGTGCGAAAACAAAATTTAGGCTCTTAGAAGTCTACAGCAATGTCTCCCACAGAATAAATGTCCTGAGGACATGAAAGGGAAAGGTAAATGTCTCCACAGTCCTGGAGGACCATAGGCTGTCCCATGTTGACTGGGAGTGAGTTAACCAGAGGGTCCCCACCCCTCAGTGAGGGACAAAGTTGAGAAGGTGGGGCCTTCATGAATAACCTCAGCTGGTATGGGAATTGAGCAACTGCTTCACAAACGAGCCGTCCAGCCAACTGAGCTAGCAAGCCCCTCATACTCATAATTGTAAGTTTTTCTTGTTTCACTTTCTGAAAAATCAGAGTAGATGTTGGCTACAGGTAATGACACCATGGTGAAATGTTAGTGAAGGAGTTAAAGTTTCAAGATATGCATTTGAGTTCTGGGTCATGATCTGTAATACCTCCCTGAATTATGCCAGTCAACCTCATCATACTCTTATCGGCACTGGGTTAATACTACCAACCAGAAATTTAAGGAATTGATTCAGTCCCAGACTGCAACCGTAAAAATCCTAACTCCACTGTGTGGGGTCCATCATAATCTAGTCTGCAAGCAGTTTCTTCATGAAAAAGATCTAATATTGCAATCAGCCATCAGTGTCTTTATGCTAAATGAGCAGTCAGAAAAGCAGCAAGGAGTTAGAGTCGAATTCCTACCGTGCAGAAAGTGACCAGTCAGCCGATCGAGTCGGTACTGGCCCTCTGATAGAGCACATTACCTAGGCCCATTCCTCCCGCCCTATTCCTGTAGTTCTGTAACCCCACCTAATCTGCACATCTTTGGCCACCAAGGGGCAATTTTAGAATGTCCAATCCACCTATCCCACTAGATGAAGAATTATCAATTCACAAACATTCAAGTCTCCAGTAGGTCGATACCCTTTTCTCTGCATAGCCTATGGGATCTCCACTGGCAGTGAGGTCTTTCAACTGTGCATGGAGCAACTATATTCATTATGATCATGGCTGATCATCCAACTCAATAGTCTGAGCCTGCCACCAGCTCCCCCCACGCGCCCCCCCCCCCCCGCCCTCCTCCCCGTATCCTTTGATCCCCTTTGCCCCAAGAGCTATATCTAACTCCTTGAAAATATACAATGTTTTGGCTTCCACTGGCTGACCACTCTCTGGGTGAAGAAATTTCTCCTCATTTCAGTTCTAAATGGTCTACCCTATATCCTCAGATTGTGACTCCTGGTTTTGGACACCCCCACCAATGGGAACATCCTCCTTTCATCTTCCCTGTCTAGTACTGTTAGAATTTTATAGTTTTCATTCTTCTGAACTTCAGCGAATACAATCCTAACAGTCTCAGTCTTTCCTCGTATGTCAGTACTGCCATCCCAGGAATCAATCTGATAAATCTTCTCTGTACTCCCTCGACAGTAAGAGCATCCTTCCTCCAATAAGGAGAGAAAAACTGCACACAATATTCCAGGTGTGACTTCACCAAGGCCCTGTATAATTGCAGCAAGACATCCCTGCTCCTGTACTCCAATCCTCTCGCTAGGAAGGCCAACATACCATTTGTCTTCTTTATCATTAGCATGCTTACCTCCAATGATTGGTGTACAAGGACACCCAGGTCTTGTTGCAGATTCCTCTCTCCTAATTTATGGCCATTTAGGTAATCTGCCATCCGTTTTTTTCTACCAAAGTGGATAACCTCGTGTTTATCCAAATTTTACAGCATCTGCCATGCATTTGTCGACTCGCTCAACTTGTCCAAATCACAGAAGAACCACTGCATCCTCCTCACAGTTCACCCTCCCACCCAGCTTTGTATCATCTGCAAATTTGGAGATATTACATTTAATTCCCTCATTTAAATCGTTTATATATATTTGGTTATATAGTGTGAATAGCTGGGGTCCTACAATTGATCCCTGCAATACCCCATGAATCAATGCTGCCATTTAGATAAAGACCCACTTATTCCTACTGTTTCCAGTCTGCCTACCAGTTTTCTATCCATTTTAATACACTACCCCGAATCCCTTGTGCTTTAACTTTATATGCTAACATTTTGTGTGGGACTTTGTCAAAAGCCTTCTGAAAGTCCAAAAAAAAACATCCACTGGTTCCCCTTCATCAACTCTACTAGTTACATCCTCGAAGACATCCAGTGGATTTGTCCAGCGTGTGACTTCTGGTCATGTAAGAACAAGGCGCATGAAAAGTGGCTCCTGGCTGGGTCTTTGATTTTGATCCCTTTTACCCCTTTTCTTCAGGGATGTTTGATGACCACACAGCTGTTGTGGGCTTAGGGAACTGTTACTTGATGGGAGTCATGTTGAAATCGTCGACAAAGAAGCCCAACTCGAAGAAGGCTCAGGCGAATAGCCCACTGAAGGAAGGTGAAGGAGGAAAGCTGGCCACTGGCCATTACTTTAAACACGTTGGTTGAAGTGATGGCGCAGGAGCTGGAGAAATTTGTCAGGCAAATGGATCGGCAATTTGAGCGGCAGGGCAAGGAGATAAGAGAATCCTTGAGAGCTCTATCGAGGAGGCACTGGGCCCAGTTCGGGAGCAGTTGGCGAAGACCTCGAGCGAAATTAAAGCGCAGGGTGAGACTTTGAAGGGTGTGAAGAGGTCCTGTCGCAGCACGAGGATCGGCTTGACTCGTTGGGGGCAGAGATTGCGATGGTGGCGGATAGCAATAAAGGCCTGAGGCTGAAGCTGGAGAACGGGTCAAGGGGGTTAAACGTCAGGTTGGTGGGGCTGCTGGAGGAGTGGAGGTCTCAAAGGCAACTCAGTACTTTGTGGAGATGCGTTCTCGGTTGCTGGGTGGGATGAGAAGTTTCCCCTCTGTAATTGGACACAGCTCACCATGCGCTCAGGTTGAAGCCAAGGCCGAATAAGCCACCGCGAGCAGTGATTATCCGCTTCCACAATTTCCAACAGAAAGAGTGGGTCTTGGAGTGGGCGAAGAAGGTCAGGAATACCGATTGGATCCATCAGGACATTGGGTTTGAGCTGGCAAAGAGACAGGCGGCCTCTGACAGGGCGAAGGCTGTTTTCTACAGCAAGGGTGTGCGATTTGGGTGGTGTAACGGCGAGGTTGTCGGTCACCATGGACCCAAAGGATCAATTCTTCGATACGCTGGAGCAGGCAGAAACCTTCACCCCGTAACAGCCTCCCCGAACAGGCGCTGGAATGTGGCGACTAGGGGCTTTTCACAGTAACTTCATTTGAAGCCTACTTGTGACAATAAGCGATTTTCTTTTCATTTTTCATTTTCATCAAAAAGACGTTGGGGTTGCTGTGAGATGGACTGATTGGGACTCTGGGCAGGATGGGGGATGCTTGTGCTCTGTATGTATGCCTTTGTGCATTGTGTTTTGGTCTTTTTTGGAGGGGGACTGGTTTTAGTAAGGGGATAGTTGGATATGTTCTGGAGGGGAAAGAGTTTTGTTAATGATGTGGGCGTGTTGGTGGGGAGTGTAGGAAGAAATGGGATGGTTGTTTTTGAGGGGTATTGGAGGGAGCCCTTGGCTGAGGCCACTTTGCTAATGAAGAGCAGAGGGGTGGCTGTGGTCTGTCGGGCCTGGTTGGGTGGGTCATAATGGGCCTATCTATGCGTTTGTGTGGTGGGTGGATTGTGGCACCAGGCAGTCTGGGGGCCTGACAGGTGGGGGGGGGTGGGGGGGGGGGAGGGTGCTAATAGTGTCCAAGGGTTTTTCTTTGTCTCGCCTTTTGGCAGGGGCTAGTGGCAACCGTAGATGGGCCTGGAATCCGGGAGCTTGGGCAGAAAGGATGGATCACGGTGTTGAATGAAGAGGGTGATACCCCCCCCCCCCCCCCCCCCCCCCCACACACACACACACACTCATGAGGTTAATCAACTGGAACGGGCAGGGAGGGGGCGGTAAAGAGGGCAAGGATTTTTTCCCACTTGAAAGATTTGGGGGCTGATGTGGTGTTTCTGAGGGAGATTCATCTTTGGGTGCGGGAGCAGAGCAGGTTGCGGAAGGCATGGGTGAGCCAAGTGTTTCATTCGGGTTTGACTATAGGTCAAGTGGGGGTGGCAATTTTGGTTAGCAAGAGGGTTCGTTTTCAGGCAGGGACGGTGATGGCGGACCAGAGGGGGTTGCTATGTGATGGTTACAGGCACACTGGAGGTGAAGGCAGTGGTATTAGTGAACGTTTATGACCTGAACTGGGATGACGATGGCAAGTTTACAGAACGGATGTTGGCTGCCATTCCAGAGCTGGACACGCACCAGCTGATTTTGGGGGTGCCGTGTTAATCACCCTGGGGTAACACGGACTGCAACTGGATGCAGTTGTACTTGAAAGTAGACTCCAAACATTGATGTTAGTTCAATACGCTTTATTGAACTTGCTGAGCAGTGCACACAGTTCGCTGTGGATTTGACACTCTACTAATCTAAGCGTGCTTACTATAACTAACTAGACCCAACTAGCTCTGAGCCACGTGTAGAAGGTGCTAACTGATATATACACCCTGACTGCCACTACAGTTGTCACCAATGGAAAGAGACAGAGTGTCGATGCCTCGTGTGTTTTATTTGGGAGACCGCCTTCTAGTGTTCTGCCAACAGGTGATTGGTTGTGTTCTGTCCTGTGTGTTGATTGGCTGTACTGGGTGTCTGTCACTGCCTGTCTGTATTTCATTATGTGCTGAGTGCATATCATGACATCTCCCTTTTAAAAAAAAAATGTTGGTTGCTTGGAGCATATGCGACTGTATTTACATGTAGAACTATTTACATTAAATGGCGAGTGGATGAAAGCGAGTGGATGAATATATACATAGGAGGTGTCTAGTGTGCAGATACAGAACAAAATTTACAAGATAAATGTCTATAAGTCCAATCTTTGGGGCTTGCGTCTGATCCTTGTCGACCGCCTGAGAGGTGGAGGTGGGGACTTCGGAGCCTTGACAGGCGGGATTGCTGCCAGATTGGTGGCCTCGTGGTGCAAGGTGTCCGAAGGAGGCACGACAACATATGGAAAAGTAGGATCTGGTGGTGGGCAGGCAACTTTGCGCAGTGCCCTTCTGTTGCACCTGACAATTGAGCCATCAGCCATACAAACTACAAACGATCTGGGAGGAGCCTGTTGAACAACGCCAGCTGGAGCTGACCAGCCTCCATCAGGTAGCTTGATCCGAACAGCATCTTCCGGAGATAGCACAGGCAAATCGGTAGCATGAGCATCGTACGTCAGCTTTTGCCGGTTCCTGAGTTGCTGCACGTTTTGCAGCACTGGGAGATGATCCAGGTCTGGTAAGAGTATGGCTGGAACAGTCGTCCGCAGGTCTCTCTTCATGAGGAGTTGAGCCGGAGACATACCTATGGACAGAGGGGTTGCCCTGTACGCCAACAGCGCAATGTTGAAGTCAGAAGCAGAGCCCACTGCCTTGCAGAGCAGTTGCTTCACTATGTGGACCCCTTTCGCAACCTTCCCGTTGGACTGCGGGTAGTGTGGGCTTGAGGTAATGTGGTTGAATTGGTACGACTTGGCAAAATTGGACCACTCTTGTCTGAGGGCATTGCCCTTTTTGCCAGCCATTTGCAAGGTGGGGCATTACACGCAGCAGAAGAGGGTCTTTGGCAGTCTCTTCATGAATGCTGATCACTCTTTCATCTGAGGCCGGGAGGTTGCTGGCACACAGCTGCACCTGTGCCTCAATCTGGTGGATGAAGTCAACCTGTTCACAGGGCGAGGTGATGGAGCGGGACAGGGCATCCACAATTATCAGCTCCTTGCCTGGTGTGTAAACTAACTCAAAATCGTACCTTCGGAGTCGAAGGAGAATGAGCCGAAGCCTGGGCATCATGTCATTCAAGTCCTTATGAATGATATGGACCAAGGGTCTGTGGTCAGTCTCCACTGTGAATGTTGGTAGACCGTAGGCGTAGTCATGGAACTTTACAATGCTGGTTAGGAGGCCCAGGCACTCTTTTTCTATTTGGGCGTACCTCTGTTCAGTAGGAGTCATGGCCCTTGACGCATTAGCAACTGGAGCCCACGTCGAGGAGTCATCCCTCTGGAGGAGCACCTCACCAATGACGTCCTGGCTTGCGTCCGTGGAGATTTTTGTTTCCCTGTCCGGATCACAAAACGCTAACCGGAGCAGTGGTGAGCTTTGCTTTGCAACCCACTCTGCTTGATGTGTGGGTAGCCACTAGAATGCAGTGGACCTCTTCACCAGATGCCTGTGAGTCGTGGAGTTTGAGGCCACGTTGGGAATGAATTTTCCCAAGAGGTTCACCATTCCGAGGAAGCGTAGTACCGCCTTCTTGTCTTCCGGGGTCTTCATGGCGTTAATGGCCTTGATCTTGTCTGAATCTGGTCGCACACCCTGCTGGGATACCTGGTCACCCAAGAACTTGATGGTTGACATGCCAAAGGAGCACTTGGCCTTGTTCAGCTTGAGGCCGTTTGCCTGGACACCTCAAAAGACTTGTTTGAGACGAGATATGTGTTCCTCGGGGGTCATGGACCATTTGATTACATCATCGACGTAGACACGCACACCCTCAATGCCCTCCATCATCTGCTCCATGATCCTGTGGAAGATTTCAGAGGCTGTGACAATGCCGAATGGCATACGGTTATAATAATACCTGCCAAATGGTTTGTTGAACGTGCAGCGCTTCCTGCTGGACTCGTCCAGTTGTGTCTGCCAGAAACCACACGATGCATCTAGCTTCGTGAAGAATTTGGCGTGTGCCATCTCACTGGTCAGTTCCTCCCGCTTCGAGATCGGGTAGTGTTCCCGCATTATGTTCTGGTTAAGATCTTTGGGATCTATGCATATCCGCAACTCTCCTGAGGGCTTCTTCACACAGACCATCGAGCTGACCCAGTCAGTTGGTTCCGTCACTTTGGAGATGATGCCCTGGTCTTGGAGCTCCTGTAGCTGTGCCTTTAAACGTTCCTTCAGAGGAGCCGGCACCTGACGTGGTGCATGGATTACAGGTGTGGCATCAGGCCTGAGTAGGATCTTGTAGCAGTATGGCAGAGTGCCCATTCCATCAAACACATCCGGATATTGAGCAAGGATGTCATCAATGTCAGCCTGAAGATCCACATTGGAACAGGACATGGCATGGGCTCGCTGTTGGAGGTTGAGTAGCTTGCATGCATGGGCACCGAGCAGGGATGCCTTATCAGGCTTGACGATTTTGAATTGCAGTGTGACATTGATGGTCTTGTTGAAGATGAATAGATGACAAGATCCTAGTGCAGTTATGGCATTGCTATTATAATCGAGGGGCTGGCGGAAGGATTTTGGGTTGCTTTTTAATGTGGTCAAAATCAGCTTGAGAGATGAGATTGGCAGAAGCACCAGTGTCCAACTTGAACTGGATGTTGCATTGATTTACTTGTATGACAGCGCGCCATTCGTCCGCAGAATCCACATTGAGGATAGATAGGCGTATTGCTGAATTTGAGGAGGCATACTCACATATAGTGATGATGCCCACACGATAGAGGGACTGCAGGTAGGCATCCTCTGGATCCGTAGTGCTACCAGGATCAGAATCCAGTAAACCTTCCTGTACACATCGAACGCGCTTGCTTTGGAATTGGGATTGCTGGTCCTTGACTGGTGGTGCAGTCCTGCACAAGGCTGCAAAATGTCCAGACTTCCCGCAATTTGAACATCGCCTGTCTTTTGCAGGGCATTGCCGCTTTAAGTGGACGGTGCCGCAGTTCGGGCACATCATGACATTGCCTTCGTTTCGCTCCATGCGTCGTCGCACGTGCGCAGTGCGGTCAGCCGACGTTCGCAGTTTGGTTTTCTGCCGCTTTGTTCTCCTGTTCGCGTTGTGCAGGCGTGGGGTTCTGGGAAAAGCGCGCAAAATGCCCGTTTTCATCGATACGGAGGCGCTGCATCTGGGCGATGGCCTGTACACTCTCTGCCTCGTGGGAGGCAAGTTTTTCATATTCTGCCGATTTGAAATGGGAGTACCGATTTCTCACATGCTCGTGCACTATACACATCTCGATTGCGACTGGCAGGGTCATGTGCTTAATTTTGAGGAGTTGCTCCCGCAAGGAATCGGAGTGCACCCCAAACACGATCTGATCCCTGATCATGGAATCAGCGGTTGCACCATAATTGCAGGACTGCGCTAATATACGGAGATGAGTTGGAAAGGATTGGAAAGGTTCACCCTTACCCTGAAGGCGTTGCTGGAAGATATAGCGCTCAAAGCTCTTGTTTGTTTCGACTTCACAGTGACTGTCGAACCTCTCCAAAACAGTCTTGAATTTGGTCTTGTCCTGGCCGCCGGTAAAATTAAGCGAGTTGAAAATCTGGATGGCCTGGTCCCCCACAGGTGCAGCGGATTTTTCTGGCATCGGACGCATCCTCGAGGTCTGAGGCCTCAATGTAGAGAAGGAACCTTTGCTTGAAAATCCGCCAGTTGGCGCTGAGATTGCCGGAGATCCGTTGCTGTGGAGGGGCCTGGATCTTCTCCATACCGCTGGAAGGCACTTGCTGGTCGTCACAGAATCCCTCGAGGTAAACCACTTGGAGATAGTTGACTACTGGTACCATGTTGTGTTAATAACCCTGGGGTAACACGGCCTGGTGATTGGTTGTGTTCTTCCTGTGTGTTGATTGGCTGGACTGGGTGTCTGTCACTGCCTGTCTGTATCTCATTATGTGCTGAGTGCCTATCATGACAGGGGGAGGGGGGGATTTTAACTGTGTTTCAAATCCAAAGCTATTTTTTCATCATTATAAATTCCCGTTTCTGACTGTCCTTCAGCTCTACCCATTCCGATTCCAACCGTCGCTATTTACTCTTACGGTGTCTCCTTTGCACTCACTCTTGGGCTTCAACATCCTTCCTCCCTTCTGATTGTGATGGAAAGTATGGCACAAACAATCCCTTGAACAACCAACTGGGAAATCTTTCCCCATTTTGCCTGAGTATTTTGAATTTTCACCTGGTGAGTGGGGTTGGCAGGCTTCGAAATCCCCTCTTCCCCACAGCCCAATTAGCTTCGCCATGTGCAGGGTCCCTCTATCCCAGACCCCATTCACTTCAATGCAAGCAAGTCTTCTCCAACTGTCACTCTTACTCACAGTGGCTAAGGAAACTTTGTTGAATCTTCAAATCGACAGCAGCGCGTCACCTGATGTCTGTGTGTGACTCCAGTGCTGAGAATCGTCCGTTGTTCCCAATGCCGTCCTAAGTTAGTCAACAAAAATCTTCTGTTGGTCTTTCGGTGACGGCGGGCGGGAGGCAGCCGCACACTGGAGGGCTCCTGCTCGGGAATAGAACTTTACGGGTTTTAACGCCCGGTCCCAGGGGCAACGGATGCTGATAAAGTTGTAGGAAGGCACAGTGAGGAGAAATGTCCAAGTTTGGGGAAAAAAACGGCTGTGAAAAAGGGGGTCAATGAAAGTCTGCCGGTGAGTGGAAAAGTCAGTGCGGGAACTGTAAGGAAAGCGGAGGCTGGGGCACCAGGGGGAGGCCGCATTGCTCACGGCAGAAGGAATGACCAAGGTGATGGCCGTGGAACTTGAAAAACCGTTCACAAAGCACATGGAAGCAGAAGAGGCAATTGCCCCGGTGAGGGCGGCGGTATTGAACGCAGCAGCAGAAATGCGGGAGCAAGTTGAGACACTGAATAAAGTGGAAGAGGTATTATCACAGCACAGTGATCAACTCACCTCGATGGGGAAGGAGCGGAGGGGGGTGATAGAGACCAACAAGGGTCTGCAAGCCAAAATGGAAGACCTGGAAAACCGATCCAGGCTGCAGAATATGAGGATCGTGGGTCTGCCCGAAGGGGTGAAAGGCCGACGGAGTATTTTGCCACGATGATGGCAGAGCTATTGGGGGAGGGGGAGATCCCTCCCGATACGGACTGGATCGGGCTCATGGGTCGTGGAGGCCTATACCAAAGGCGAGTGAGCCGCCCAAGAGTTGTAACTGTTTATTTCCGTAGGTACAGCGTGAAGGAGAAGGTCCTGTGCTGGGCAAAGCAGAAGCGGGTGGTGCAGTGGGCTGGATCTGGTATACACATAGACCAGGACTTTACAGTGGAGTTGGCGAGGAGGCGGGCGGCCTTCAGCTGGGTGAAGAAGGCACTGTACAACAGCAAGGTGCAGTGCGGCATAGTGTAGCCAGCTCAGTTCAGGGTGACCTACAAATCCAAGGACCTTTATTTTGGGACAGCGGAAGCGGCGGAGGGGCTTGCGAAGGCAGAAGGACTGTGGCAGAACTGAGAATTGAAATGGGACTGAGAGCGGGTCTTGTGCTGATGCAGCCTCATGTAACTTTATTTTTTCACTGCGTGTTGATGTCTGTACTAAATAAGTCAACGCTGTATATTTGGACAAGGGAAGAGTTGGGACTTTCATTTGCAATGATGGTTCTTTGGGACTTGGGTATGTATGCTGGGGTTGTATGTTAAAGGGGATTTCTTTATATGTCAATTGTGACCATAGGCGATTCCTTTTTCTTTTTTTTTCCTTGGGAGGTTTCGTTTTATTTGATGCTTATATTGTCAGACGGGCCGTTGTTTGGGGGGTGGTGGGAGGACGGGCTCGTTGTTGTTAATAAGGGGATTGACATTGTATTCGTTACCGTTTACTGTTTGTTGGTGGGGTATATATTTTGAAGAAAATGTGAAAATGGAGAATAAAAATATATATATTTTAAAAAATCTTCTTTCCAGCGATTGTTCTGCCTCAATCCTCATCGCCAGTTTTCTCTCCTGTTATATTTCTTTGTTGCTGCAAATCGGAACGGTATGGAGGTGCCTACACTCTGGACTCTTGTAAAACACGATGAGAGGTTTATTTATTTTAAAATTTAGAGTACCCAATTATTTATTTATTTTTAAATTTATTTTTTCCAATTAAGGGGCAATTTAGCGTGGCCAATCCACCAAACTTTCACCTCTTTGGGCTGTGGGGGTGAAACCCACGCAGACACGGGAGAATGTGCAAACTCCACACGGACAGTGACCCAGGGCCGGGATTCGAACCTGGGTCCTCAGTGCCGCAGTCCCAGTGCTATCCACTGCGCCACATGCCACCCTCGATGAGAGGTTTATTAACGGTGTTGCTCATACAATCACTACAGCTCACATGTCATATAACTAGCAGGAATGTATTTCCAGATACATAACAAGACCTTAACCAGATCAGCCATGATCTTATTGAATGGTGGAGCAGTGTTGGATTTGGAGGTAGGAGAGCACTTTGGGGACAGTGACCACAATTCGGTGACGTTTACGTTAATGATGGAAAGGGATAAGTATACACCGCAGGACAAGAGTTATAGCTGGGGGAAGGGCAATTATGATGCCATTAGACGTGACTTGGGGGGGATAAGGTGGAGAGGTAGGCTGCAAGTGTTGGGCACACTGGATAAGTGGGGCTTGTTCAAGGATCAGCTACTGCGTGTTCTTGATAAGTATGTACCGGTCAGACAGGGAGGAAGGCGTCGAGCGACGGAACCGTGGTTTACCAAGGAAGTGGAATCTCTTGTTAAGAGGAAGAAGGAGGCCTATGTGAAGATGAAGTGTGAAGTTTCGGTTGGGGCGATGGATAGTTACAAGGTAGCGAGGAAGGATCTAAAGAGAGAGCTAAGACGAGCAAGGAGGGGACATGAGAAGTATTTGGCAGGAAGGATCAAGGAAAACCCAAAAGCTTTCTATAGGTATGTCAGGAATAAGCGAATGACTAGGGAAAGAGTAGGACCAGTCAAGGACAGGGATGGGAAATTGTGTGTGGAGTCTGAAGAGATAGGCGAGATACTAAATGAATATTTTTCGTCAGTATTCACTCAGGAAAAAGATAATGTTGTGGAGGAGAATGCTGAGCCCCAGGCTATTAGAATAGATGGCATTGAGGTACGTAGGGAAGAGGTGTTGGCAATTCTGGACAGGCTGAAAATAGATAAGTCCCCGGGACCTGATGGGATTTATCCTAGGATTCTCTGGGAGGCCAGGGAAGAGATTGCTGGACCTTTGGCTTTGATTTTTATGTCATCATTGGCTACAGGAATAGTGCCAGAGGACTGGAGGACAGCAAATGTGGTCCCTTTGTTCAAAAAGGGGAGCAGAGACAACCCCGGCAACTATAGACCAGTGAGCCTCACGTCTATAGTGGGTAAAGTCTTGGAGAGGATTATAAGAGACAAGATTTATAATCATCTAGATAGGAATAATATGATCAGGGATAGTCAGCATGGCTTTGTGAAGGGTAGGTCATGCCTCACAAACCTTATTGAGCTCTTTGAGAAGGTGACTGAACAGGTAGACGAGGGTAGAGCAGTTGATGTGGTGTATATGGATTTCAGCAAAGCAATTGATTATGTTCCCCACGGTAGGCTATTGCATAAAATACGGAGGCTGGGGATTGAGGGTGATTTAGAGATGTGGATCAGAAATTGGCTAGCTGAAAGAAGACAGAGGGTGGTGGTTGATGGGAAATGTTCAGAATGGAGTACAGTCACAAGTGGAGTACCACAAGGATCTGTTCTGGGGCCGTTGCTGTTTGTCAATTTTATCAATGACCTAGAGGAAGGCGCAGAAGGGTGGGTGAGTAAATTTGCAGACGATACTAAAGTCGGTGGTGTTGTCGATAGTGTGGAAGGATGTAGCAGGTTACAGAGGGATATAGATAAGCTGCAGAGCTGGGCTGAGAGGTGGCAAATGGAGTTTAATGTAGAGAAGTGTGAGGTGATTCACTTTGGAAGGAATAACAGGAATGCGGAAGATTTGGCTAATGGTAAAGTTCTTGAAAGTGTGGATGAGCAGAGGGATCTAGGTGTCCATGTACATAGATCCCTGAAAGTTGCCACCCAGGTTGATAGGGTTGTGAAGAAGGCCTATGGAGTGTTGGCCTTTATTGGTAGAGGGATTGAGTTCCGGAGTCGGGAGGTCATGTTGCAGCTGTACAGAACTCTGGTACGGCTGCATTTGGAGTATTGCGTACAGTTCTGGTCACCGCATTATAGGAAGGACGTGGAGGCTTTGGAGCGGGTGCAGAGGAGATTTACCAGGATGTTGCCTGGTATGGAGGGAAAATCTTATGAGGAAAGGCTGATGGACTTGAGGTTGTTTTCGTTGGAGAGAAGAAGGTTAAGAGGAGACTTAATAGAGGCATACAAAATGATCAGGGGGTTGGATAGGGTGGACAGTGAGAGCCTTCTCCCGCGGATGGATGTGGCTGGCACGAGGGGACATAACTTTAAACTGAGGGGTAATAGATATAGGACAGAGGTCAGAGGTAGGTTCTTTACGCAAAGAGTAGTGAGGCCGTGGAATGCCCTACCTGCTACAGTAGTGAACTCGCCAACATTGAGGGCATTTAAAAGTTTATTGGATAAACATATGGATGATAATGGCATAGTGTAGGTTAGATGGCTTTTGTTTCGGTGCAACATCGTGGGCCGAAGGGCCTGTACTGCGCTGTATTGTTCTATGTTCTATGTTTTGAAGGGCTGAATGACCTACTCCTGCTCCTCCGACCTATGTTCATATGTAGCTACCAATCACCCAACTTCTCTTCCTGGCTCCCATGTCAGTTGATTCTGTTAATGATTTTCTCTCCTCTCGACTTAAAATCTGCCAACATCAACCCTCTCTTTTTAAAAAAAATCAACCTTTGACCCCCCCCCCCTCACCTCAGTCCTAAACGATTTACCCCTTACCTCAAACTATGACCCCTAAGGGCAGCACGGTGGTGCAAGTGGTTAGCACGGTTGCCTCACGGCGCCGAGGTCCCAGGTTTGATCCCGGCTCTGGGCCACTGTCCGTGTGGAGTTTGCACATTCTCCCCGTGTTTGCGTGGGTTTCGTCCCCACAACCCAAAAAGGTGTGCATGGTAGGTGGATTGGCCGCGCTAAATTGCCCCTTAATTGGAAAAAATGAATTGGTTACTCTAAATTTTTTTTTAATTATGAAGATTGTAGTTTAGTCGGGCAGTATGGTTGGCACGGGCTTGGAGGGCCGAAGGGCCTGTTCCTGTGCTGTACATTTCTTTGTTCTTTGTTTGTTGTTCTGGACTTCCCCACCATCGGGAACATTCTTTCTGAATCTGCCCTATCGATCCTGATAGAATTTTCTTAATTAAATAAAACATTTTTAAAAATTTAGAATACCCAATTACTTTTTTCCAATTAAGGGGTAATTTAGCGTCACCTACGTTGCACATCTTTGGGTTGTAGGGGTGAGACCCAAGCAGACACGGGGAGAATGTGCAAATCCCATACAGTGACCTGGGGCCGGGATCGAACCTGGGTCCTCAGTGCTGCGAGGCAGCAGTGCCAACCACTGTGCCGCCCCAGAATTTTATAAGTTGCTATGAAATCCCCTCTCACTCTTCTAAACTCCAATGAATATAATCCTAACTGACTTAGCCTCTCCTCATATGACAGTCCCACCATCCCAGGAATCAGCCTGGTAAACCTTCGCTGCATTCCCCCCAGGAAGAAAATCCTTCCTCAGATATGTACACCAAAACTGCACACAATACTCCAGGTGTGGCCTCACCAGCGCCCAATAGCAAGAACATACTTCCTCAGATAAGTACACCAAAACTGCACACAATACTCCAGATGTGACCTCACCAGCGGCCGATACAATTGTAGTAAAACATTTCTATTCCTATGATGCGACCATCAATTCACACGAGACGAAGAGTAGAAGTGAACAGTGGTTTTAATACGCTAGATCTGTGCCTGCCTGCGACTGCTCTGTACTGAGTGCCGCTTACAGGTTCACATACCACCCCCGAGGGGGTGGAGCCACAGGCGGAGCCCACAAGGGCATCAACATAATACAACACAGTACAGTGGTGAATTGTAATAGCATATGTGGTTTCCGGGTGCGGCGATGACCAGCTGAGTCGCACGTTTCGGCAGCTCCCTGTGAAACGGACTTTTGGGCTCTTGATAGGAGCCCCAACGGCAATTTTAATGGCTGAAAACACCGTGCGGTAAACCAGAAGGGTGTTCCCCCTGGACACGGATGGAAAAAGGAGAGGAAAGTGGCCGGATTGCAGCAGATCCTTTGGAACAACGGCAAGGAAGGCAAGCAGAAACCAAGATGGCGTCGGAAGGTGGCAGTTTCATTTGGGGCCCTGAACATCAAGAGTTTTTGAAACGCTGCGTGGAGGAGATAAAAAAGGAAATGAAGAAAGAGTTGTTGGCCCCGATATTACAGGCGATTGAAGGGCTGAAAGAGGAACAAAAGACCCAGGAGCAGGAGCTTCGGGTCGTGAAGGCGAAAGCAGCAGAGAATGAAAACGACATACAGGGCCTGGTGGTGAAGTCGGAGATACAGGAGGCACACCAGAAACGATCTGTGGAGAGGTTGGAGGCACTGGAAAATAACGCAAGGAGGAACAACTTGAGGATTCTTGGCCTTCCTGAAGGTGTGGAGGGGGCGGACGTCGGGGCATATGTGAGCACGATGCTGCACTCGTTAATGGGAGTGGAGGCCCCGACGGGTCCGTTGGAGGTGGAGGGAGCATACCGAGTTATGGTGCGAGGACCGAGAGCAGGAGAAGCTCCCAGAGCCATAGTGGTGAGATTTCTCCGTTTTAAGGATAGAGAAATGGTCCTTAGATGGGCGAAGAAAACTCGGTGTAGTAAATGGGAGAACGCGGTGATCCGCGTCTATCAAGATTGGAGTGCGGAGGTGGCGAGAAGGAGGGCGAGCTTTAATCGGGCCAAAGCGGTACTTCACAAAAAAAAGATAAAGTTTGGAATGCTACAACCGGCAAGACTGTGGGTCACATATCAAGGGAGGCACCACTACTTTGAGACGGCGGATGAAGCGTGGACTTTTATTGTAGAAGAAAAATTGGAATGATTGGACTACGAAAATGAACGTTTGGACAAAGTGGTGGGACGAGTGGGGGGGGTGGGGGGGGGGGCGAAGAGGGATTGTATGATTAATCCTGCGGTATGGTAACTTTTCTTTCTCCCACAGGTGGTGATGGGGGGAGGTGGGGAGGGAGAGGAGATGGGGCGTTGGCCATGGGAGGCGGGGCCGAGGGAGAGGCGCGGGCTTGGTTCCCGCGCTATGATAATTATGGCGGGAATAGAGAAGCAGGAAGGAGGGGGCGCCGCACGGGGCGAGCCGTGATCACGGGGGGAAGCCGAGGTCAGCCAGAGTTTGCTGACTTCTGGGAGCAACATGGGGGGAGTAATTACGCTAGCGGGGGGTCTAGCGGGGGGGGGGGGGAGGGGGGAATTACTGGGTTGCTGCTGCTGGGGAAAGGGGGGAGTGGGTGCGGGAAAGGATGGACGGGGGGGCACCGTCTGGGAGAAATCCAGCCGCGTGGGAACTGGGCGAGAAGCTGGAAAAAGATGATGGCTAACCGGCAAGGGGGGGGGGGGGGGGGGTGGGAAGCCCCCCAACTCGGCTGATCACGTGGAACGTGAGGGGGCTTAACGGGCCGATAAAGAGGGCACGAGTACTCGCACACCTTAAGAAACTTAAAGCAGATGTGGTCATGTTACAGGAAACGCACCTGAAACTGATAGATCAGGTTAGGTTGCGCAAAGGATGGGTAGGGCAGGTGTTCCATTCGGGGCTGGATGCGAAAAACAGGGGGGTGGCTATATTAGTGGGGAAGCGGGTAATGTTCGAGGCAAAGACTATAGTGGCGGATAACGGGGGCAGATACGTGATGGTGAGTGGCAAATTACAGGGAGAGATGGTGGTGTTGGTAAACGTGTATGCCCCGAATTGGGACGATGCCAATTTTATGAGGCGAATGCTAGGACGCATGCCAGACCTAGAGACCGGAAAGCTGATAATGGGGGGAGACTTTAACACGGTGTTGGAACCAAGGCTGGATAGGTCGAAGTCCAGGACTGGTAGGAGGCCGGCAGCAGCCAAGGTGCTTAAGGATTTTATGGAGCAGATGGGAGGGGTGGACCCGTGGAGATTCAGTAGACCTAGGAGTAAGGAGTTCTCGTTTTTCTCCTATGTCCATAAAGTCTATTCACGCATAGACTTTTTTGTGTTGGGTAGGGCATTGATCCCGAGGGTGAGGGGAACGGAATATACGGCTATAGCCATTTCGGATCATGCCCCACACTGGGTAGACTTGGAGATAGGGGAGGAAACAAGAGGGCGTCCACCCTGGAGAATGGATATGGGACTAATGGCGGATGAGGGGGTGTGCTTAAGGGTGAGGGGATGCATTGAAAAGTACTTGGAACTCAATGACAATGGGGAGGTTCAGGTGGGAGTGGTCTGGGAGGCGTTGAAGGCGGTGGTTAGGGGGGGAGCTGATATCAATAAGGACACATAAAGGGAAGCAGGAGAGTAAGGAACGGGAGCGGTTGTTGCAAGAACTTTTGAGGGTGGACAGACAGTATGCGGAAGCACCGGAGGAGGGACTGTATAGGGAAAGGCAAAGGCTGCATGTGGAATTTGACTTGCTGACCACAGGCACTGCAGAGGCACAATGGAGGAAGGCGCAGGGTGTACAGTATGAATATGGAGAGAAGGCGAGCAGATTGCTGGCACACCAATTGAGGAAAAGGGGAGCAGCGAGGGAAATAGGGGGGGGTGAGAGACGAAGATGGAGAGACGGAGCGGGGAGCGGAGAGAGTGAATGAAGTGTTTAAGACATTTTATAAAAAATTGTATGAAGCTCAACCCCCGGATGGGAGGGAGAGAATGATGGAGTTTTTGGATCGGCTGGAAATTCCCAAGGTGGAAGAGCAGGAAAGGATGGGATTGGGAGCACAGATCACGGTAGAAGAAGTGGTGAAAGGAATTAGGAACATGCAGACGGGAAAGGCCCCGGGACCGGACGGATTCCCAGTTGAATTTTACAGAAAATATTTGGACTTGCTCGCCCCGCTACTGACGAGGACCTTCAACGAGGCAAAGGAAAGGGGACAACTGCCCCCGACTATGTCAGAAGCAACGATATCGCTTCTTTTAAAGAAGGAAAAGGATCCGCTACAATGCGGGTCCTACAGACCAATCTCCCTCCTCAATGTAGATGCCAAGGTCTTGGCCAAGGTAATGGCAATGAGAATAGAGGAATGTGTCCCGGGGGTGGTTCATGAGGACCAAACTGGGTTTGTGAAGGGGAGACAGCTGAAAACGAACATACGGAGGTTGTTAGGGGTAATGATGATGGCCCCACCAGAGGGTGAAACGGAGATAGTAGTGGCGATGGATGCCGAGAAAGCATTTGATAGAGTGGAGTGGGATTATCTGTGGGAGGTGTTGAGGAGATTTGGGCTCGGAGAGGGGTATGTTAGATGGGTGCAGCTGTTGTATAGGGCCCCAGTGGCGAGTGTGGTCACGAATGGACGGGGATCGGCATATTTTCGGCTCCATAGAGGGACAAGGCAGGGATGTCCTCTGTCCCCATTACTGTTTGCACTGGCGATTGAGCCCCTGGCGATAGCGCTGAGAGGTTCCAAGGGATGGAGGGGAATACTTAGGGGAGGAGAAGAACACCGGGTATCTTTATATGCGGATGATCTGCTACTATATGTGGCGGATCCAGCGGAGGGGATGCCAGAAATAATGCGGATACTTGGGGAGTTTGGGGATTTTTCAGGGTATAAATTGAACATGGGAAAGAGTGAGCTGTTTGTGGTGCATCCAGGGGAGCAGAGTAGAGAAATAGAAGACCTACCGTTGAGGAAGGTAACAAGAGACTTTCGTTACCTGGGGATCCAGATAGCTAAGAATTGGGGCACATTGCACAGGCTAAATTTGACGCGGTTGGTGGAACAGATGGAGGAAGATTTCAAGAGATGGGACATGGTAGCATTGTCAATGGCAGGGAGGGTGCAGGCAGTTAAGATGGTGGTCCTCCCGAGATTCCTCTTTGTGTTTCAGTGTCTCCCGGTGGTGATCACGAAGGCTTTTTTCAAAAGGATAGAAAAGAGTATCATGGGTTTTGTTTGGGCCGGGAAGACTCCGAGAGTGAGGAAGGGATTCTTACAGCGTAGTAGGGATAGGGGGGGGCTGGCACTACCGAGCCTAAGTGAGTATTATTGGGCCGCTAATATTTCAATGGTGAGTAAGTGGATGGGAGAGGAGGAAGGAGCGGCGTGGAAGAGATTAGAGAGGACGTCCTGTAGGGGGACCAGCCTGCAGGCTATGGTGACAGCCCCATTGCCGTTCTCACCAAGGAACTATACCACGAGTCCGGTGGTGGTAGCTACACTGAAGATTTGGGGACAGTGGAGACGACATAGGGGAAAGACCGGAGCACTGGGGGGTTCCCCGATAAGAAACACCCATAGGTTTGCCCCGGGGGGAATGGATGGGGGATATGGAATGTGGCAAAGAGCAGGTATAACGCAATTGAAAGATCTATTTGTGGATGGGAAGTTTGCGAGTCTGGGAGCGCTGACCAAGAAATATGGGTTGCCCCAAGGGAATGCATTCAGGTACATGCAATTGAGGGCTTTTGCGAAGCAGCAGGTGAGGGAATTCCCGCAGCTCCCGACACAAGAGGTGCAGGACAGAGTCATCTCAAAGAAATGGGTGGGGGACGGTAAGGTGTCGGATATATATAGGGAAATGAGAGACGAAGGGGAGACTATGATGGACGAACTAAAAGGGAAATGGGAAGAAGAGCTAGGGGAGGAGATTGAGGAGGGGATGTGGGCAGATGCCCTAAACAGGGTAAACTCGTCGTCCTCGTGCGCCAGGCTAAGCCTGATTCAGTTTAAGGTATTACACAGGGCACATATGACTGGAACACGGCTCAGTAAATTTTTTGGGGTGGAGGATAGGTGTGCGAGGTGCTCGAGAAGCCCAGCGAATCATACCCATATGTTTTGGTCATGCCCGGCACTACAGGGGTTTTGGATGGGGGTGACAAAGGTGCTTTCGAAAGTAGTAGGAGTCCGGGTCGAACCAAGCTGGGGGTTGGCTATATTTGGGGTTGCACAAGAGCCGGGAGTGCAGGAGGCGAAAGAGGCCGATGTTTTGGCCTTTGCGTCCCTAGTAGCCCGGCGCAGAATATTGCTAATGTGGAAAGAAGCCAAGCCCCCGGGGGTGGAGACCTGGATAAATGATATGGCGGGGTTCATAAAGTTAGAGCGGATGAAGTTCGTCCTAAGGGGGTCGGCTCAAGGGTTTACTAGGCGGTGGCAACCGTTCGTCGAATATCTTGCGGAAAGATAGATAGGGGAGAACAAAGAAGGCAGCAGCAGCGGCCCAGGACTTGGGGGGGGGGGAGGGATGGGGGGGGGGGTGTGGCCTGAGACAAGGCAGTTGCCAATTAGGGCTAGTTTTTATTTTTTGTTATTTAATATTTATTTATTTGTTGTTGTTTTTGTTTAAATTTTAAAAAGGTCATTATTATCTGTATTGTTACAATGTTGTGTAAAGGATGCACAATGTACTGTGTTGGTTGACCAAAAACTTTCAATAAAATATTATTTAAAAAAAAAAAGTAATAGCACATGTTCACTACATTCACCCCCTGTTAAAAAACAAGTCCAGCAGGGGTGAAGTGGGCTCACACATCGAGTCTGTCTGGCACCTTGATCGTTCTCCATGATCGCTTCAGCTCCGACGTCGCTGCAGGCACGGGTGTTGAACTCGTCGCTGCGGGCACGGGTGTTGGGCTTGTTGACTCCGGGAGCGTTTCGTCTGGAGCTTCATCACTGTAGGTCGGCGATGGGGGGAGTGGGGTGTAGGCCATGTAGGGGCGGGGTGGTGTTCGGTGTAGGGTGGGGGTGGGGGGTGGGGAGGTGATGGTTGCAGGGGAACCAGCGGGTGCCAGATCCCTGAGGGAGGCTGTATCTTGTCGGCCGTCGTGGTGCGCCACGTAGGCATACTGAGGGTTGGCGTGAAGGAGCTGGACCCTCTCGACCAGGGGGTCGGACTTATGGCTCCTCACGTGCATTGGGAGGAGGACAGGCCCCGGTGTTGTCAGCCAGGACGGAAGCGAGACCCCGGAGGTGGATTTCCTGGGGAAGACAAATAGGCGGTCATGAGGGGTCTCGTTCGTGGCTCTGCAGAGGAGCGACCTAATGGAGTGGAGTGCATCGGGAGGACCTCCTGCCAGCGGGAAACTGGAGACCTCTAGACCGTAGGGCCAGAAGGACGGCCTTCCATACCGTTGCGTTCTCCCTCTCCACCTGTCCGTTCCCCCGGGGGTTGTAACTCGTAGTCCTGCTCGAGGCAATGCCCTTACCGAGCAGGTACTGACGCAGCTCGTCACTCATAAACGAGGAGCCCCGGTCACTGTGGACGTAAGTGGGGAAACCGAACAGGGTGAAGATGCTATGCAGGGCCTTAATGACAGTGGCCGCGGTCATGTCGGGGCATGGGATTGCAAAGGGGAAACGGGAGTACTCGCAACGATGTTAAGAAAATACGCGTTGCGGTCAATGGAGGCGAGGGGCCCTTTGAAATCGACGCTGAGGCACTCAAAGGGGTGGGATGCCTTCACCAGGAGGGCCTTGTCTGGCCGATAGAAGTGCGGCTTGCACTCCCCGCAGACTTGGCAGTCCCTGGTCATGGCCCTGACCTCCTTGGTGGAGTAGGGCAGGTTGCGGGCCTTGATGAAGTGAAGAAGCCGGGTGACCCCCGGGTGACAGAGGTCATTGTGGATGGCCCAGAGTCAGTCATCTTGCGCACTGGCACATGTGCCGCGGGACAGGGAATCTGGGGGCTCGTTGAACTTCCCCGGACGAATCACAATGTCGTAATTATAGGTGGAGAGTTAGATTCTCCACCTCAAGATTTTATCATTCTTGATCTTGCCCCGCTATGTGTTGTAGAACATAAAGGCTACCGACCGTTGGTCGGTGATGAGAGTGAGCCTGCTACCAGCCAGGTAGTGCCTCCAATGCCGCACAGCTTCCACAATGGCTTGAGCTTCCTTTTCCACTGAGGAGTGTCGAATGTCGGAGGTGTTGAGGGTACGGGAAAAAAAGGCCACAGGTCTGCCTGCCTGGTTAAGGGTAGCGGCCAGGGCGACATCTGACGCGTCGCTCTCCACCTGGAAGGGGACGGACTCGTCCACCACGTGCATCGCGGCCTTGGTAATATCTGCCTTGATGCGGCTGAAGGCCAGGCGGGCCTCAGTCATCAGGGGGAAGATGGTGGCTTTGATAAGTGGGCGGGCTTCGTCCGCAAAGTTGGGGACCCACGGGGCATAATATGAAAAGAACCCGAGGCATCTTTTCAGGGCCCTGGGGCAGTGGGGGAGGGGGAGTTGCAGGAGGGGGCGCATGCGGTCGGGGTCAGGCCCTAGGACTCCGTTTTCCACGACATAGCCGAGGGTGGCTAGTCGGGTTGTGCGGAAAACGCATTTCACCTTGTTGTAGGTGAGATTGAGGGCTTGGGCGGTTTGGAGGAACTTCTGAAGGTTGGCGACGTGGTCCTGCTGGTCGTGGCCGCAGATGGTGACGTTATCCAAGTACGGGAACGTGGCCCGCAGCCCGTACTGGTCCACCATTCGGTCCATCGTTCTTAGGAAGACCGAGACCCTGTTGGTGACCCTGAGGAAGTGGGAGAGGCGGCCGTCTGCCCCAAAGGCCGTGTAGTGGCGGTCTTCTGGGCGGATTGGGAGCTGGTGGTATGTGGACTTCAGATCTACCGTGGAGAAAACCTGGTAGTGTGCAATCTGATTCACCATGTCCGCTATACGGGGAAGGGGGGTACGCAACGAGTTTCGTGTACCGATTTATGGTCTGGCTGTAGCCTACAACCATCCGGTTCTTTTCCCCAGTCCTGACGACCACCACTTGGGCTCCCCAGGGACTGTTACTGGCCTCGATGATCCCCTCCCTCAAGAGCCGCTGGACCTCTGATTTGATAAAAGTCCGGTCCTGAGCGCTGTACCGCCTGCTCCTGGTGGCGACGGGTTTACAGTCGGCGGTGAGGTTCGCGAAGAGCGAGGGAGGGTCGACCTTAAGGGTCGTGAGGCTACATACGGTGAGAGGGGGTAGGGGCCCGCCAAACTTCAGGGTCAGGCTCCTGAGGTTGCACTGGAAGTCCAGTCCTAACAGGAGAGGAGCGCAGAGATGGGGAGGACATAGAGTTTAAAATTGGCGTACTCGGTGCCCTGTATCCACAGTACCCCCGGATCTGCACTGAATGTGATCCGGAAGCAAGGGAGATTGTTTGGGATGCGGGGGAAACCTGGAAAGAACACGCCTTACCGTGTCTGGATGTATGAAGCTCTCTGTGCTCCCAGAGTCAAACAGACAGGGTGTTTCGTGCCCATTGACCTGGACGGTCATCATCGAGTTTTTGAGGTGCGTGGGCCGTTACTGGTCAAGGGTGACAGCGCCGAGCTGTGGGTAGCCGGCGTGGTCGGAGGTAGCGGGATGGTCCCAAGATGGCGGCCCCAGTTGGGCGCACGTGTCAGGCTGCGTTGAAGATGGCAGCCAAGATGGCGGCCCTCATGAGTCACACGTGTCGGGTAGGGTTAAAGATGGCGGCCCCCACGGATAGCACGAGGCGGATGACGCGTCAGAAGGGAGCGTTACCGGCAGGCACGCAGCCACGCTGCAGGGTCTGAGAGCCTGTGAGTCTGCGAGTCGGGCCTGCGATTTAGGAGTTTTGGGTTGGGCCAAGCAGACTTTGGCAAAGTATCCTTTCTTGCCGCAGTCGCTAAAGGTCGCGTTCCGAGCCTGGCAACGCTGCCTGAGGTGCTGGTTCTGATCGCAAAAATAGCACGGCTACCCCCCGGGTTGGGTGGGCAGCCGCGCGGCACAGGCCTGGGACACCCTCGGGTCGGGTGACCACGAGGGAATCGCATGGGCGGAGGGGAAAGCATTTAGGCTCTGGAAAGCTACTTCTAAGGAGGTGGATAGTTTTACCGTCTCTTCTAGGTCGAGGGCGCCCTTTTCGAGCAGGCGCTGTCTGACATAGTTGGACCGGACTCCAGCCACATAGGTGTCCCGGATGGCAAGTTCCATATGCTGCGTGGCTGTGACGTCCTTGTAATTGCAGTTTCGAGCGAGTACCCTCAGGTCGCGTAGGTATTCCTCCAGCGATTCCCCGGGGCGTTGACGACAAGTGGTGAGTGTAGCACCATCGATCACGCACGAGGCGAGACGAAGAGAACTTCAATCGAGGCTTTATTGGGCAGACTTGTTCAGACTTGTTCCCCAGCAGCTCAGTCACAGAATGCAGCTGCGGGGAGTAAACCGGGTTCTTATACCCCGCCTATCTGGGTGGAGCCCAGTAGGCAGCAGATCCAATCGGGACCCAGCATCTGTCCTCCAATAGCTCCTCGGCATTCATGGTGTACCGTATTACCCCTAATACATACCACCACATTCTCCCCTTGTTAAAAAGGAACCGGGCGGGGTGGTGGGTGGTATGGTGGTAGGGGTTTACAGGGTCGGTGCCTTAACCATTGAACTATATACAACCATGCCGCTTTTACTGGGCCACTGAATTATTCACGTTTTACCCGATTAGCAGCGTTAACTATTTACAACAATGGCGCTTTACTGGGCCACTGAATTATATACATCTTAAGTCGACTCGATGAGTCGAGATGGTGCTCTGGTCGCCCTCTCCGATCGTCTCAGCCCGGGTGGTGGTGGTGGTGGTGCTGGCTCGGGTCCAGTCGACTCTGGGAGCATCGTGTTGTCCCTCTCTGTTTCCGTACTCTTGGGCGGGCCTGGGAGGAGAACCGATCCCCCCGGGAAGGGGGTGGCTGTGGGGTGCAACGGTGGGAGTGAGGGGGTGGTGATTGGAGTTGGGGGGGTGTGGGGAGCTCCGGTGGGCGCCAGGTCCCGCAGAGAGACCGTGTCCTGTCGGCAGTCTGGGAACGCCACGTAGGCGTACTGCGGGTTGGCATGGAGTAGATGTACCTTTTCCACCAGTGGGTCTGATATGTGCGCCCGCACATGTTTCCGGAGCAGGATGGGTCCTGGGGCTGCCAGCCAGGTCGGAAGTGACGGTCCAGAAGCGGACTTCCTAGGGAAGACAAGGAGGCGCTCGTGAGGCGTTTGGTTCGTGGAGGTGCACAGCAGGGACCGGATAGAATGAAGGACATCCGGGAGGACTTCCTGCCAGCGGGAAGTTGGGAGACACCTAGACCGCAGGGCCAGTAGGACGGTCTTCCAGACCGTTCCGTTCTCCCTCTCTACCTGCCCGTTCCCCCGGGGGTTGTAGCTGGTCGTCCTGCTCGAGGCTATGCCCTTGCTGAGCAGGAATTGACGCAGCTCGTCACTTATGAAGGAGGACCCCCTATCGCTATGGATGTAGGCGGGGAAACCGAACAAGGTAAAGATGGTGCAGAGGGCTTTAATGACCGTGGCCGCGGTCATGTCGGGGCAGGGGATGGCGAAGGGGAAACGGGAGTATACGTCAACGACGTTAAGAAAGTACGTGTTGTGATCGGTGGAGGGGAAGGGGCCTTTGAAGTCCAAACTGAGGCGTTCAAAGGGACGGGAAGCCTTTATCAGGTGCGCTCTATCTGGCCTGAAATAAATGCGGTTTGCATTCTGCGCAGATTTGGCAGTTCCTGGTGACTGTTCGGACCTCCTCGACGGAGTACGGGAGGTTGCGGGCCTTTATAAAGTGGTAGAAGCGAATGACCCCCGGGTGGCAGAGGTCCTCGTGGAGGGCTTGGAGGCGGTCCACTTGTGTGTTGGCACATGTGCCGCGAGATAGGGCATTGGACGGCTCGTTCAGCTTTCCGGGACGGTACAAGATCTCATAGTTGTAGGTGGAGAGTTTGATCCTCCACCGCAGGATCTTGTCGATCTTTATCTTGCCCCGCTGTGCATTATCGAATATGAAGGCTACCGACCGTTGGTCAGTGAGGAGAGTGAATCTCCTACCGGCCATGTAATGCCTCCAAAGTCGCACAGCTTCCACTATGGCTTGGGTCTCCTTTTCTAATGAGGAGTGGCGAATTTCTGAAGCGTGGAGGGTCCGGGAGAAAAAGGCCACGGGTCTGCCCGCTTGGTTGAGAATGGCCGCCAGAGCTACGTCGGATGCGTCGCTCTCGACTTGGAAGGGGAGGGACTCGTCGATGGCGCGCATCGTGGCCTTTGCGATATCTGCTTTGATGCCCCTGAAGGCCTGGCGGGCCTCTGTCGACAGGGGAAAAGTAGTGGACTGGATTAGTGGGCGGGCCTTGTCTGCGTACTGGGGGACCCACTGGGCGTAATAAGAAAA